>NC_138223.1:39346307-39531307 GCF_964197995.2 Scardinius erythrophthalmus
TGAATGATTCTGCATATTCAGTTTCTTATTTCTTTTTTTTTTATTCCCCAACATCAAAGCCTTTTCACTCTGCGTGATTACAAAGGGAAGAAGAATAAAATATGAAAGGACAGTAACAAGGTGTGAACTGGAGAACAAAAATGTGTAATTCACAGATATAAATAGGCCTATGCATTTCACACAAATACAGAGGCATCTTAATGTACAAAAGTGGCTTAAAATGTTTGGGAAAGTCTGGTCGTCTATGATCTGAACATTCCAATAAATGAAAATCAGTCATTATTTACTCACTATTTGTTCCAAAATCTGTGCGACTTCCTTACTTTATTATGAAGATATTTTGTTGAATGTCAAGAGTGCTCTTTTTACATGAGCTTTCATGACTCTGAAGCTTTCAAAAGCTTCAAAAAGCACCATAAAAGTAGTTTATCTGAGTTTTCAGAAGATATTATATAGGAACAACATGAGTAAATGATGATTTAAAATGATCTGGGAGCTACTTGTCAATATGATCAGTATGGCGGGCTTGCTAACCAATGCTATTTCAAGCTCTCGAAAGTCAAACTAAAAGCCCACAGTGTTTTCATTTTTCTATCTTTTGTATCTTTCTGTCTGTTTCATGCTCCAGTATCTTAATTAACTTCGGGGAATAGAGCAAGTGGTGAAATTAGTATGTGGTAAAAGCAGCAGGTTAATTATGCTGTTTGCTGCCGTAAGCCGAGGATTTGGAAATAAAAAATGCCTCTGCATAGCTATGATAGTTTTGTTTTGCTTGAGACTAAGTCTTTACACCAAAAGCCATTTATCTTGATCACTGTAGATTTGAAAATCATGCTTTCCCCCGTTATGGTTGAATCACGGAAGCTACCAGTTACTTTGCCAAGAGATTTGTTATTTATTATTTGTATACATGTGTCAGACAGAGAGAAACAGGCATATAAGAATAAGGAGAGGTGGTCTTCATTCCAGATTTCTCTGTTCCTCATTTCTCTATTCCCTCACCCGATCATGCCTCTATGTTTCTCCTTCCTCTCACCCCATCATGCCTCTGTTTCTCTGGAGTTGAACCAGTAAGGATCGAGCTTATATACACCACTCTGGGACTTACAACTTCCTTGTAAGGTAGCAAAACATGTTGCTTATGTTTAAAAATGGAACGCATACCTCGTGCTTACACATGATAAAATCCACTTTCCCTCTGTGTATACATTAGTGGTACATTTGCATAAGTTGAAACATTCCTTTCCTTGTAAAGAAGTATCATCATTAGAGGAACATCTCTGCTCAGTGAACGTTACATTGCACATATACTTGTATGCAAAATATAGCTCATCCCATATCTCTCATCAGCACACATGTACAAACATACTCCAACTCATAAAATTTAACATTTTCAACTTTCTTGAGTCTGTGTGATGTTGCTGTTTGAGAATTAAAAAGGTCTGCAAAGTTACAAAGCACAAAGTCACTCCAAAGGGAGTTATTCTCTATATCAGTGTGCACTGTTTCTGAACTCCCTGAAACATCTCGATTTGAGTTTTCTTCCAGGAACGAACATGTCACAATATTCCTCAAGGCACAAGTAAAAAAGGGGGCGAAGCCTGGTTGAGTTGTGATAGTAGTGTGTTGAAACTCGCTGTTATAAGGGGCGTGACATTTCCAACACATGCTGGAAACTGTTGACCAATCACAACACACTGGTCCAGCCAACCAATCAAAGGGAGGCTTCATAGAGACTTCTGAGAACTAAATCTCCTTTTTGTCTGTTATTTTGCTTTATTTCCAGATTGAATCATAATCATTCTTACGTATAGAGCACATTCGCACATGCACACTCTTCAAAAACAGTGCTTTAAATCTCTTAGCAAACTAAATGACGTCAATGTATATATTTGAAATAAAAGATATAGATTGTACTGGATGCCAAATTGCTTATTTTGTTCAAGATCAGGATACATTAAGTCCAGATGTTATGCAAACAAGAAACTATGCTTAACAACAGGTTGAAACCTGTCGTTCCAACCACACTTTGCGATGCTGTTTGTAAATGTTCGTTGGAACTATGATTTCGGGAAACACCAAATCGTTGAACTATGCTGATAATGATGGTAATTGGTTAATGATAGTTTCGGGAAACACCAAATCGTTGAACTATGCTGATAACGACGGAACTTTCAACCATAATTGGTTAATGATAGTTTCGGGAAACACCAAATCGTTGAACTATGCTGATAACGACGGAACTTTCAACCATAATTGGTTAATGATAGTTTCGGGAAACACCAAATCGTTGAACTATGCTGATAACGACGGAACTTTCAACCATAATTGGTTAATGATAGTTTCGGGAAACACCAAATCGTTGAACTATGCTGATAATGATGGTAATTGGTTAATGATACTTTCGGGAAACACCAAATCGTTGAACTATGCTGATAACGACGGAACTTTCAACCATAATTGGTTAATGATACTTTCGGGAAACACCAAATCGTTGAACTATGCTGATAACGACGGAACTTTCAACCATAATTGGTTAATGATAGTTTCGGGAAACACCAAATCGTTGAACTATGCTGATAACGACGGAACTTTCAACCATAATTGGTTAATGATAGTTTCGGGAAACACCAAATCGTTGAACTATGCTGATAATGATGGAACTTTCAACCATAATTGGTTAATGATACTTTCGGGAAACACCAAATCGTTGAACTATGCTGATAACGATGGAACTTTCAACCATAATTGGTTAATGATACTTTCGGGAAACACACCCCAGAGCGTTACTGACAGACTGGGAAGAGAGGTGCTGCAACAATGTCAAATATGTGGAAAATAATGTGTTTATTGAACATTCAGACATGTTCTAGTAGACCCCAAAAACAAAAAGTGGCATAATAGGTCCAATTTAATAAGGAATCCAGTTTAATTAAGTCTTTTTTCCTATAGTTTATAACATTTAATCCATATGGTGACAACTAACCAGAATTTGCATGCATATAGGGTCTATATAACTTTACATTTTGTGTCATTTTGGGACACATGAGATACACTGTGGTTGCCTAGTAACTAACTGTTAAATTTCAAATATTCAAAACGTAAGCCTTACTTGAGACTAAAAAAAATCACATGAGAGTCCTTTTCCTCATGGGGAACAAATTTGCTTCATAAGCTCCTGCATTCAAGTTTTTCTAGTATGTGACAAACCTGCAACCACATTTCCAATGGCGTTGAGTTTTTCATATAGCCTAATTGAATATTGTAGTGTAATCTCATCTCAGTTTACAATGAAATCAGGGCTTCTGACCACAACAATGTTTGTTGCCTAAAACATCCTTGCAGCAAGAAGAAGAAGCCAGAAGAAGACGAGGGAGAAGTTGACATTAAACTCATTAAAGTTTGTATTATCCACTGTTTAGTGCTCCGATTACGGCAAACAGAGCCATCTGCTTAGGGGACAGGCCTTCCCCCCGCAGCCCTGTATAATTCACCAAATAAAGTTTGTCTCTCCATCCAGAAATCAAAGGTCCCACAGGGAATGCTAGCAGCTTCTGCCGCTGAGCTGGAAATTGCAAGCAGGTGTACCTCCAGTGAGCCCGTTTGCCTTACTGACGCTGTATGCAGATTAGTGTTTCATCCTCGCATTCATTAATGAGTTTCTCTATTAATCAATTCCACTCATTTGGATGAGGCCTGCTATGGAATGGAACTGTGCCATTGGTGCTCATTAGGAGATACCAGCCATTTCCTTGAGTAGTTTTTTAGGGACACGCTATTTATTAACAATTTTAACTCGTGTAACAATGTGGTTTTAGCTGAATTTGATACATGATATAAATCATTAATTTCTAAGTGACAATTTGTGCTGCAAAATAAATGCCCTTACATTTTTACGGTCTTTCTGAGCACTTGTTTGAATTTTGGAATGGAAATCTATATCCAAAGTAAATTAGACATTTATGATAGGCTTGACTGTCATTTATTCCCTTATTTTTTTATGGTTGGCTTTTGTATATACAGTGAATATCAAAATGCAATATTTTGCTTTTTTTTTTTTTTTTTGCTCCCTGTCACAAGAAAATAATTTTCTTAAAGTAACTAAACTATATCTGTGACTTCGTTTTTGGTGTTATATTTTATTCTACACCAAAGAAAGTTAAACAAATTTTACATAATCATAAAAGCTTTTTAGAAAGATGGCATGTAAAAAATCTATAGGCCTACAGTACAACAAAACAAAATAATTTATATAATGGATATTTGAAAATTCACTTAAACGTGTTAAATTTGCAAGCTGGTAAAAGTTACAAAATGCATAATCAGGTCGTTTAATATTTTTGAATCATATATTTCGTAAAGAATTCATCTGGTGTCTCGAAACTATATATATATACAGTATATAACAACTTTAACACAAATATTTAGTTTTGCCATCACAGGAATGTGGGATAAAAAATGCAAGTGCTGTGGTGATTTGTAAATGACAATGGGAGTCGAGGTACAATAATCGATAGTATTATCTCATATAGTGCGTCATAGTTGACGACAACCGACGCGCACCAGCGACATATTTTGTTGATCCTGAAACAACATTCCTGTCCAAAAATGGCAACCTTCCTAAAACTAAAAGTGCCTAAAACTGCAATTCATTGATTGGCCGCTAGAGACAGGCTGCAAAAGAGAGTCAATCCCATAGATGCCCCATGTTAATATGCCCTACATTACAGCAGAAAAAAAAAATGTGTTTACAGCCTTATGCAAAAAGTGGTTTTGGTTTATATAGCTAATTTGGCCATTCATGACAAATGTGAGGGTGGCGAATTTTTTTATAACTTATCCGTTTAAATTATATTAAGCCTTAAAGTTCCGCATAATTAATGGCGTGACCACTTGAGTGACAGGTGGATATCCAGTTATCACTACTAGCCATTTGTCTGCTGTCTGTTAGCCTTCACGTCACCTCAGCTAATCCCGCCTCTTTGACCATTTTCGGTTATCTGCCAAGATGGCGACGGCCGCCACTGCTCACTTTGGGCTTCAAAAATGCTCTTCAGAAACCTACGGGTGACGTCACAGACACTACGTCCATATTTTTTAAAAGTCTATGATCCTAATATCCCTACCCATAACTTCTCCCTAAAATCAGAGGGAAATGAAAGGTGAATAACACTGATGTAGAAGCACCCAGCAACACGGGTTGTAAGTCCACATGACATAAACTCTAAACTTGTCCCTCTAATCTGATTGGTTGATTGGAATGTTGTTCCAGGATCAACAGAGATGTTGATCCAAGAACATGTTGTACTTGGTGAAATCAGGCTCTACGAAATGCAAAAGGTGCTTCAGCAACCCGGTCAGTCCTGGAATAGGCTAGTACAACCATTATTTGTTTACGCTCCTGTTTCCTGAAAGTCAGTCGCTAGTTCCGCCTTCTCGATGACATCACGCACGTCGTTAAAGACGGCAAGTTACTTGTCCATGACACAACAATAATTTAGGAGTCAAAATCCCATAATCGGACACAGTGACTATTGCAACAGACAAACATATCATATGAACCTGGCATTACTGACCCCAAATTTGATTATTATACCATTTTATATTCACAGAAATGTGTCACAAATTGTCTTGAAGTTGAAATTGCGCCAAAAACTGCCAAAAAGAAATAAATCTGTAAAAAGAGGTTGAGTATACTAAATTTCATTATTAATATATTAATAGCAAAGTAATAACAATAATTAGTATTATTATAAATTATTATTGCTATTATGTATACACCCACACACACACACACATTATATAGTCCATATAAAGAATAATCCTTTGTATTTTCTTGTACTTGATAAGTATGTTATCAAGACTTGTAATCTGACTCAAGTGTTTGATTAGCATTAATATTTCAACTTTAAGTGAAGTGACCTTCTTGAGATATGCTGTGCTCTGATAAGCAGTGAATACTGCATTGAAACACAGCTGAAGTGTTACTCTCTCTATGAGCTGCAGAGGGAAAGATAAGGCATTCAATGACAGCATGTTTCAACCTTAGGAAAGAATGGTCTCAGACTGGCTAACTGAATACGAATTTTCAACAAATGCTCATAAATCATTCGAGGTATGTTCCTAAGAGCCCACCCTTGTCTAGCGTTTTGGAGATAGCAAATTTAGCTCTGTCTTTCAGTGCTGGTTCTCCAGGGCTCTGGATGGACGGATTTAAGAATAGTGGCAAAGGCTGGTGTTATTTAGGGTCTAATTTAGTCGGTTCAGAGCAAGAACAGGGACTACGTGAACCTTCCAGGTGCCATCAGTCAAAGAACTTGAGTTTCCAATGGCCTGGCATTTAAAACAAGTGAAAAATAAAGTTTTGTTCACACATACATAAAGAATGGATTAGCCAAAACTAAAATGTTGTCATTACTTACACTAAAAGTTTTAATTTTGGGGGTATTCCCTTGTATTTAGCACAACTGGTTTGCGAATAAAAAACAACAACAACAATAAACAATGGATATTACAAAAGGTATACAAAGATCACAAGAAATAAATGGAAGAATGAGAAGAATGTTTTGACCTAGATTATGCATTATTGTGACAGTATATAAATTATACACACAGCCTTGAGACATCAAATAATTCAAATTATTAAGCAGAGGTGCCAGCAGAAATCAGTGTCTGACACCTGTCTCATAATTTAGAGATGATTTTCTGAAACAAATTATGATTTTATGAACAAATGCTTTAAAATACACCCCCCCACACACACACACACCACTTAAAGTAATTTACTTTAATCAAGTTTTAATTGAATCACTACCTTTGCCTCGTTTTTTAAAAATAATCATCCAAAGTCTTTTTTTGAAATGCTTTAAATCTCTTAAAGCATTTCAAACCCATAATTGCACAAGGTAATAAGAATTAGGTTTATACGTTTAATAAATAAATAGATAAATTGTTCATATTGTAAGTTTTATGCTGACAAACACACCCAAAAAAATTGCCAATGTGGTAACAAAAATAACCTTGAAATCTTCTTAATTAAATTTAACAGGTACTGCATGTATGTCTACAGCAAAATAAGACCGAGAAATACTGATTAATTATTGTTTCAGTTTTTGCAGTAAACTTTGCTAACTTTGCTAAGGTTGCTACAATTATTATTATCATTTAAGTTACCAAAAGAGAACAGAGCTCTATTAGCATAACTTCAGTTGTTTTCTTCATCTAAATAGAGAAATATTCAAATAATCGTGGTGTATGAAATCCTGCAAAGTTTAATTCAGCCTTCTGCTTTTAAGCAGCCCGATTTATTCTTCAGGCAATACGCGGATAAGCAAAATGCACATTCATTGCATGCCTTGTTCAGAACACACCTCAATCTTAATCTGTTTGAACAGAAATTCTATCAGGCGGCATTCATTTCTACGCTAACAGAAAAGACAAGGCAGACATCCCACTTCCAAGCCCTTTCAGCCCAGACTGCCGCATGACATCGTATAATTCCCAATAATTATTCAAGAACCACAGGTCCTTTTCACTTCTTAATCTGCTCATCTTTTGATAGAGGGAGCGAAATCTCATCAAAACCAGCATCGGATCTCTCTGACACGTCTGCGGATCACCATCACAGCATGGCATTTGGCGTTCTCAAAGAAAGGCTTTCCATGATATATTCATCTGCACTGAATAATGTGCTCTTGGGGAGACTGATACCAATGGTTTTTGTGGACCTTTTCCATTCTGTTCAGGTTTTTAAACACAAGTTTTTCTTAAGGACTGGCACTTTCACGGTGTTTTGTTTGCCCGGTTGCTCATTTTCTGACATTCAAGCAATTTCTCATTGGCAGCGTCGAGACAAAGAGCAGATAAAATATTGTTTGAGTTGAGTCATTACATTTTTTGTTCTCAGTTTTCTGCAAAACAAAGAAATGTTGACAATTTAAGACAGGACAGAGAATAAGAAGGACTTTTTAATGTTACACATTTCAAAAACACATCTTCCTGGTAAGAAACGGCAATAGAAAACATTCAAATGTAACCAGTTATTTCAAGTGAGGCAAAGGCTACAGACATTTTAGGCATGCTTTTAAAGCATTAGTTCACCCAAAAAATGTACTAGCCGTCATGCCGTTTCAAACCCGAGTGACTTTCTTTGTTCAAAATATTTGAAGAATTGTGTTTGCATTGAAGGGACTGAGGCATTCAAGCTTAAACAAATGGTATACCGGTATATACTTTCACTGTAAAGCAGAGAAAGTGCTCTGGTCTGCCCCTGTGAATTAGTTTAAATAAGGGTTATTTATACAACTTTTGCAACTTTAATTTAAAAAGCTGCTGATGCACTTCTTTGAGAAAGCAGGTTCTTACAGCATGTGGGCTCAATAAAGCACTTTTAAACTGCAGTCCAGCTATGAATTCATAGAATTGCATACAGAGACACAAAAAGTGTGTGTGCTAAATATACATGATGTGTCTTTTCTTTCAAAAGTGAGATCTAATTACTGAGGCTGAGGTCTAACACTGTCAGCTTTCTCACTTCATGAAAGACTGAACTTGGGAGTTTAATCGTGTTTAAAACTAGCCTATACCTCCAGACACCTTGTATTCACTCCACCCCCGGTCTAATATCTACATCACTGGATATGTCTCTAGGTTTGCTGCAATCGAACTGACAGAAGCCATTAATCTCGTAATTAAGCTGCTGCATTTCATATGAACGGACAAATGGATTTCAGAGTTATTGGTGTTTAATTGCATGGCTGCGATTCTGCATTTCATCACATACTATTCTGGGATTTGTTACGTTAAATAAAATAAAAGCTCTTTAAACAAGCATAGATAAAAAACAAGTAATAAAAACTCAGTGAGTGTTTTAGCGCAATTTTCTCACGTCATGGGATCACAACACTAAGAGATAGTAAATCTTTTCCTGGATTTTTTGTGTGCGTTCCCGAGATTAGACCTTCCTTAACATAATGCCGAAAACCCGAAGTCTCTAGGTGGTCTGGTTGAGGAGTAGATAGAAGTGCAAGATTGGTGCGCACAGACAGAACAGAAATCATGAGTTAACAATCGCAATTTTGTCCGGTGGAAAATTGCGCTAAAAACATTTAAAAAAAAACATTATTGGAGTATGTTTGACTGAAAAATGTTACATTTAATTTAATGTGTTACTTAACGTGCCTTGTTTCAGTCAGTGTTTCACTGACTTATAGGGTACGTTTACATGACAACGATGTACTAAAAAATGGAAAGGTTTTTCCTTTGCGCGCAGACGACAATGTTGTTAAAACGATCCCCGTTCACACAGATCTGCGGAAACAATTAAAAATGCTGTATTATTCATGCCAGACCAGTAGTTGGCGATGTCACTGTGTAAAGAAACACTATGCACTAATTGACTGAACACGTAATACGCATGACGTTTTCACAAATTCACGTTTTTGTTGTTTACACGGTTACACGGAAACTTGCAATTTGAAACCCGTCTTCAAAAGTTACTGAATTGAGCTCTCTTTCACGTCTTCTTGCACTTGATCAGACAAAGTCACACAAAATGATGTCAGAAAATAGTGAGTGGTAAACATAGTCAGTTATGTCTTAACAGTTGAGAAAGTAAACGCATGTGTACAGTATCGGTATATTAGATCCGTGCATTCACTTTTAAAGTGACAGCAGCCTAAAAGCAATCACTGTTCTTGACTGAATAACTTTTGTAACTTTAATAAGGATTAAGGCGAGACACGGCAGGCAAAAACATTGTTTTGTTTTTTACTGGTCAATTTTGAGATTTTCGGATATTTGTCTTCAATAACATGTCTTCTTTCAGACTGTGGTGAAAAAAAGTCCGAAATACACATTTAGGTCTTTATTTTACTACACTTTGTCTGTTTGCGTCTGTAGATTTCGCGCAAATTCAACAAAAGTTGTCGTTGTAAATCATCCCGCCGATCCGCGATCACTGTCTGCTCTCTGTCATCACAGGCACCGCTGGAAAGCTCTCTCTTCACTGTACAATGCTGTCGGATCCAAATATGGTCATTTCCTTTTTATCAGCGACCAATCGTGAAAGTAAAAGGGCTGAATGCGCAATCTTATTGGCTGATGATAAATCTTTAAAGCCTGTTTTCTCAAAATGACCTTTCTCTCATTCTCCAAGTCCGAAATCTCCACTTCAGTAGCACCTATATACACCAAACTTTCCAGTCTTGTACCTAGTTATATAATGAAGACATTTACCAAGGGATTTGTAAATATATTATTCCTAGCCTGATTTATATAACATTTTATTCCAAAAAACATGGTGAAAATCATTTTTAAGGCTATTGACAGTATATTCTGATTTACAGGATAACAAAAGAAGATATCCATAAATCCCTCTGTAATTTTTCCCATCTAATATGTGAACACAATGAAAAAATAATTTTTAATCTGGCTTTATCCAATACTCAGATTTCGTTTTTTAAAATATATACAAATTAGCGCATATTTAATTAGATATAGCCTAATTTGCATATTTAAACATTAAATTACAGAAAACTTGTAATACAAGTTGTAATTTAAAAATTAAGTAACTTGTAATAGTTAAAAATTTGACCCTATTCACCTGTAGTGTCTCGCCTTAATGAATAAGGATGTTTAATTTACAGTTAAGTATATGCAATGTTATTTTACATTTGCTTACTTGTTACATTTCTGTAACTGATAACTGTTAGACCTGAAAAATCGCAAAATCGCTGTTTTTGCAAAAACAGTTTTATGACCGGAAAAAATATTTATGGCCGGTACATTTTCCTAAGTCACTGGCCATTGGCAGATGTGGCAAAAAGTTTGTTTAAGGCCCTGGATGTGAAAAAGTGAGTTTTGTTTACTGCTATTAAGACATGCCAAGAAGAAAAAAAACACTTAGACAAGTCAACAACTGCTCTTTGAGATCACAAGGGAAATGCTTTACATTTATTTATTGAAAAATGCAGATTTTCCCTAGTGATCACAGAGAGCAAACCTCAGGTTTTGCACAAAGATAAGACATTTGTATTAAACTTTCCACTCAAATTGTTATACTGATTATTTATTCACACTGTGTTTTCATGATCAATCATCTCTATCACTACTATTAGCAAGAACACAATCTAGCTAGCTTACTAACAGTCACAGAACAATATAAGACAGATTTGTTGTGTGGAGTTAAACTATCTGATAGACTTTAATCACAGAACTACAACTGAAACGACTAAGAGAATCACAGGTATCAAGGCCGAAGTGCAGGGAAATGGTGTAAGAATGAGTCACAGTGAGGCAAAATCACAGGAGAAATCAAACCAACGCAACTCGCTCGCTTGTCTTCATCAGCACCCTCAAAGAGAGACTGGCACAAAGAGCTGCCTTTATCTGCCAATCACAAACAAATCTAATCCAATACACAATCCAGTCCATACAAAGGTGCTTGTGTATACTTGTATTCATTATTTATTCATGACAAACATTTCAGTGTCGTATGGTACTCCAGCCCGTTCTCATCCTAGGGCGTCATATATTGACGCTTTTGACATTTCGTCTACATCGAACGCACATGGCACCCTTTAGCGTCAATAGCCGCTTTCCGACCAAGTAGTTCTAGGAACTCAGTTCTAGGAACTGTCCACTTCTAAACAGTTCTATGAACTACTCTCCCCCAAACTCGGTTTTGCTGTTTGCGTTCGCACTGGCCAAGTGGCCATAGGAACTGGTAGGAGGGGTAAGGGAGTGACGCAAGCACGGTGACTTTTATTTTGACGGCTCGACGGACCTTTATTTTGGCGGCGCTGAGACCGCCAGAGCAAACAATGCTCGCATTCTCTGTGTTTATTTGTTAGCGATCTGTCTAACAGTACTGTTTAATATCTTATCAGATAGAACTGTTATAAAAAGTAGACATTATGTGAAAAAAGGTTATTAGCCTAACGTTATGCCGTGTGGTTGATGTCCAGTGTTGCTAGCTGAGCAGAAATACATAATCATGTTTGACTTGGTCCCCTCAAAGTTGCGTTGGATTTTCTCTTCAGCATAAAGGTTTAGAGACCCATCTATCACTGTTTTCCATGTTTGTATAGTTAGTTTATGGAGTAAATATATAGGCTATAATCTGTGTGTTTACATTCTAGCTGTTTTAAAAATGGCGGGTGCTGGTGTTCCGCGTGCGTTCGGTCAATCAGCGTACACTAACGTCACGGATAGTTCCTAAAGTGCTGGTTTAGACCCTACTCTGAAGTAGGACCTAAATTAGTTCCTCCAAATGGAGTTCCTAGAACTAAAATCGTTCCTAGTTCCTGCGGTGCGAACACGCCGACATCCGGGTACTATAGCCAATAGTTCTAGGAACTGTGAAAAGGTTCCTCCGGTCGGAAAGCGGCTAATATGAGACGCAGATAGATATGGGCCAGAAGGCGCCTCCTAGCGGTCTAACCCTAACCCTACACCCCAGACCTAAACCTACCCATAACCGAACAAAGCTCTGTGTGTCTCATATTGACGCTAAAGGGTGCCATGTGCGTTCGATGTAGACAAAATGTCAAAAGCGTCAGTATATGACGCCCAAGGATGAGAATGCGTTGGGTACTCATACAATATGCAGCTTCATATGATAATCTCTTCAACTGTTGGAAAATACAATCTCGTTTGTATTCAATGGCGTTCGTAAGTGTAGAGTACATGTATATTTTTTGGTTTGTTTTGATACACAATGAACAATCGTTCAAAAGTTTGGGGTCGGAAAGGATTATTTCAATTTGTTTTAATGTTTTTGAAAAAAGTCTCTTATGCTTACCAGGGCAGCATTTAATTGATCTCAAATAAGAGGAAAAACTGTAAAGTTTTCTGTTTGAATATAAAAACAGTAATATTGTGAGTTTTCAATTTGAATATATTTTAAAATGTAATTTATTCCTGTGATGCAAAGCTGAATTTCAGTCGTCAGTGTCACATGATCCTTCATAAATCATTCTAATATGATAATTTGCTGCTCAAGAAACATTTCTCATTATTGTCAATGTTGAAAACAGTTGTGCTGCTTTATATATTTTGTAACATTATAAATGTATGTAGTCACTTTTGATCAATTTAATGTATCCTTGCTAAATAAAAGTGTTAATTAATTAAAAAAACATCTTACCACCAAATATTATCAATGCACTGTACAGAGATCATCTAAAATGCATGTCTTTTTACACATGCACAACTTCATGAATCCCCAGGAACTGCCAGAATCTTTGTGAAATTCACAAATACAACATTCTATAAACCTCAAAACATTCATAAAGCAACAAGCAATTAAAGCTCTTCTCTTCAATGCAAATCTGAGTTGTATGCCTTGTAATGCCATAGACTGGTTTGCCAAAAGTAAAACATTAGTCACACTTAAGTGGCAACCTTAATCTCTACAGCCGCAAGCATGGTTCTCTAAGCAACATGTAAAACTTAAATAAATAAATAGCATTTCCAACTTTCCTCCTCATTTTCTTTCCTCCAATGCAAGGTTCAAATCTGCTCAATATCCGAGCCTGTGTATGACAGGCACACATTGCACGCTGCATAATGGCAGTTACCAGTGCTAAGACCTCGAAGCAGTTGATTTATGAATGCACCAAGTTTTCTGTATACACTCCATATACAGTGTCACTCCAGCTCTGATGCTGTTCTGAGGCTAAACTGTGACTGCAGAGGCCCTTAATGACCCACATTCAGTGTAATCAAATTAACTGTATTTATCGTGGGCCATTTTCATTCGTCTCCGTGAGGTCGAGCATTAATATTTTCTGAAACTCTGCCTTACCAAAACCATCATTTTATTCTTTTATTAAATTTAGAAATCTTAAATAACTTTCAGCGCCTCGCAACAAATGATGTTGCAGTTTCCGACTTCGGCAACATGTTCATGCTATTTCCATGCTGAGGCAGAAACCATGGACATATGAGTTTTGGCACATTTGGACATTAGATGCTGCCAATATGTTGCTATCATACAGTAGTTTTAAGTGTCTATCTGAAATGCAAGCATGTAAGTCACTCCTCCGCATGTTTTAAGTGGAAGGTTCAAGCTGAAAGTCTTGCAACAAGTTTCCTTCTTGGTTACGGTTACTGGTGGTCGTTCATATTAACTTTTCTTTATAAACGAGCCTTTAAATGACCTTTTGAATGTTTGCAGTTTCCAGAAAGCTGCTATGACAGAATTAAATCTTCAGTCAACTTTAATCTTTGCATTGAAATCATCAATTCTTGATGGATGTCAGACTAGTGCTTAAAGTCAGCATGAAATGGAAGTCTTTTATTCTCCATTTTGATGTATATTTGAGTAAAACAGCTTCTCAAACAAGTAAATAAAACACTTTAGTTTAGGTTCAAAGTCTTATTAACTAGGGTATAGGCTGTTTATTAATACTTATAAAGCACATATTAATGCATGACCATAATCTACATCCATGAATCCACCCAATAGCTACACTTAACAACTACCTTACTAACTATTAATAAGCAGTGAATAGGAGTTTGTTGAGGCAAAAGTCATAGTTAAGAGTTAGTCACTAGTATGGGTTCGAAGCATAAATCTGGTTTCAGAAAGGCACGGAAAATTAATAACACATTCTACCAAGGCCCTAAAGGGACATGGTCAGGCTTGCTGTGGTAGTCGTTACATTACATTACATCAGATTTCAGTTATGAAGATAGTAAGGAGAGATGACTAACAGGACGATGCCGGAGGATTTGGTGGACAACAGATCCTGAGCATCATTGACATTGACTTCTTAACTTGTGAAATGTGTGGTCACTATCGCTGCTATACACAGAGTACACGAGATCGCGAATTAGAAAGTGAAAGTAACAAGCGAGTGTGCATTCAAAAGCGATTTCAATACCCCGCATATTGATAACGGCTTCATGATGCCTGCAAATTATATACAATATAATTACCCAACTATAAAATTGCGAGAAAACGCAAAAGCACTGAAATGTGACATTTCCTTTCCGAACATTTTGAGAATTGGACCCTAATCTAAAGTATGACCAGAAAAAAAATGTAGGGCAGGACTTGATTTGATTGATTGGATGGTTGTGGTTTGCTATTGGTTGATCTCATGTGAGTGACAGGTTGATCCCGCCCTCACGCCAGTAAATCATCATCAGAGAAGAGAAAAGATGAGCTGCAAGAGGGGGGTATATTAATTAAAGATTACAAGGGCAGATCATTTAAAAAAAATAAAAAAAATAATGATGTGTACGGATAAATTATGCATAATAAATTCTGCAATATTAATGTTTTTTTATTTCATGTTAACTTTAATTCATTAGCAAACACCAGTAAATGCCTTGAGCGGTCCTCCCTACGATCTCTTGTTATTGCCAATGTTCTTATTATAGCACGCTATAAATAAAGAGAATTAAACATGAATGATAGACTTTCAGAGACTGAACCTGAATAATCATGTGGCGTTGCCCTGTATGAACAACACGTCACACTGGTGTCTCGTCTCGCTAAGCATATGGTATCGCAACTGTGATGGCTTCGGGAACTTGTGATCTTGTTCATGCGGTGAACCACAGCAAGCATCTACAAAAATGCCTGAGGAAGTAAAAACAGCTTGTTTCAGCCTGATAAATTCCAGCAGAAGTTTCTAACGTTGCTGCTGTTGATTGATAATCAACAAAAACCAACAACAGCACAGACATTTTGTCGTTGACTCTGCAACACATGCACGACAGATGGAGTGTAGAAGTAGGCTGATGTATGCGAAGATGGATTTTTTTTTCTGTATACAATATCAAAACTCATCATAATTGTAAACATTTGGTGACACTTTCACAGTTCAGAGGTTTTGGGTCAGTAAATGAATACTTTTACTCAGCAGGGACACCTTTAATTGATCAATAGTTAAAGAGAAATGCATAATGTTGCAAAAGGTTTCTATTCCAAATAAATTCTTTCTATTCATCAAAGAATCCTGAATGCAAAAGTATTAAGCAGCACAACTGTTTTCAACATTGATAATAATCAGAAATGTTTCTTGAGCATCATATCATCATATTAGAATGATTTCTGAAGGATCGTGTGACACTGAAGACTGAAGTAACGATGCTGAAAATTCAGCTTTGCATTTTAAATTATATTCAAAGAGAATACATTTATTTTAATTTGCAATAATATTCCACAATACTACAGTTTTTACAGTATTTTTGATAATTAATTAATTAATTAATTAGACAAACAAAGAGACTTATCAAAACATTGATTGCAAAAAAAAAAAAAAAAACTTTTGAACAGGTATTCTTATTAAAGAATTATTTAATAATTATTTTCATGTTATGGCTGATTATGATGATAACCAATAAATGGTTGATAATAAAATTATATTTTGTCCAAATAAATGAAAATATCTTTAATCAGTCATTTTAAATATTAGTTTAGTTTAAGAGTTTAGTGGTAACACTTTACAATAAGGTCTCATTTATTAAAATTAGTTAATGTATTAACTAACAAGAACTAACAATAAGACATATGTTTGTTACAGTTTTTATACATCTTTGTTAAGATTAGTTAATAAAAAAAATACAGCTGCATGTTAGTTCACAGTGCATTAACTAATGTTAACAAATACAACTTTTGATTTTAGTAATGTATTACTATGTTAAACTTATGTTATGTTAACTAATGAAACCTTATTGTAAAGTGTTACCAGTTTAGTTAACATTTATCTCTTAGTAAATTGTTAGTGTTTTTAAAGATTTACTTTAAATAACAATAAAGGTAATTTACTGTAAATGTAAAAAATGGGGAAACTTAGATATCCAACATCAACTGATACCAGTAAACGTTGCATTTTTTAAAGGGGTGGTTGATTATAATTTCACTTTTTTAACTTCAGTTAGTGTGTAATGTTGCTGTTTGAGCATAAACAACATCTGCAAAGTTACAATGCTCAAAGTTCAAAGTAAAGGGAGATATTTGCTTTTAAAGAAATTGCTTTTTAAGGACTACAACAAACGGCTGGTAGGAACTACATGACATTCCTCCCGGGTTAGTGACATCACTAACCCTAAAATTTACATAAACCCCGCCCCCGGGAACACAATTTATAGATTATCATGACAGACTATGCTAATCTATTATTAGAAGATAGTTAACTCCACATCAGCTACATAAATTAAAACATAAACAAAAAAGTTTTTGAAATTTTCAGGACACAAGCTGTTGTAGCCCCCCCCCCCCCCATGCTGGGAGCAGCTGCTCATTTGCATTTAAAGGGACAGACACAAAAACTGTGCATTTTTGCTCACCCTTAAAAAGTGACAATTTTAACATATTATTTAAAAATATCTGTGGGGTATTTTGAGCTAAAACTTCACATACACACTCTGGGGACATCAGAGACTTATTTTGCATCTTGTGAAAAGAGCATTATACCACCCCTTTAAAAAAAAACAACCTCTAATATCCAGTGATAACTGTCATCAGCATAAGCCTATAACATATCATGCATCCCTCTCAATGCATCTAAAAAAGAAAGAAAAGAGTGCAATACACAGCAGCTTGACTCTTTTTTTCACCCTCTGGCCCAGTAATTTTGATTTGCTTCAGATCAATCTCGAGCACTCTGGTCTCAAGGATCAAACATGATGGGAATTGGCTGGAGGTGAGAACCTCCCCTCTCAGTTTTCCACTGTCTCTCCGTACCTCACCTTTTTTTCCCCAAATGACTTTCTGACAGAGGAATACAGTAATAGGCCTCTCCATTTGAACTAAACAGCCTCCTCAGCAGCAGAAGATGCCCAGGGGCAATGGGAAAGCACACGGAAATCTCATTAGGCACAATATCATACCTTTTTCTACAGGGTCCTGTCACGGAGCCGGTGAGTTCAGGCACGGGGAGTCTTAAAGGACAGCAGTCGGAGCCGAAGAGCACCTTAAAGGAGCACGCCACACTAGATGTGCCTATCTCCTCTGATGCTTTAATACGAAAGCTGCAGGGCTGCAAATTTAATACTTGTGTGGTAAGGATAGAGAAAGAGTAGTAAAAAGAGAAGTAAAAAACTGCACGAACCAGCAATATTGAACCGTCCCAGGTGGGGAGCCAACACTTGCATACCAGGCACATATAAACACAAGCTTCCCCACAGATAAAAATAGATAACTTCAAACAAACTTACACTCATTGAACACTAGAGGCTTACTATGGGAAATGATTTCACTTTGCTCCTGAGAAAACACTCGCAGCATTTTCAAACAAATCTTCATTAAAATGGAACGGAGTTAGCAAGTCTACGGAAAGTTCCACTCGAGTGTGCGCAACGCCAGGCTGGGGCTTGGAGGAACTCGGAGCCGTTTGTCAAGAAGCATTTGATTAGGTTTGCCGCAGACTGCCGTGGGCTGGCGGCGGATGGCTTCGTGCTTACCAGTCAATAAACACCTAGAGAACTGCTTCTCACTTTCAGTGAGATTTACTGCAAAATTCAAATAAAAAAAAGAAATAAAATAATTAGTTGTCGATATGCACCAATCCATATCCATATCCATATTTGGTTGCTCTCGCAGCCTCTTATGTAAGGATTTTTTATGAAGGAGAGATCAGGGCAAGAAAAGCTGTCATCTCAGTAACTACAAGATTTTTATTCTATCTATCTATCTATCTATCTATCTATCTATCTATCTATCTATCTATCTATCTATCTATCTATCTATCTATCTATCTATCTATCTATCTATCTATCTATCTATCTATCTATCTATCTATCTATCTATCTATCTATCTATATCCCAATGACTGTTGGGGAAGCCAATCTTTCTAGATGTAATGGGAATCTCTTGTACTATCCGACTATCCATTCGCAGAGAAAACAGCAGTATTTTGTGTATTCAGTCTGCAGAACTGCAATTCAACTCAATTAATGGCAAAACTTTACTGACCCAATTGCATATCTTTTAAACTAGAGCCAATCAACAATTTAAAGCATAATTTTGTAAAGTTTGACTTCAGTAATTTCAAAAGCATTTTGGCTGTAGACCAGTGTTATCTTAGTTCTTACCCAATTACAAAGTAAGCTCATGCAAGTAAGCACTCACAGGTGCTTATAACAACCCATCCCCAACAATTATGCATTAATTGAACCACCAAGGTGTAGTCCAAGTATGGTGTCTTGTGTCATCCAAAGTTTTGCTTGCTCTCTGCCAGCCAACTCAAATGTGCGATCTGCTGCTAGTTTTCTACATAACACGTTGGTGCGACTGCCACTGAAATGGAACAAGTGACACCTTTTTTCACTCTTTTTTTTTGTTTCAGACCTAAATGAATAGGCATCTTTGTTTAAATTGAGCACAGTAGCACAGTAGCTGGCTTTGATTCCATAATTCATCCCTTCACATTATCAATACAGTATGTCTTAATACAATCCTGTAATCATCTGCACGCTTTCGACTAGCAAACATCCACATTACACTGTATCCATTGCAAAACTCTTGTTGTTCTCCGAGCTTTGGAACCTCCAAACTAAAAGGCTGTTCTCAGCCTATATGTGCTGCACATTTTTCTTCGCACCCTCAAATGATACTCACAAGCGTCACAACACTTGTTCAAAGCGTCTGGATTACCCACAAGCCTCCACCATCCCTTCCCACACTCCCTTCTGAGGTTATGTAAGATGTTGCTTTTTGAAACATCGTCTGAGCATCTCACTATGCCCGTCCGACAGCTGTGTTGTCAACCACATCCACACTGCTGTTCTAACCTGATTCAGTCAAATCCTGACAGTTAAGAGAGATGTAGACTCCACAACAAGTGGCTGACATGCTAAGCAAATATTTTTCATAGTTTCATATTCGTGCCTTTCCATGAAATAGCAAGGGGAGATCAGCAATGCCAGGTGTGCCAGCGGATGTGAAGAGCTTTTTCCCTACATGGTGCGTGTCTCCATGGACACCTGGGCAAGTTCATTACGCTTTAAAATACAGGCACAATAGTCTGATGTTTAAAGCTGAACTTTATTTATAGAAAGCAGTGATTTAGCAAACAGGGAGTAAACCAACATCAACCCTTTATGCAGATGCAAGAAATAAATAATGTTGTTTTTCACCTCTAGGACAGATATTCCCCACCAGAGATTGTTATCAAACTGAAATGTTTAAAATAATAAGTTCTCATAGTCATGAAGTCATCATAGTCATCAGTCTGATACTTTCAAGCAATTAAAATGGCCTATATCTATCTATTTAGTGGCACCAAAACACTGCTGCTCTATAGCTCAAAACAGACAGCATGGGGTGCGTTTCCCAAAAGCATTGTTAGGCAAGTCGCAACTTCCGTCATTATCAGCATGGTTCAACGAGTCTGTGTTTCCCGAAAAGATTCCTGATAACACACAAGAATGAACCTCATTGGTTCTAGCGAAGCTCAAACGTGCTGCGTTAAACGAGAATGAACCTCACTGGTCCTCGCAGAAGCTCAATCGTGCTGCGTAAAACGAGAATGAATCTCATTGGTTCTTGCTGAGGCTCAAACATGCAGCGTAACACGAGAATGAACCTCATTGGTTCTAGTGAGGCTCAAACGTGCTGCGTAACACGAGAATGAACCTCATTGGTTCTAGTGAAACTCAATCGTGCTGCGTAAAACGAGAATGAATCTCATTGGTTCTTGCTGAGGCTCAAACGTGCTGCGTAAAACGAGAATGAATCTCATTGGTTCTAGTGAAGCTCAAACGTGCTGCATAACACGAGAATGAATCTCATTGGTTCTAGTGAAACTCAATCGTGCTGCGTAACACGAGAATGAATCTCATTGGTTCTACTGAAGCTCAAACGTGCAGCGTAACACGAGAATGAATCTCATTGGTTCTTGCTGAGGCTCAAACGTGCTGAGTAACATGAGAGTGAACCTCATTGGTTCTTGTGAAACTCAAACGAGCTGTGTAACACAAGAATGAACCGATCAACCGCTCAATTCACATGGATTAGTTTTACGACCTCTTTAGAACCTTTCTGAAGCGTCAAAGTGGTAGTTGCGTAAAAGCAATGTGAGATGAAAAAAAGTTTTGCAGGTTTGGAACACCATGAGCGTGAGTAAATGATGACATAATTTTCATTTTTGGGTGAACTAACCCTTTAAAGCAGTGTAGTTACTAACAGGTTGCTCGTAGTAGTTAGGCATTATGAGTTTTATCAGTAGTTTTTTATAAAAATAAATAAAAGTGGCAAAAGTTGTCAGTGAAAGAATTTGTTTCCATTAATGGAACCAGAGCGGTTAAATTTCGTACCATTTTTCAATTGATGACAGTGAAAAAAAAATGTAAACACTGCTCTTTTAAAATTATAAATGAGATAAAATTAAATAAAGATTAAGATTAAAATTATCAAATGATCATTCATTGCAGAATTAGCGGATCACATTGTAAGCCATCAGTGTGAGCCATTCTTTCTTTTTCTCCACTGGCTTTCTGTTCAACAGATTTTATCAAAATCTTTCTAATTTGTCAAGTTTCATTTTTTTTTTCATATCAACAAAGAGTGTAGAAAATAAGGCATTACTCTCTCTATAAAGGTTGCAGCCTTGCAGGCATTCTAACACACACTGCGTGAAGTGAATAGATGTGCTTGCCCAGCCAGTTCTGCCCAAACGTCCTTGACCTCAGAGACAGCCTGCATGAATAGGTATATTATGTTGAAGAGACTGGACTCGATACATTTGAGCCACTCTTTCAGCCCTCTTCCTTCTCCTCCTCTCTTTTTATAGTTTGATTGTTCATGTCCTGATTTATAACAATCAAGCACTGTCTCTGAGATGATGTACTTTAACACCAGCAGGGCTGGCGAGCTGAAACGGGGCCCATTGATTGCGTCGTACGGTTCACGGACGGGTCTGATGTAACTGTGTGTGAACGCAATATTTCACACGTGGGAAATCTCATGAGGAAAGGTCTTCAAAGTGACCTGACACTCAAAACACGTTTACTGCACCAATAAAACACTCTAATGGTGAGAAGATAACACCAAGTATGATCTGAGAGGAATATAAATAACTGAAAACACTGTCCAGAAATCACAAATAATCACCTTGAATCACCCACACAAATCGCTTAGTATTCAATTCTATCATTATTTTCTTAACCTGATGGAACACAAAACCAGGAACGTATGAAGATCTTTCCATTTAACAACCAAAACTGTCAAGCTCCAAAAAAATCACCATCAAAAGTATCATAATATTAGTACATATGTACAGTATATATGCAAAAAAGAAACCGCACATGAAAACCCGCAACACACGCTAAAGACGCCAAAAATGCGCATTTCGAATATTCGTCAAATAAAAAAATTTAAAAAACACACTTGAATGCAAAAACCGTGCATTCGAATTTTTGGTGTGTCAAGAGGTACGCGAGACATGCTGATGACGTAACTGACGCAGTTCATTTTTGTTCGTGGTGTGGGTGCATTGTTTAATTTGAAAAAAAATGGCGGGAAAAGGCTACCTGCTGACGAAAGCCCTCTCAGATGGTGTCAAAAAATCGTGCAATGACATACTTGACCATACCTGGCTCATCGGTCAGAGCTTTTTGTCAATAAAAAGTGCTCAGCACTCACTGCAGATCAAGTTGACCGTCTGGTGTTTTTGACTAACAATATGTAGATGTGGAGTGCGTAGTTTGGATTGTTTCTGAATGGCAGTTTGCTATTTTGTGTTCATGTAGTAACGAACATTACGCTGTCTGTTGAAGCGTGTTTTCTCAGGTTACTGATGCACTTAGTTTTATGCACTATTGTAACCTAATATTCATTGCATGTATATTAAGGAAATTCTATTTTATTTAAGAACAATTGTTTCAAAAGACATTTCATTTCAATAAAAGATGTGACGCTTGATTTGGTTTATATTTGCTTAATGCACTCGCTTGCGCCCTCTTGTGGGCATAGGAGACAATACAGTACTGTTTTCCTCTAACATTAAGTATTGCATTTAGAATTTGAATATAATTCGAATTTTGCTAATATTTAAGAAATAAATTTGAATTTAGCTTTTCGGCCATTTTGACAGGCCTAGTAGACATGTGTTTGTGCAGTGCAGATCAGCTCTCTATGACGTGACAGAAAACTAGTTGTCCAGTCTAGGTTTTCCGAGAATGCGGTCACGAGCCCTGAAAATGTACAAGTGTGAGTTCGGTTGAATCTAAACTGCGTGTGAACGTAACCATAATAAGAACTCAAATACAGACTTGAACCGTATTCTGCTGCTGTACAAACTGCCGTACAAAACAAGCTGCATCAAGTTTCTTCAAAAGTTTTACTTCTGGGCTATACAGAAAGGGGGAAAAAGCATGTTGAGTAAATAATGACAGAATGTAGGGTGAAACATTCCCTTAAAATGGTGCCAAAGTGAATAATTGATCGCAATATTCAAGAAATCACTTTTTCGTTTCAGTTTTTGAGCGCCTGCCATCGCCGCGGTGCTCCAGTTTTCATTCCGAGCTATCCGGCTTTCAACACATTTTGTCATTCAAATGTTTTACTGCATATTTCCCTATGCTCTTTGTTCATCCGTTTGCATCTGGGCCCGTATTCCTCCTTTCCGTTTGCTGCAGTACCATCTGCTCGGAGAAGAGTGGTACCTGGACTGGCACGGCTTTGCAGGATGCAGTTGCCTGCCAACCCTGGCTTGGATTGCCTGTGGATGTGCCAGCCGGGGTCCAAGAAGCATGAGCCTGACTGGTGTGAAGTTAGAAGCATGGTAACCAGCAGGGGAAGAGGAAGTATTGCCCATTTGCATCAAACCAAGGTGTAGTGGAGGGCACAGGCAGTCATTTTCAGATGCAGGTTTGGGACACTGATGGCTGTACCGTACATGTAAGGTGATAATTAATGCATGGGTTGACAGCATTAGTTAACAGCATGATATTTTTGTTGGGTTGCTGGGTTAGCATACACTCAATTTGTTCACTTATTCATCTGCATGTCTCATTTATGTTCTTGCTTAGAAAAGCCTGTTTCTATTTTGAGCAAAAAAAAAAAACATTTAAACATGATATACTATGCCGTGATGTATTACCACTCAAAAGTTTGGGATATATTTTTTTGTTTAGTTATTAAAGTTTACATTTTATTATTAACTCTTTCCCCGCCCCTGCCATTTTCCATCATTTATGACACAACGCTTGCCCGCCATTCACGAAATTCTCTGGCAATCCACTTTTTCACTGTTATACGGTAGGGGGCGCTATTACGCATCTTCTGAAAGAGTGCTGACTCTTCCAATATAAGGGTACGTTTACACAACAACGATATGCTTAAAACAGAGAAGTTTTTCCTTTGAGTTTTCCGCGTACTGACGACATCATAGTCAAAACGATCCCCATTCGCACGGATCTGTGAAAACGACTAAAAACGCTGTATTCTCAAAGAAAAAGAAGCAGAAACTTGCAATAAAAGCATTGCTTATGCAGATGTAAAATAACATGATCATCAAACATTAAAAAGCATATAAATCAAAACTTCCTATAACGTTACCGAATGAAATGTCGACCCAGGAATAGGTACAGAACTGTGCAAGCTTTGGGGGTGTTGAGGGACCCGATCTTGATGTATGTTTTGATCATCATTCTGAATCCGACCCGGACGTAGTCTTTGATAAAAACGTGATTTTGTTGTGTTGGGATATTCATCGATCAAAATATTCTGGGGGCCATTACGTTTTCCTGAAGAAAAAAATAAATTAAAAAATGAAAAAAAGTGTCTATATATATGTGTGTGCGAGTGTGTGTGTGCAATGCATGGCCACTACGAGCTTGAGAATGTTTGGAATGTCATCATTTTTGCAATTTCCTACCATTCTGAACTTGAAATCTCCATATTATTCTAGGAAGCGGTCCTTGTCTTGTGAATTTAATCAGTGCTGCATATTTCTGTGCTCAAGTTTTTTTACAGCTTAACATCCATACTGAAAAATCAATGTACATACAGATGGACTCCAGTTGGGATGCTGCCCATTCATTTAACTCAAGCAATATCTAGCAATTTTTCTATCCCACATTATTGAGTCTGAATGGAAGCAAAAGGGCTAATAAGCCTAAAGCCGTGTGTCAGAGAAAAAAAGATAAAGAAAGTTTCAGACAACTTAGCGCAAGATTATAAAATTACAGTCAAGCACAATAATTACATTAAATTAAAGCAGGGTTTCTCAAACTCGGTCCTGGTGGGCCACTGTCCTGCACAGTTTAGCTCCAACCCTGATCAAACACACCTAGTTGTGAGTTTCTAGTGATCCTGAAGACATTGATTAGCTTGCTCAGGTGTGTTTGATCAGGGTTGGAGCTAAACTGTGCAGGACAGTGGCCCTCCAGGACCGAGTTTGAGAAACCCTGCATTAAAGGGTATTTTATGATGCACTTCATCTAAAATGTGATGCCTTATCTATTAGCAAGAACTGAGGACTTTCTGTCCAACTGGCCCAAGGTTTAAAAGGAAATCAAAACTTAAGGACACACAATCGGCGTCGATGCATGTCCTTGAAGTGGTGCGGATTAAAGAAGGATCTGTGGGCTTGAACATTAGAGCAACACCCTGAGAAAACAACCCTTGCGATTTCATTTCAGCATCTCTCAGTGTGAATCCTGACAACACTCATTTCTACAGCCTGGATGACTTTCAAGTCACCAACAGATCTCCATAGCTTCCACAATCTCTCCTCCACCTATCAAAGGAATGCCCTGTGATGCCTATTTAACTTTAAAAAAAAATTACTGGAGTATCAGGCAGACCACCTGGTTCAATAAATGATGAATGGGACGAATCGATTAATAATGTATTGGAGCAAGTCTTCTAGTCTGTTTGATTGGCAGTGCTAAGAGACTTAAAAGGGAAGGATATGACACAGCCGGTCACAGGAGTGAAGCTACCCAAAAATATTTATTTGCTCTTTTCCTCCCCCACATCTAACATAAAATAATGCACTGTGTTATATCACTCCAACAAGCCGTGCAACTTTGCGAATAGAATGCGTCTGTTTTCTTCAGCATTGATCTTCTGGATTTCAAGATACAAAGCTCGGAGTGCACAAACTCTAACACAACTCACTGGACCATGGCTGACGCTTGCTTTTATCTCGCCTTTCTTTTTGCGTATCTTGTCGAGAGTGCGAGTGAGCGGAGACGGATGCGTCCCAACCTTTTAGCGTTCCGACCTCATCTTTCCCCCATAGAGAAGTGGCCCATGGGACGTGCGGATAAATCAATTAATCCTGATCTCTTTTGCCAATCCGAACGGCCTGTTCGCTAATGATCTGTGGCCTGTTGCAGTTTAGCGCTTAACCAATTCATCATCTCTCCACCTGCACTTCCCACGCTGCTTTACATATAAATTACAGACCGGCGGAAGAAGAAAAAAAAACAGGTCGGACAGTGCCATCTTTATTCCCCGGCCCCCTGGTTTCATTTGCAAAAACATTAAGACTGTGGAAATGAAAGCTGATGGAAAGGGAGATGAAGGAGGAGAAGGATGGATACAATTATCAGATGCCTATCATCACTTACCACCGCCTCGGAGTAATTTAAAATCATGTACACCTTCACAACAACATGAAGACACACTTCAAGGCCAGAGAAGACATGAAATGGAAAACCTTGTTACTTTTAAATTGTCTGCTAAGCTAGAGAATATAAAGTGCCTAGCATATATTAAAGCAATAAGCCACGGGTCGTGAGCTAAAGTGATTTCATCATGGGTAAAGAGCTTTCTGAAGCACAAGACGAAGCAGGGCTGCCAGAAAACGATTTAACTGTGGTAAAATCACTGTAGCTCATAGACTCAAGTAGCTTATTGCTTTTATAAGACACTGAATATGCTAAATGACACCAATGCTAAATGTATTAATATTACTGATGAGCACGATTCATCCAAATAAAAGCGAAATTGCGATTATCAAATGGCAAACACACACACACATATATATATATATATATATATATATATACAGTATATATATATATATATATATATATATATATATATATATATATATATATATATATATATATATATATATATATATATGTACTGCATGTTTCAGACACAATTCAGTGTCTCAGAGCGGCTCGGTTCACAGTCTGGGTCATTTTTAACATGCATTTGGTAACGCAACATGCGTCAACCGTCTTCCCAAACCTGCAAAGAGAATAACTTATAAACCGGCTGTGGACAACAAAAGAGAAGCCTTAAGATTTACATGCAGATTTCCACTAAAATAATAGCTCTATGGTTTACTATTTAAAAATGAAGAAATTAAGACATTCACAAATATTAGTATTGATAGTTGTACTGTAAAATAGTTGTACTTTTGTCTATTTAAACGGAGAAAAATCTATCATAACTCCAGTAAACTATGGAGTGCCGCAAGGATCTGTGTTAGGCCCTCTATTAATCTCAATATATATGCTGCCACTTGGAAATATTATAAGGAAACATGGAATTAGTTTCCATTGTTATGCTGATGACACTCAACTATATATTTCATCACGGCCGGATGAAAACGCTAAATTATCCAAATTGACAGAGTGTGTTAAAGATATAAAAGATTGGATGACGAACAAATTTCTTTTATTAAATCCAGATAAGACAGAGGTAATACTTATCGGTTCAAAAAACCGCCCACAAAACCTCTTACAATACAACTTTAACATAGTAGGGTGTCCTGTTACTTTATCCTCTACAGTAAAAGACCTGGGTGTTATATTAGATTGTAACTTGTCTTTTGAAAATCATATTTCATATGTTACAAAAACAGCATTTTTTCACCTTAGAAATATTGCTAAATTACGTAACATGCTATCTGTTTCTGATGCAGAAAAGCTAGTTCATGCATTCATGACCTCGAGACTAGATTACTGTAATGCTTTATTAGCTGGTTGTCCTGCATCCTCAATAAACAAGCTACAGTTAGTCCAAAATGCCGCCGCTAGAGTTCTTACTAGATCAAGAAAGTTTGACCATATAACACCAATTTTATCATCACTACATTGGTTACCTATAAAGTTCCGTATTAATTACAAGGTATTGCTACTGACTTATAAAGCCCTAAACGGCTTAGCTCCAGTTTATTTAACGGATCTTCTATCGCCCTATAATCCATCGCGCTCTTTAAGATCACTAAATTCTAGGCTTCTGGTCATACCTAGGATATCCAGATCCACCAAAGGAGGGAGAGCATTTTCACATTTAGCACCAAAACTCTGGAATAGCCTTCCTGATACTGTTCGTTGCTCAGATTCGCTCTCCCAGTTTAAAACTAGATTAAAGACGCATCTCTTCAGCCAGGCATTCATATAATATTTTAATCTTACAGTTAAATCCGGTCTCTACTTCATAAACGCCAGAGGAGAACTGGCCCCCGACTGAGCCTGGGTTCTCCCAAGGTTTTTTTTTCTCCATTAGGTCACCTATGGAGTTTTTCGGTTCCTTGCCACTGTTGCCTTTGGCTTGCTCAGTTGGGGAAGCTTAAATTGATTAATCGATTCACCAGTGCTATTGATCTGCATTACCAAACGTGGATTTAATACTGTGAAGCTGCTTTGATACAATCTGTATTGTGAAAAGCGCTATATAAATAAAGTTGACTTGACTTGACTTAAAATAATATTATTAAATAAATATATTATTATTTTTATTTTTATTACTTTTATTACTTTTTTTGTTTAATGTTTTTATTTATTATTAGTACTAGTAGTAGTAGCATAAATATTATTATTATTATTATTATTATTACTGTTGTTGTTTTTGTTGTTGTATAGTCCTGTTGATATATAATCATAATATTTGGTAAAATTGGCAAATTTTGGGGGAAAAACATCACTATTAGGTTTTCCCCCGAAAGCATGCAAAAAAGCGCAGAATAATCAAGTTTCATCCACTCAGAATTGCCGTTCTATAATAAATTAATGAGTATGTTGACTTCTTATTCACAGCAGCATCCACCATCTTTGTACTGTCATTTAATGTGTTTTTGGATTGCTCTGCGGATGAAACACAGCAAAAATATACTACCAAGAAACTTTAAGTAGACAAAAAAACAAGTGCTGGGCAACGATAGTCGCGATTAATCGCATCCAAAATAAAAGTTTATGTTTACATAATATATGTGTGTACTGTGTATAATTATTTAGAATATATAAACACACATATGCATGTATATATATGTATACATCATTTATATTATATATAGTCATATTTTATATATAAAAAAAAATCTTAAATATATATGTATGTGTGTAGTTATATATACAAAATACTTATACACAGTACACACACATATATTATGTTAACACAAACTTTTATTTTGGATGCGATTAATCGCGATTAATTGTTGCCCAGCACTAAAAAAACTCTAGACAACATGAGCTGTGGAAAATGATCTAGGAGCTTTTTACAACGGATGCCATTGAAAACACGGTAAGTCTATCCCTCACAGTCTCGCTTTCATACCTATCATGGCGCTGCTCTGAATAAGGTCTATTATTAAGCACATTTTGGGTATAACTGGGTCCGTAATTTAATTATTAAACAGTTTAGAAGAGGCTGCTGATGAGTGCTTAAGCCGTGTGGAAGCATTTCAATTGGTAATGTGTTTGTTTTGAATATAAATGTCCGGTGGAGGAGGTAATGTCTCCTAACGGCCATGGAAACGGTGACACGCGGAGGTACTTGATCAAAGCTATGGCTAAGAGGAGCGCAGTCTTTTAGCGCTCTTGAGGGAAGTGAGGTAAACATGTTTGGACATAAGCAGATGCGGCAGGTGCCTCCAGATGTCTTCATCTATCTCCGAAGTGTCTTTTCAAAGACGTCTCACACAGATGGGCCTAGCTTAGTACAGGCACGCACCATACCACAATCTTTTTTTTTTTTTTTCAGAGCTCGCATAAGGTGGTCCGCTACACCGCTTCTGAACGCAAATCACATTTAACGTCAAGGAAAAAAGAAACAAAAAAATGGGTAATAAGAAATTGCCTCAAAACTACTCAGTCAATCAATTCGTACATCGCTTTTTTTAAATGTTTGGTTTGGCAGGCCTCTTCAAAGGAGTTTTTTTTTACATTACTTATTTAACATATTCATTTACACCTTCCTTTGATATGCCATACCTTCAAAGAGAGGGAGCTGCATTTTTCCACCACAGCTGTTTGATGTTGCTTTCCAAAAAATATGTACTTAGCTTCTTTTTTTTTTTACTGCCGTTGACCAGACATGAATGCTTTGGTGTGGATGTAGCACAGCTGTACATTGTGCCTGACAATGCCATTTAGCTATCACTTTATTCATATTACTGCACAACTTGAGATATCACATTTACTGCTAGCGAGATAGTTTACATCCCCCCCCCCTCCCGCCCCAAAAAAAAAAGACTCATCATTTACTCATACTGTCATTCCAAACTCGTTCCAAACTCGCAAGGCTTTCTTTCTTCTGTGGAGCACATTAGAAGATATTTTGAAGAATGTATCAGCAGTTTTTTGTCCATTTTATAAAAATCTATAGAGTTGAAGGGCCCTATTTTAACAATCTAAGCGCATGGTCTAAAGCGCACGGTGCAAGTGCACTTAGGGCGTGTCCGAATCCACTTTTGCTAGTTTAACGACGGGAAAAATGGTTGTCCCTATTCTCTTAATGAGTAATGGGTGTGTTTTGGGCATAACGTGCAATAAACCAATCAGAGTCTCATCTCCCATTCCCTTTAAAAGCCAGTTGCACTCGCGCCGTGGCGGATTCGCTATTTACATGACGGAATTTGCAAGCGGAAAGACTGAACGCTTCTCCAGAGAGGAAACGGATCTGCTCGTGCACGAGGTTAAAGTGCGTAAGACATACCATATCCACCATATCTTTATGTACACAATATTAATATTTTACATTGCAATCCTTTTATTTTTAACACTTGGTTAGTGTGCTGCTGCACATCCCTGTGTGTAATAAGCAGAGTGAATGCGCGTTGTGTACCCGCCTATAGGCGCATATTACTAATGCGTTCTTTAAAAATATTTAGTCTATTTCAGTTGCCTCAAAATAGCTATGCGCCAACAATGCGCCTGAACACACCTCGTTTTCAGCCCATCAGCCCATGGCAAACAGATGGGCACAAATGCATTTGTTATTTAAACAACGTGACACAGAACGTGAAATTGATAACTGCGTTGTGCTGAAACTAGCAAAACACACTTGCGTCGTGCCTGGCGCCGCATTGCACCGGATGTATAATAGGGCCCTGAATCTTTCAAGCTCCAAAAATGACGTCATTTTAAATCCTGACAGTAGTTTTTAACACCAAAAGAGGGTTTGTGCAGGCGCAAAATGTTAGCAAAACTGGCCCAAAACGTCAAAGTTGAAATGATGAGATAAAAATTCATACTTTGAAACGTTGACTTTTATCTCATAATTGACTTATCTCATAATTAATAATAATAATATAATATAACAATTTAGATGGTGCTATAAAGTTTCTGTCATGTCATTCTGTCATCATTCTATGAGATTCTATGTCATAATTTGATGTCATAACTATGGCATTTATGTCATACCCACAACATAATAATGATTTACACAAGGATTTTTTTCTTTCTTATGTGGTGGAAATGATCTTCTATTCCTTTAAAAAATTGCAATAAAACAACACCGGTAGTATCTTTATCCGAGACTACCTGGAATGTGTTTCAATTGACTTAGTCTCAGCAATTTCGGATAGCGCTCAGGGCACTGCTGTCTCTTTGCAATGGGACAACAGTTTGTTAATTTCACCTCATACATCAGCTCTCTGAAAACAAACACCCTGTTCTGAATGCAGTGGGATTCTCCATCCCTCCTCTACCCTACGCCTGGCCGATTACGTCCACTAAGCCAAATCTAGTGCAAAAATAGGGCCTGGCCGCTGCATTTTCAATCCATTTGGGCCTCTGCATCAATGTCTTGAAGCATTTCCCAGTTGTTTTTGGTTGTCAGCTAGTTTGGAGGGTGTGAGCAGGTTTGGGTTGTAGCGTGGCAGCAGCCAGTATTGAGGTGCTGCATGTTTAATGGCATCTAGAGGGAATGTCAATTACACTTGTAAGATTGATTTGGCTTTTCTGTGCTCCACAGAGATCCGCGCTGATTCCCTCAGACTGTATCTCACACCTCGCCTCACCCTAGCACCTACACACACAAGTGTATATTATCAGTATCTTTCTTTCTTTCTTTTAAATACCCTGAGAATTACATGAGCATATACTGTAGTAATTTGTCACACCATTTGTGGGTTACACTTTATTTCAATGGTCTACTTTCAACATTCTATAAATAACGTTTGTCAATTAGCAGTCATTAGAGTGTTAGTAGACTGTCTGCTTAATATCTGTTAACACTCCCTAACAGACATTCTACTGACTATAAGTAACTTTACAACTGCTGTACATGTCAGCCAAACCCTAATCTGACAGTCTACTACAGCCTACTAGTACTCTAGTGAGAATTAGTTGACATGTAGTTTAAAAGTTACTTATAGTAGAATGTCTATTATAAAACGGATAGTTCCGGTCCTTGATTCTGATTGCTTGAGTCACGTTCGAGGCCGTTGTAAATTACTCAATAAACATACACCTGTGACCGCATTACATTAGTATTACTCTAAAACTGCCGTTTGTGATTCTTTGTTGCTGTCATGGGTGGGTGGCTGTTATCAAGTGCCAGACGACGGAGACGATAAAGAAGACTTTAATCTAAGGATTCTCATGAAAACGTACAACCACAAATCACACAGAACTACATATATTACAAGACAAGGAACAGACAGAAAATAGCAAACAAGAGGAACTAACGAGACTAATTAACACAACACACCTGAAACGAGGAACCTAATTAATTAGTAACCAAGGAGACAAACAGGAAAGGAACAGAGGAGAATTGATAAACAGACTAGAAGTTTAACAAACTCAGAAGTGAACAGAGAAACATATCAACAAACATAGCCCTGACAGTATTCCCCCCTAGTGCAATAGGTGAGGGGGGGCGTGCCGGCAGCTCAGGAGAACAGGGCGGAGCAGGCTGTGCAGGCGGCCATGGTGGAGACGACCCTTCAGGCGGCCATGGTGGATCGGCCTTTGTGGCCTTTCCGTTGGTGTCCTGCCTGGCCACTATGACCGGGGACCTATGGCCCCCCTCCAAAACAAGAAGGCGACCTTCATGGCTGAGGGCTCAGGCGGCGTGATGGCAGCCATCTTTGCCGAGGGTTCGGGCGGCGAGGTGGCCATCTTGGCCGGAGACGAGGGCTCAGGCGTGGCGGCGGCCGTCTTGGCCGGAGACGAGGGCTCAGGCGTGGTGGCGGCCATCTTGGCCAGAGACGAGGTGATACGTGGATATATGTTGAACTGTTGAGTTTTTATTAATTGTTTGTATTTGAGTTCGTAGGTGGAGTTAGGGGTTTTTCCCTGATATACGGAATGAGTGACGTCATGGGAATTTCTGCACTTAAACCGGTCTGGTGTTGAGGGCGGTCTCTCTGTTCTCTCTTGCCCTTCGTTCTCCGCCTCCGTTCCTGATTATTGTCAGCTGGGGTGGTTCGCCACATGGCGAGAACGTTCGCGTCTCGTTTCGCCTCTCCATGCTGAAGACTTCAATGATCGTGATCTGAGTTTATGTTATTATTTAAAGCCAGGTAGAGGTTATTTTCTTTGTTCACTTTTTTGTTATTTATTTAGAATATAGCGTAGAGAAGCAGTGGCCCGGAAGACTCACCTGTTTGTTGTTTCTTTGTCTGGAGTTAGGTAAGATCTTTCCTGCAACAATAGGTTCATGATTTTCTCTTGCTGCCCTACCTGTGCTGTTTATTTGATTATTGTTTATTATGTGGTGCTCTCTCTCTTGTCTGTTTTTTTTTTTATGGACTTGATTAAAACTTGTGGCGTGATTAACGTCAGAAAACCACTCAATCGTCTGTGATTTCTAAATATGTTCGGTCCTTATCTTATATGTGATTTAAACGAGCCAAGTCAGATAAGGGGCCGTAACACGAGGGCTCAAGTGTGGTGGCGGCCATCTTGGCCAGAGATGAGGGCTCAGGCGTGGCGGCGGCCATCTTGGCCGAGAGCTCGCAGGTTGGAGCCGATGTATGTGCTGCCCAAACACACAAAAGAGCTGTGGTGACTATCATGATTGCTGTATCCTCCGAAACTGTCTCAGGTGCAGCGGCCACCTTGTCCGAAGACACAAGCACGGTTGACCTGGTGTGAACAGTCTCTGGCTGGGCAAGCATGATGGGAACAGTCTCTGGCTGGGCAAGCATGATGAGAACAGTATCTGGCTGGGCAAGCATGACGGGAAAAGTCTCTGGCTGGGCAAGCATGATGAGAACAGTATCTGGCTGGGCAAGCATGACGGGAAAAGTCTCTGGCTGGGCAAGCATGATGGGAACAGTCTCTGGCTGGGCAAGCATGATGAGAACAGTATCTGGCTGGGCAAGCATGACGGGAAAAGTCTCTGGCTGGGCAAGCACGACAGGAACAGTTTCTGGCTTGGCAAGCATGACGGGAAAAGTCTCTGGCTGGGCAGGCACGACAGGAACAGTCTCTGGCTGGGCAAGCACGACGGGAACAGTTTCTGGCTCAGCAGGAATGATGGGAATAAAATTTTTAAGTATAATCAACTTTGATGTTTAAGTCATTTCAACTTAAATTACATTAAACTGACTTTTTAGTATAATCTTTTTTAAAGGGGTGGTTTACTGCTTTTTTTCTTTGCATGATTGTGTTTATGGGGTGCAATATAACATGTCTTCGTTTTGTTGGTTTTTTTTTTAAGTCTTATTTTTCATAAATTTCACCTTTATTGTAAGCCGCTTTCTCCTCTGTCATTTGAACGACCGGTTGACTTCCTGATTCTATGAAAACACTCCCTCGGAAACAGGCAATGGGCTCAGATTGGTTAGTTGGGCCGGTGTGTTGTAATTGGCTAAACTGCGTAGTGCATGTTGTCCGGAAACTTCACGCCCATTACCTTTACGGGCGAAAGTTGCATGTGCTCCGGTTAAATGTAAGTATCAGACCCAGAAAGCGGCAATGAAGAGAGTCAAGCAACCTCCGCAAACCCGGCTCTTACAAAACGTTTCTGAATGGTACATTTTTTATTATTATTATTCTATTCTAATCTACTATTATTATATATGTATTTCGATATGCTGTTACTTGAAAATGCTACTGCTGCTTGTTAGCTTTTGAGATACGGTTTTCTCCTGATTAAACATTTAATATAACTGAATAAATGACTGAGTAATACCGTTTTTTAAAGTTATTGTTTTAACTTCAGCAGTTTGAAGTTTGCTGTTGCGATTAGGCTACATATATATTTTTTTAACTTTATACACGTTTGTCTTATACACACAAAATAGCATCGAACTAACTGGCTATAAACAAACAGCGTTGGCATTGGTTTACGTTCTTGATCAAATCGATCGTCATAAAATATACATGGAAAATACATTTACAAAATTAGTGCATAATTACAAATTCAGGTTCAAAATGTTTGTACGCGTTTGTACTAGTAAGTGGCTACTAAAGCCAGCGCTGGCATTTGTTTACGTCCTTGATAAAACTAAAACATTATGGGCCCTATTTTAACGATCTGAAACGCAAGTGTCAAAGCGCAAAGCGCAAGTAACTTTGTGGGCGGGTCTTGGCGCTGTTGCTATTTTCCCAGCGGGATAAATGACTCTTGCGCCCGGCGCAAATCTAAAATGGGTTGGTCTGAAGTAGCTTCATTATTCATAGGTGTGGTTTGGGCATAACGTGAAATAAACCAATCAGAGCGTCATCTCACATTCCCTTTAAGAGCAGACGTGTTTGTTCTAAAGCGGATTCCTATTGTAACGGCGGATTTGCCAGGCGCGCGCCAGGAGCGGTTCACAGCCAAGGAGAGCGGCGTTCTCGTCAGGGACGTTGGGGATGGAGAAACACACCCAAATTAACTTCGGTTAAAAAGGCGTATGATAATTTGGGTAAATGTGTAAGCTAGATGTATGCTTTTATAATAAATTGTCAATCTATCTATCTATCTATCTATCTATCTATCTATCTATCTATCTATCTATCTATCTATCTATCTATCTATCTATCTATCTATCTATCTATCTATCGTAATAATGTATGATTTGCAAAAATGAAAACTGCTGCTTCTGTGTAGATGAGAGAATCAAAGTGCATTCGCGTTGTGCACACGCTACATTGATTATGGCCAAGCATGCGCCCTTAAAATAGCATATGAATAACATGCGCAACGCGCCACTGACTTTAAACAATTTTTTCCTGGTTAGTAGCGCAATTGTTTTCTAAACCTGCAAAATAGCATGAAGGAACGTTTGCGCTGGAACACGCCTCCTCTTTGCGCTGAACCGCCCCGGGGAGCGCAAGTGTATTTCTTAGTTAAACGACGTGCTTCTGTGGAGGGAAAAGCGCACTTTGCGCGGGTGCAAAATAGGAATGATACATGCGTCGGTGTACAAAGTCAATTGCGCTGGGTGCAAGATAGGGCCCCAAGTCTGAAATTATACATGCAAATACATTTCAAATTAAGTCTTACTTACAGGTTGTGGCCCAACAACTGCTGTCTCTGGTTGTAAAGTTGGAACTGCTTCATGTTTTAGTAACAGTTTCTTGTTGAATCCGGCATTGAATTCGTGGAGATTCTGGAAGCTGTCTTCCGTAAAATGCGCAGCACAGAGAGCTATTACGATTGAAATTTTCAGGAACATAATCAAACATAAATTTTAGCCATTGTTGACGAACTACAGCGTCCGTATGAAGCCCGAACACAGAAGACCTGGCAGCTGGGTGAAAATAACACACTTTCGACAGCATGGCTACAGCTCTCCACTATAACTCCTCCTCTTCGACAAAGCCGCAGAAATATGGCCATGCCCCCTTTTTTGCATGGGTTAGTTACGTATAAAACCCGGGAAGTACCTTGTTGTAGTCCCATTCGAGTCGTTTTTGTAGGCATTAAACTTCCTGATTTTTAAAAGTCGATATCTCTGCTTACATTGAACTTTCAGCGCAGCAACTTTGCAGATAATATTCATGCACCAACAGCAACATTACACACTATTTAAAATGAAAAAAGTGAAATCACAATCAACCACCCCTTTAACATAAAAAAGTTGTGTTTAACTTATTTTGATGAGTTAAAGCAATGTAAAAACATATGTTGTCATATGTTGTCATTTTCTACAGTGAATGAGACCAGGCTGAATTACCAGAATATCATAGAAACGTGAAGGTGGGCTCTTTCGGCTATAGGAAAACCACCTGACAACCACCAAAAACACCCAAGCAACCACTTAGAACATCCTGAAATTGCATGGCAAAACCACTCACAACTGCATAACCACCCAAAACACCCTAACATTGTGGTGCCAAGTTTTGCACAGGCAAACACAACTTCAATTTCACATAAAGTGAGCATTAAATATAGTTTTTAAAGGAGTTGATTGCCCCATGTCGCTCTTTTGGGCATTTCAGTCGAAGCTTTCGACACTCAAGAATTAGTCTATATATCATTTTTTCATAATAGCTGGTTTATTACTAGACATTTACGTGGATTAATCCCTTAACTGCCATTTAGTCTGGAGTCAATCATAACACAGATGTCAATATCACCAAATTGCTTTGCTCTTGAGAGGAGAAGAGAGGTAATAATCGCTGACAGCATGCGAGGCAATAGCAATAATTGCTTTATTCAGATGTTGTAATCTCGGTAGATTTGAGAAGTTTAGCCGTGGCATTTTCCAGCATGCAACGGCTAACTCGCACAATTATCACAATCCGTCATCTCATCTCTCAGCATGATTCGCTTCTACTGAAAAAAAAAATGTTTTCTTTGGCATTTTCATTTCTGTTCCTGAGGGCTACAGATTGCTTGAAATTCAATTTGTGCCACAGATATACACAGAGCAGGCTGCCTATGGCTGAGATGGGTGTTTTCCACTGCATTCTGGGATACGGAAACCCCCTGACTAGCTTTAAGTACTGCTAGCACTCACCCCTGTCAAAAAGAATGAAATGCATGCAAGGAGAAAAAAGACTTATGTGTGTTCTCTCCACACAGTGATATGTCACTCTTGTTTATCTCTCATTCTGTTAGACGTGTTTCTCTCACCGTGTTATTCTCTCTCCACTCAGAGTGAAGTTAACACTTAATCTGTTAGTGATCATTTTGAGAAGATCTCTTATTAACACTAATGTTTGGCTTGCTGTATTATTTATCATGAAATACAGCGATGACGGTTATATAATCATTAATTGCTGATCCTAGAAGATACAAATGAACTTACTCACATGCAAAAGTGCCAGTCTTTCTGAAATTCTGAAACAATACAACAACAGCAGAGCCACAAATGGCCACATTTCGACAAGTTTCACATTCGAGACTGTGAATTTTAAATATATGTGTGTGTGTGTGTATGTGTACTTGTACAACTATCTTTGTGAGGACCAGTTTGACTTTTAGACCATTGGTGTGAGGACAAAGAGAGTAAAGTGAGGACATTTTGGCTGGTCCTCACTTTCTGAGACCCCTTTAAAGGCCTGTTTGAGGGTCAAGACTTTCAAAGAAGTCTTGACAAGAGAACTCGTCAAAGACAAGAAGTTTTAGGGATAAGGTTATAATTAGGTTAAGGGTCGGATTAGGGTCAGGGTTCGGGTTTGGGTTAGGAACTTAGTTGTGATGGGTAAGGTTAGGGTAAGCGGCTAGAGATTGCATTGTGTCAATGAATGTGCTCATAAAGATCGATGTAAAAGAATGTGTGTGTGTGTGTGTGTGTGTGTGTGTGTGTGTGTGTGTGTGTGTGTGTGTGTGTGTGTGTGTGTGTGTGTGTGTGTGTGTGTGTGTGTGTGTGTGTGTGTGTGTGTGTGTGTGTGTGTGTGTGTGTGTGTGTGTGTGTGTGTGTGTGTGTGTGTGTGTTTACATCTTGGTCTTTTACAGCAAAGTGTAATCATGACTACATAGCAGGTTATGTTACCTTGAGTCTGACTAACACACTTGTGTTGAATTGAAATTGAATCTAATATCTTGAAAATATATTGCAGCTTGTCTACACTGTAAAACAACATATGGAGCTGGACAAGAAATGAAGCCACACTTACATAAGGGAATAGTAGACAAGTCCACTATCTCAACTTGTTTTTCAGCCAGTGATCATTTACATCGGAAAGCAAACGTTCTTTCCAAAATGTCAATCAGAACTTAATCTTAAATGTAGTGTGATGATGGATGACAGAAGCATCAAGCTAATTCTCTGATATTCACACACCTTTCAACATTACGGTACTTGAAGATGACTATTGCACTGTCCAGAGCAGTCAAAAAGAACAATGAAATAGTTATAGCACGGAAATGTACTTTTGACCTTTGCACCATCAGTGCATATGCTACTATTAATACATTCATGTTAACATCACACTTTGAGTTGAAATGCTATTATGAAGGAACAGCTGGAAAAGATTCAGTCCTTTTAATTAAAGTAATAAAGGTAGTAAAGAAAAATTATAGACTAATTAACATACACTCTCAAAACACTTACTGGATAACCAAGTTCTAATCACTAAAGGGAATTAAAACTAATGTTAAGTATAAAGAAAGGTCTGTTTTTATTATTAGCACTGCTAAAATTACCTTAAGTTGGAAAGTTTTAGAAAATCAATTATTTTGAACAGATGATTTCAGAGATTAAATAAAAAAAATCAGTGAATCGTTTAAGTCATAATGCAAAAGTTTTCACAGAAATAATATTAAGCAGTTGTGGCCAGATTTTTGGAATAGAAGCGCATTGAAATCTCAGTCAGTGCATGATATAATGTTAACAGGTAGTTTAAATATTTAATACAGACCTGTATAAAAAAAAAAAAAAAAAAACACTTTCATTTAAAGTTTTTATCTTTAATGTCTACCTTCGAGCAACAAAAAAAATATTTGGCAATCAATGTAATCGTGAGTAGTTGTGTTCTGAATTGGCACTTAAAGGGATAGTTCACCCTTTCAACGTTTACTCGCCCTCAAGTTGTTCCAAACCTGTTTGAATTTCTTTCTTCTGCTGAACACAAAATAAGATATTTTGAAGAATATGGGTAAACAAACAGTTGATAGCCCCCATTGACTTCCATATTGGGAAGGGAAAATACTATGGAAATCAATGGAGCCCATCAACTGTATTCTTCAAAATATCTTCTTTTGTGTTCAGCAAAAGAAAGAATTGGAACAACTTGAGGGTGAGTAAATGATGACAGAATTTTCATTTTGGGTGAACCATCCCTTCATTGTCAGACATTAAGCCTACAATATGCCATTTTATCTTTCTTTTATGACATTTCTGAGAACAATAAACATCACTGTGACATTTGGAAGAAAACAAAAGTGCGGAATTGCTGGATCGGGACCTACATTAAATTGAATGGTCAGTAAGAAAATCATAAGTCTTAAAAGAAGAAAACAATAAGACGAAGGCACCAGCATCTAATTTTATCCCATTATCTTCATATTACTCTCTTGCTTTATAAAATGTCTCGCTCAAACGGCCATGCTTGTTCCCTATAGAAACCCCAGCAGAAGCTTCCATTATTCATAGACTGATTCGTGAATCTGAGAGAAAAAAAAGAAAGACACAACTCAAGTGGAGTCGAATGAATGAACTAGTTAAGATGGCTATGAAATCATCAACCAGAAATCAACATTTATAATAAAAATTCAGTTAAAGTCACTATGAAAACAGAACTCACCATATAGAAAGAAAAAAAAAGGTTTAATGGGGTTCAATAGAGAACCACAGGGTTCTTGACTCAATTTTAAAGAACCTTTTTATGCCAAAAAGGAGAAATGCTGACTGCGTAATTTTACTTTTTAATGTTAAATAGTGATACAGTATGTTTATAAGCTGATTAATTCATTATATTTAACAAAAAATAAAAATGCATGTTGTGTTTGTGATATTATACAGTCGTGACTCATTTTATGTTGGCAATGAGACCTTTTCTCTGGAGTTACATCCACCGATGAATCGATCACATTTTGACCAGGAACATGTATAAAGAAAGTAAATACGCTCAGTTCGGTATTCATGTTGACTTAAACTGAATTATAGCTTGAACTACGACCGGTTTGTAATGCTAGCAATATGTCAATGTGCCATACTGCTATGAGTTTGCCATTTCCAGTAGGGCGCTATTCATTTTTCAAGAGCTTAAAAAAATTACCTGGTATTGAATGTTTGGAATGCGGTTACACCGGAGAGTTATTTGTTTCAACAGGCGAAATTATCTCGAAGGGTAAAATGTTTGTGGTGGCTGTTCATTTTTGTCTAGCAAAGGCATTTTCAGTGCTATTTGTCTTCATTTACATTGCTTGCCAAATACTTTATGGCAGAGCTACCATTCATATCAGAAAAATAAAAATGGTTGCCCTTCAGCTGTCCACCAACAAATGCTTGCACAGGATGTTTTTGCTTTTATAGGTTTTTTTTTTTTTTTTCTCTCTCTTTTTCACTCTCACTTTAAAATATAAAATAGCTTTTTCAGTCTAACATTTCCAAAAACCTAAAACGTTTTAACAAGTTTGTGCATTATTTGTGTTAGGGGTCAAGAAAGGACACTGAATAGCAAGATGTTTTAGTGGTGGATACATTAGTTCTGGCATGACTGTTGTTGACAGTTGAAGTTTATGTGCCATTCGAAGAAAAAAAAAAGGGGTTTATTGCTCAATAAAAAGAAATACAACCTCAATATCACTCAGGTTGGAAATAAAGTATTATTCAAGCAGGTTTGCAAGGCACTATTCTTTGTAAAGCTGTATTGGAACAATACATATTGGGGAGGGGTGATCGATATGTTTCATATCAGGTGAGCACTTGAAAAGAAAAGAAAAAGAAACTTGAAACAACTCCAAACTAGTCATGATGCTTTCCACATCTAGCAAACCATCGTGCAGTTCAGGCTTGAACCGGTGTTGACTGCATAATATGTTTTTAACCATCCAATTAATTGCATTTTTGTCAGTTGGTAACATAGTGTTATAAGATCAGATATATTGCTCTTTCCCCTTACAAGTGTTGCACTAAAGGAGGCCAGAAATAGACTTGAGCTGCATTAGCGTGAGACTGTATCACATATGACAACTGGTGTTGTTTGCATATTTTACAGTGCTTTCAGAGACTTTTTGCAAGTAACTATTTACTAATTGGCTACAAAAAAGTTGATTCTCTCCTTCTGCTTGCTGACATGAAGTTATCTATGGCAAAAATAGTCACCCCATCGCCCTTGACTGAATAGATTGTATAAGATGGCTTTAACGCAGTGACATCCTTTGTTTATCTGGCTTTTTCCACTTCAGAATTAACTTGTGCGTAGCCTGAAATAAAAGGACAGACGTTTTTTTTTGTTTTTTTTCAAGAAAGCAGCCTTTGCATGCCTTGAGGAATGTAAATAAATATAAAAATAATATAACAATATGTAAAATATATAACGATATTGCAATTATAATCTGTAAGCACTACACATGAAAGTCCAAATAAACCTCAGGCTTTAAAGGAAATGCTAATTCACGCCTGTACAGTAGAGGGCGCCGCTCAAACAAACCTTTCAGCTGTGCTGTCATTCTGGATCACAGATACAGAAGAAAGTTCCATTCTTATTTTTTTGGACATTTTTTTTGGACAATTTGGACAGCCGTTGAGCGTAGTCATTATAGTAGTTATTGCAGTGCAATGTGGGATTGAATTCGATAACGTCCACTAAGGTTTCGGACACCACTACCAATGGATGTCCTCTCAAATAATGCCCTATTTGAGGGTATAGTGGGCGATTTCGGATTCAGCCACTGATTAATAAATTGAGACTAAATACATAAAGTATTCTGAGGAACCTTGAATCTGTTTTTGTCAAAGTTAGATGAGTAAATGCAGTCTAGAACTACAAGATCCATCATGTTTACACAGCCCATACAACTCCTCACTCACGATTTCTCTCAACATGGAGAACTGTCAGTCAATACATGGGAAAAGAAAGTAACTTTCGTTACTTATTTGAAAAAGTATAACTCAGATCATTTGTTATAAATTTAAAAGTAATGCATTACTAGTTACTTGAAAAAAGTAATCTGATTACATAACTCAAGTTACTTGTAATGCGGTACGCCCAACATTGGCCAAAACCCATACTTCAACTTCAACACGTCACAGATCCAGCCAACATTAATCTTCATTTCCATTTGCACAATAAAAAAATCATTATAAACTACAGCTGTTTCTTTATTCATACACTACCTAAGGAAAGAAACTCCCGGCCTACTCAATTATTCCTTATACTGCAATGAGACTGAATACTTAATGAAAGTCATCTTTTTTACTTTGCCCATTGTTAAGTTTCCCTGTATACCTACAGAGAACGAAAGAGACCATATATATTGAATCTAGTGAATATGCTATTCATACAGCACAACACTGGGAAAATTCAATTAAGGAATATGATAATGGAAGCAGCGTTGAGTCAAAATGATTGAGTTCAGCTAGTGGGACATACTGAAGTTCATTCCCCTGAGGTTACTTTCTCCCCGAAACTGTCCTGAAAGTTTTCAGTGCTTGACTGTCATCTCACTAACTAATGTGTCGTGTTAGTGAGTACAGTGTTCAAATTAGAAAATGCCCTCAGATTTTACCTGAAGGCAAGAAAAACATCTGCTCTGTCAAGCGAGGGAGGGAAAATATAATGGGGATGAGGAATTATATCTGAAATGTAGTTGCTCTGATTTGATAAACTGCACAGGAGAATTGTGGAAAATGCTCATTATAGCTCAGTGCAAAATAGTCATTAGTAAATGATCACAATACAGGAAGGAAGGAAGGAAGGAAGGAAGGAAGGAAGGAAGGAAGGAAGGAAGGAAGGAAGGAAGGAAGGAAGGAAGGAAGGAAGGAAATATTTACTCAATATAAAATAGTAATAGTAATCTAAATGTGACATTTGTGATTAGAATTTAGTGTTGAAGGGTCTAAAAGAGTTATCAGAGCATTTTTTATTATAATTATTGAAAATAGACCCTTTAAATGTTATATAGCGTGCAAAGACATGTAAACATTTATTTCTTTTGGGAAATCAAAAAGCCTGTGAAAAAGCCTGTCTAAGGCCCATTATAAAATGTGCAGATTTTAAATTAAACTAAAAATGTATTGACATTTTAAAAGTGCATTATTGTTTCCTTTTTCTGCACAATTGCCTAAAAAAACTGTATCATGTTTTTTTTTTTTTTACATTTGGTGTTATTAATTCATTCATATTATCATTGTGGATCTGTATGCAGTGGGTTTCATTAAGTTATTCTCTCAATATCTCTGCTGAAGTGTTTCAGGTATAACAAACAAGACCCCTGCATCACCTAAAAATATCCCAGCAGAAACACACACACACACACACACACACACACACACACACACACACATCCAGCCAACATAAGCTGATGTGCTGTCTGGTTTGAGATGGTCTCATAGCCTGGCCAAGCTGGTGTTTAGCTGTTAGTCCACAGACCAGCTTAAAAGTGGCGAAAATCCCTTTAAAAACACACAGCAGACCAGCCTGGCCAAGAGAGTATTTTAAGCTGATTTAAAGTGTTTTTTTTTTTTTTTTTTTTTTTTTTTTTTTTACAGAAGGGATTCCAAAGCAACACAGTTGACGCTTAACATTCAAAAGAGATTGTGAGCCAACATCTCAACATCACAAACAATCATAAGTGGGAAACGTGTTGCTCAGGAAAGTGTCCTCATTATAATCAAAGACCACGTCAGTAAAAAAAAAAAAAAAAAAACTGGCGTGTAACGCATATGAAGCAATCTCTTGGACATCAACAATGGACATCTGTTCATCTCTGCACCCCAAAAAAAAAAACCTCACACAGCCTTTACACCGACACAAGCACTTTCGGAAACACTCGTTTAGATCCCAATGTAGGGATATAACTTCGAAAGATCTCAGCAGTGTTTTCACAGCTTTAATAAAAGAAACTGCGTGTTTGGTTGTTGTTGTTTTTCACTTACGCTGCTGTTTTGGCCGGACCAGTGCACCATGGCTTGGTTGTGAGCGGAATCCCCTGTCAGTGCAAAGGTAGAGCTGGTAAGTTTCAGCTCCTCCTGTCGTGATGTGGCCGTTCTCCGCTCTTCCCTGTTCCACCTCAGCTCAGAGCGGCGGACGCGGCGCGCAGCTGGCGCGGTGCTGTTGCCAACAGGCGGAAGAGAGCGCGCACCTGCGGGCGAGCCGGGTCCCTGGGTGCTTCTCCGCACTCGGTGATGGTGATCTCCAGGGGCTGAACCTTGAGAACCTGCCCGTTTGAGATTATAAACTTTGCCATTACTGCGCACCGGCTTCCATTTATCATAGAGAGGCATTTTCTCTGAGCGAAGCCTGTCTGTATTCCTTTTACGCACAGAGTGTTCGCCGTGTTCGGTTGCTCCGCAGTCGGGCTGAGCAGTTTCAGCACCAGCCGAATTAAACAGCGCCGTTGACCCGTCTCCATTTTTTCCACTAACTTTACCAGAGTCGACACCGCTCTCCATCCTCACCAATAATTCCCGACCGCTCCACTTATCCAGCAGGTGACATGACCTGCAAGTTATCACTGTTTTGGTCACCGGAACCCAAGCGAACAAAACCAAAAGCAGGGTGCATAAAGCACTAACATTAACCCGGCAATATCTGATCCCCCTCTCCATCGCTGATAACAACAGGATACAGTGTCCTTTCCCTCTATTTAGCGTCAGTTATTGACGGAAACAAGTCCTCGTACAAGTTGCAGCGCGGTGAGGCAGCCTCAGTTGAGATGTTGTGGGAAAAGTGCTATTCAGCGAAGCGCTCCAACTTGAAGGATTTGATCGAATGAAGCTCTACACTCACTGAGGGGAGGAGCTCGGGGGATTACAGAGGAGAGAAAGACCATAAAGACACGATTCTTTCCAGCGCCACAACATTCAAATTCACCCAGACATTTTCCAACAATGCATTCTGCAATAAAATATACTGACGCAGTTGGAGTGATTTCGCTCGTCTCATTGATTCTCGGTGACGGAACTTTCAGACGAACAGAAAACGAATTTCACTCAGAGCTTGAGTAAATTGTATCAGAGAGACAAGACGTTTGTCTGGATGTGGGAGTTATTAGCTGTATATAGGGTAGCCTACTAAAAGCAGTGTGCAAATAAATGACGATTTTAATTTAGCAATTTTCTCGCAGTCGCGGAAACGAATTGTCAAACGTCTTAAACCATTTTAGTGGTATACTTGTGACATGTAAATGTGATATAGCCCAATGTTAAACAATAATTACGATGTTTCATCGATATGTTACCATATATACGAACGCTACTTCTATTATCGTCCATATAGTGTTCTGACGAACTTATAAATCTGTGGTGGTTCATGAAACGAGCCTATTTATAAAACTGTGGTGGTTAATGAAACTAGAAATTTGTCTGTTCGATATATAAATAATAGGCTTTATCTATCTGACATCCTAAACTCCCCATAGCCTAATTAGAAACGGATACCGAGGATTTACCAAAGAATTTCAATTCGAGATTAATTTGATGTTCTCGCACGTCTCTGAACAAATTCGCATTCTTCACAGCATCCTTTGGATCGATGAGCGAATTGCAAATGGATCTGATGCGCATCAATCAGGTTTTTGTGTCTAGAGCTGTGCTCCAATTTCAAGACAACAAACTTAACAAATTAACTATAGGTTAACTCCAAGGCACACCTCGAATTACAGTATAGCCTAGGCTGCACAAAGACTAAAAAAAAAAACTCATTAAGACAGCATAATTCACAATTCTACACCTCACCAATTGCAAAATGCATTAAATGGGTTATGCTGAATCCAATCCATACCAGATCTGCAGATGCTATACTTTTAATGCCTTCAGGCTCAGACAGAGACTCTCAGTGTGTATCTGCTTGGAGAGAGAACTACAGATCCTCTGATGCATCAAACCATTAGTAAACATGTCTTTAAAAATAAGGAATAGTCATTATACCGATTAATTCACCAACCCACATTACACATTTCCCTTCCATAACGTATTAGGGAGAAATAAGTTTTGTTATGATGCTCATACATACTAGGATAGAGCTCATTAAAACATGTTCTCACTCTCACGCCTTGTTTTACTTTAGAACTGAATTGAATGCCCACTTTAAAGAAAATCTTTGTTTATGTAGCAAATGTCAATTCCAAGAGAAGCCATACGATTATCTTTCGCTCCCATGCTCATCTTCTCTTATAATGTCCCCGATGAGGAAAATGTTGTCTAAAAATACAACAATCTGAAAATATATTGGATTTTTCTTTTGATAACTGAATACTAAAACAGAATTTGCTTTGACTAAAAATCATGTAAACACACTGCCTGGCCAAAAACATAAAAAAGGCAAATGGTTAAGAGTCAAAGACTGAATCATTATTGTTGTGATTATTAGTATTCTAGCATGTTATATGTTTGGCAACAGTTGAGCGTGTGTTTCATTTCTTAAACAATTATGTAGGAAAACACATCATGGTCATATTCCAGGATGACCATGTCAAGATTCATCCCCTTAAATTGTAAAAGAATTCAGGAGGAGCATGAAGAATCATTTTCACACATGAATTGGCTCCTCTGAGTTCAGACCTTAAATTCATTGAAAGTCTTTGGGATGTGCTGGAGGAGACTTTACAGACTGCTGGACTCAATACAAGATCTTGAGCAAAAATTTATGCACCTCTTGATGGAAATAACATCACATAATTTATTTGAGCTTTGCAACAAATCTATTTTCCCTCACAAATAACTAATTACGTCTGAAATTGTGAGATCGATTCAAGGATTCTAAAAAAAAAACATGTTACTGTAGACCAAATGACCTCAAATCTGACCTCAAAGTTCAGGCTAAATTTCCAGGTGTTTAGTATATAATATAACATGCATACATTAATTGTTTGTGCATGTTACTCTCTATCTCTGTCTGCCTCTGTGCCATTTCTATATGAGTTAACTCCACCGCCTTGTCATTCTAAAAGCATTAAAATGACTAACAGCTAGACAGGCCTAGACTCACAGTATTAAATAGATATATTGTATTGGATTAATAGCACAGCTATGGACAGGCCTCCAGAGATGAGAACACACTCATCACTTTCTCTCTTTTTCTCCCCCTCTCTTACATAGGTGCTCAAGAAGACATCATGGTCCATCATCTTATATCCCCCCTGCACATCCCAGAAATCAATGCTATTTAAATGTGATCTACCCGACACATCTGTTAAAACCAATGGGGATATTTGAAGGCCTCGCTCTGTGAGCTGAGAGCAGGTAAGAGTGATAGAAACTCTTGGCACATAATAGCACTTCCTGGAACAGATCTCTCGGATTTATACGATTTATTTGACGGACAGAGGGCTGAATGTCACTGCTGAAGTCGTTTTATTTTGTGCTTGCAGTCAACTGGTTTGACTGTGAAAAGCAGCTCCTTTCTGGGAATACCAGACACTTCTGCTGGTATTTGTCAAATTTGCACTTAAAATGAGCCGTGTCATCAATCCAAACAAGTTCTTCTATTCTGCCTGGCAGAATTCTGGGAGTGAAAGTTTCAAGGTTTGGATTCATGTCAAATTAGGAACAGGTTTCAGCCTGTTGTCATCCGTGTTCCCAGGGCAACAGCCAAGGATGGCTATTACAGGAACAGTCGCAGATATCATGAAAGCCAAAAAAAGCCACAGATCATAGTAGAAGAACGACAGAGCTCGCATATTTGATTGGTGCTCAAAGCAAGGACGTTTGTTTTAGTCTTGGCTGCCAATGACTTGTGTAGCAGCAACAGTTGAGAGACCAATAATTAGCTAGCACATGACTCACAGAGGCTTCGCATCAAAGAAGAAACTGAGAACAAAGCAAAAAAAAAAAAAAAAAACAGGGAAAAAAGAAGAAAATACCAGACAAACACCCAAGGGTAAGCTATATCTGCTGTAAAAACCCTTTGGTTCCCTTGTCCCGACGAGATTGTTCTTTTTAATAGAGCTATTTCCTCACATTATTTGGTATTCTTTCTCTGTAAGGTCCAGTGGGAAGGTCAGGAACAATCGCAGAGATGGATCTCATCCTGTAATATTTAAACTGAGTTCAGACTCTTGATGCTTGAGCTCTCTCACACTCCCTGTAATAATTCATGAAAAATTCAGAATCTCACCATAGATATAGTATAGGTTTAGGTTAGTATTTAAGCCTTGATTAAAATGCAAGTCACGCATTCTGAATGGCATTTAAATGATTTGGGCAATTACTTGAAATTCAGTTCATGCTTGTCTATAAAATACAGGGGAAAGATCAAATCAAAATTCTACAAATAAGGCAGATGCTATTTGCACCCTGGTGTAAATAGTGGGAAATGGCATTTGCAGCATGTTGTGAATAACAAAATAAATACTGTGTATACCTACTGCCAGACAAAATGCAAATAGTTTGGAGATCTGTTAAGCTGAGATCAGACTGGACACATTAAAGGGATAGTTCACCCAAAAATAAAAATTCTGTCATTAATTACTCACCCTCATGTTGTTCCAATCCTGTAAGACTTTTGTTCCTCTTCGGAACACAAATGAAGATATATTTGATGAAATCTGAGAGATTTCTGTCCCTCTATTGACACCTTACGCAACTACCACTTTGATGCTTCAAAAAGTTCATAAAGAGATCGTAAAATTAATCCATATGAATTGAGCGGTTTAGTCCAAATCGTCTAAAGAGACTCGATCGCTTTATATGATGAAACGATTCAATTTAGGCTTTTATTAACCTATAAACATTGATTGAGCTCATCTGCACCTGCTTGGCAAGCAAGAACAAGCCTCTTGCAGAAGCTCAAATGTGCTGCGTAACATGAGATTGAACCTCATTGGTTCTTACAGAAGCTCAAACGTGTTGCGTAACATGAGAATGAACCTCATTGGTTCTTGCTGAAGCTCAAACGTGCTGCGTAACATGAGAATGAACCTCATTGGTTCTTGCGGAAGCTCAAACGTGCTGAGTAACATGAGAATGAACCTCATTGGTTCTTGCTGAAGCTCAAACGTGCTGCGTAACATGAGAATGAACCTCATTGGTTCTTGCGGAAGCTCAAACGTGCTGAGTAACATGAGAATGAACCTCATTGGTTCTTGCGGAAGCTCAAACGTGCTGCGTAACATGAGAATGAACCTCATTGGTTCTTGCGGAAGCTCAACGTGCTGCGTAACATGAGAATGAACCTCATTGGTTCTTGCGGAAGCTCAAACGTGCTGCATAACATGAGAATGAACCTCATTGGTTCTTGCGGAAGCTCAACGTGCTGCGTAACATGAGAATGAACCTCATTGGTTCTTGCGGAAGCTCAACGTGCTGCGTAACATGAGAATGAACCTCATTGGTTCTTGCGGAAGCTCAAACGTGCTGCATAACATGAGAATGAACCTCATTCTCATTTTATCTGTACAGAGTCACAACGTGGCTTTGCGGATGCGATAAATCAATATGTATTATAATTTTTTAAGGCCAGACAAGTAGTTTGTTGAGGGATGATTTGTAAAGAAGGACTACACGCCAGCGCACATATATATTCAAACGCGCATACCTATGGACTGAACACGTGATGCGCATGTGCACGACATCTGTGTTTGCACAGAGGTTGCGTAGAGATAACCGATAATCGTTTGCAACTTTTTCCGGGTGGGCGGCCAGAGCGCGATGAGGGTTTTCTGTTAGAACGGTGTCGTGTTAGCGGCCCCTAAGTTAATAACTAATGATCTTCGCAACGGAAGTGAATCAATCAATCAAAACTAACTTTAGCTGGACAATAACTTTACCCGAGAGCTGCTGAAGCCAAAATAATCTCTGTTATTTTAATTTACTGTTATCAGTGTAAAGCTGCTTTGAAACAATTAATTTTGTTAAAAGCGCTCTATAAATGAAGGTGACTTGACTCATTGGTTCTCGCACATCAAGCAAACACGCTTGAGCTTCCATTGACCACAACTGATGTGTGATTGGATGAAAGTGTATATATAAATAAAAGCCTAAATTAAATCTGTTTATCATATAAAGCATTTGTGTCTCTTCAGAAAATTTAGGACTAAACCACTCAATTCATTCATATGGATTAGTTTTACGATCTTTTCGTGAACTTTTTGAAGCGTCAAAGTGTTAGTTGCGTAGCTGTCAATGGAGGGACAGAAAGCTCTCAGATTTCATTAAAAAGATCTGTCATCATTCACTCACCCTTATGTCATTTCAAACCCGTAAGACTTTTGTTCATCTTCGGAACACAAATGAAGAAGTTTCATTTTTCGGTGAACTATCCCATTAACTGTTTGTTTCAGAGGCTATGCTTACATGGAAAACTATTGGTCTCATTATAAATAGCCCAATTATTATTCTTTTTTTACAATGGCTCCTTCTCAGCTATTCCATATTATACAGCTCCTAATGTATTAAATTGTAATTCAGCTCATGCAACTATCCAAAGTACTCTTTTTAGTTCCTTATGAGCAGCATGGGTTTAAGAATGGTGACCATTCAGGAATCGCAAAATGATGGTCACTAGCCCAGATCTGTATCCACCACTTTAATCCACCACAAAATTGCATACTTCATCTTTAACACTTCACTTTATTATTTTTCTTCAGACTTTAACCATGATGCTTCTGTAACATACAGAACAGAACAGTTAGAAAGCCAATTAGAATGTCATGTAAACTGTTTAATCTCAATATTGTTGTATTTGGAATGAGACCAATATGATGACTGCAGTCCATATGAATATAGTTACTGCCTGTAACACCAGCAAAGCTAACCCATACGGTTCTCATTGTAATATCAAAAGCGAGGCTTGCCAGGATGCCAGCTGCTCTGTACTCGTGAATTTCACCAACAGGACTTGAGTTGCTGTTGTTTCAACAAATTTACTGTGGCACCTGCCGATCCAAACCACAGGTAATTTGGCTTCCTCTTTGCTTCCTTTCCGCCAACCTACACCATCCTAAGAACCTCCAGTAATTATTCGAGAAAAAATGGGAAATGTTTGATTTCCAGACAAATACAACAGTCACTTCTGCAAGATGAATTAATTTACCCCCATTTTCACATTAATCTCTTAATGGAGTCTGTTATTTGGCTGGAAAACCATAAAACTCAATCTGACAGATACGATTATGCCACTGAACTATAATTTGGTGGGTTTTTTTGTTTTTGTTTTTTTCAATCATCAAGACCCTAAATCATGTCCAGCACTCAACAGTAAGAAAATCTCAAGAATGAAATGTGTATAACAACAAAAACACTGCAGCAAAGTATATTGGCTGTTTTCTGACAGATTATTAACTATCATTTTTCTCAAGGGTAAATTAAATGAATCTTCAGATTGCTTCGGCCCATTTAACATCATCTTTGGCAATGCGCTTCATATAATTCAAATATATAAATAATCAAAATTCACCACAGTGTCAAAATTGAGCCAAATAACGAAGCTAATATGAGAGTAATCTTAATTTAACACTATTTTGATGGCCCACTTTAGACATTCCACCAACTATAAGTAACTTTGCAAGTACATGTCAACTTATTCTACTAACCCAAACCCTAACCTGAAAGTCTACCAATGCCAGTTGACATGTAGTTGCAGATTAATGAGAGTTAGTTGACATGTAGTTGCAAAGTTACTAAAGTGGACTGTTAAAGTAACAAGTAACCAACCTTAAACAAAACATTTGTTTGTGCATATTTTGTGCAATTCAACATGATGTGATGAGTGGCCAATTCAGTTCAAATTCCAAGATACCAACTCACAAATTCAGAATTTTACACAACCCTGCTATCCCACAATTCAATACAACCCACCGCACCATCGGTTGGGATGTAATTGGGCAGCCCAGATTAGTGCAGTACCTTTGCCCTCCCATTTACTTTGCTTCGACTACAGGTCTATTACCCACCATGAGAACAGCAGTATTTCCTTTCCCCAAATGCTCACCTCTTTCCATTCAGGCACCTGCATCAGTGCCTGTCATTCAAACTCGCTCTCCTCCTGTGGTTTTGATGGCTGCAAGTGCACCTGCAGTGTCTCCTCCTTTTCCCTGCCGCTCAATCTCTTACAGCCCCTACATTTTCTACCTGTTGGGCCCTGTCGTGGTTTTTAATGACTGCTAGCGCAATTTCAACTGGTGAGATCATTTGCCTTCTACTGTGGTTATGGGTGACTGCTACTGTACCTATTTTCTATCCAGTCTACCAATCATCATCCTCATTTTCTACCTCAGCTAGCTGGATTCCCTGAGTGTATAGTCCAAGAACAACCAGAAAGCAAGTGGCTTATATTGTCTGTATCTCATGTTTGAAGTTTCACGCCACCTCTTTTGCAATCTTGGTGGCTGCCACTGAATTCGCAGTGCTCCCTTTGCACTCTATCCCTCTTGGATTGTTTTTATGTTCATTCATCCAGCATTCTCTCAAGTTCCATTCCTTTCCCCCAATCCAACTATATATCAATTTATTACAGTAGTCAACATTGCTGATAAAAAAAGTGTTGTCATACAATAAAGTCTAAAACAGTGGTACACTTCAAATACTCAGTATCAGTTCACTTATTCTCAGCTCATTTTGAGTTGACTCAACAGATTTAGTTAGATTTGTGAATGAATCAAAAGATGAATCTTTCACAAATTGGACATCACAACTAGGGTTTAAACTGGGATTTTGGAGAATCCAAACATATGGTGGCTGAAGCAAGTAAATGTTGGATTAACAACATAAATTGGCAATATTTTTTTCTTGTAATGGATGGAAGTTTTGGCTCAGTTGAATCCTTGCTTACAACCGGTTTCTAGAATGAATCTCCTTTCAGGAATACCAGCAAACCTTTACTTTGGTTGCCGTAACCATGCAGTTCCTTGGTAGATGAGCTTTCGATACTTTCATATGAATTGTGAAAACATATTAACCACTTCATTAAGCATTTATATAATAAACATAGACATGCACATCAAGTTCACATAGCTATAACTCTCAATTCCCTACATTGTTCTCTATCAGAATATGCTTAATAAAATATCTCTCCATGGTCCAGATATTCAATTATTAAAATACTGAATTAAAACATGAAGGTAAAGTCTTATACTTACTGTACATTATATAAATCTGAACAAGCACAATTAGACCAATAACTGCCATTATTTATTTATTTTGCGTTATCTTATCCAGCCTCAACTTTAGGAGAAATGAAAGCTTTAGCGTAAGTTCTGCCAGGAAGACTCAATCGTTACGTCACTTATTACCTACACATCTAACCAGTCGTGTTCTAATACTTGCAGTATAAAAGATCGGTACTTCCACATGTTTGAGTTCGCAAACGCCATCAATTAACTCCATCCACGCCATCACCACCAGGATAGTCCCTTCCCATACCTTCCAGGGGGTCAGCTGCGCCCCTGCCTTCACCTTTAGGCAGGAAAATGCAGATTCTGTTACCCTCAGATTGCGAGCTATGGACAGGGCCTACTACACCAAAGAACTTTATATATACTTGCTTGCTGGGCTGTTAATAAATGTATGCTTTGTTATGCTATTTTGCCTCCCGAGTCTTTCTGGTAGAACATCTTTTCACCATGAATAATGAATGATTCACATTCAGACACTGTTTTTAGGAACACCCCAAACCCATCTTGCAGTTTTAAGATGTAACAGCCAGTCTCGACTCCAATCATCAAAGCAGCTACATGGGCACAAATGCATTCAGACTCAGACATTACACCCACGGATCACCCACAGTTCCTTTGCTGACCGTCTGATGCATATTGCCACACAAAAGGCAAGAGCTGGAAGAAATTGCCAGTTCCAACCTCCAGGAGTCACAGTGTCTTTAATAGGATACCAAGTTGATACTATGAGCGCTTTTAAGGGAGAAAGAAACTTCCAAGTTACTGGTATCTATAAGAGATATTCATAGTTTTGTTTGAGGCACTTTAGCTGCAAGTTCACTAGCTGAACTGTATATTAATTTTAAGTAATAATAATAATCTCCACTTGCTATCTACTTTTAAAGGGCACCTATTATGCAAAATTCACTTTTACATGGTGTTTGAACATAAATGTGTGTTGGCAGTGTGTGAGCAAAACCACCCTAGAATGATAAAAATCCACCCAGTGGTGTCCGCCATTGTTCGACGCTTGAGCCGCTGTAGACAAGAATGTCTCCTAAGCGATTGAGGTGTGTTGTTGATGGATGTAAGAATGAACATAGCAGTCTTCATTTACTCCCGTTGATAATGAAAGGGAGAGAGAGTTTATGGATAAGACTTTAAAGTGTAAGTTGCAGGTTAAATTTTTCACGAAGATAATGCAATGTGTTTATTAAACATAAAGATAAGAACTGCCCACCATTGTTTTTTATACCAAAATGCTGATATAATATGAAAAGTTGGCACTTTTAACAGTGGTTTTAACCGCTCCCGCTCCCTTCCACTAGATGGAGCGTGACGTCACAAGAGGAACTCACTAGTAGAGTTACCGGCATAGTCATAGCTATAGATGCCTTACATAACTACAGACAAGTTGGTTGTATGTTTTATTTGATAAAAAAATTATGGATAAAATAACTCAACTGTTAACATACTCGTGTGTGCTGACTTCAAGGGGACCGTGATCCTGCCTGAAATGAGAATAAGCTATTCGCAAAACAAACGGGTTCAGGCACGTCAGATCAGCCGGTCGCGGGTCGAGCTGCTCCACTAAACATCGATCTCTCTTTTTCTTTTCTGACAATAAACATCGCTAATTAAATCGTGAGAAATTGATAACGCGTGGACTGAGGAAGGGTATTACATGACGTTTGAGGCGTCGATGAGACTAGCGATTGCGCCTGACGTGCATCTCTAACGTGCAGCTCTGATTTGGACTGACTTAACGTTACTGTAAGTAAATAATGTCTTCAGTCGTTGTCCCTCCTTGCTATTCTACATGACGGCAATATTTTGAAAAGACTTGCTTGTTCTGTTATATTATCCGGGTTAAGTTTGCACCAGGCTAGACTTGCTCTAACGTAGCTAACGTTACTCACCGGGACACCTGGCTAACCCTCCACTCATTCTCCTCACACCAAGCATTAATAACTCTTTGAGTGCCATGGCTCCCCTCTCTCACGCCTGACCAGTTAAAAATTGTAGGGCTGTGGTCCATAAAGAATTTGATGGTTTCCCACATCCTCAGTCGTTCTCCAAATAGCCATAATACAGTAGGAATCTAGCAGAGTATGGGTTGCGAGTTCCTCTTGTGACGTCATCACCCAGTAACTGAAAAACACGCTACGTTTGAAGAAACCCTAATAAATGTTATTTTAACGCATTTTAAGACAGAAATAATTAAATATATACATATAGAGCACTTTAATGTACACATTAATTGGCTGTGGTGGTTAACCTGCAACTTACACTTTAATGCGCACTTCTTATACTATCTTTATTCAGCTCTTACAGAGATTCTCTGGAGTAAAACTAACGCTCATCTTTTGTGTGATGTACAATAAACTTCACTGAACTCGTCAGTATATTTTGGTCATCATTCGGACGGGTTTTGCTACAGCAGGCTTGTATTAGTGGATAAAAGCAGATGACAAATAAGTTATAACCATAATTAAACTAAACTATACCTGTTCTATGTCCATACAGCATATATTCTCTGGCTCTGTGGGCATTATTGTCCAACTCCGAGTCGAAATGAACACCTCAACTGAGAGTTTCTGTTCTGATATTATCAGATGAGATTGTCCTGACTGAAGCGCGAGCTTGTGAGGCTCCGCCCCCTGTGCCGTGCAGCAGCAGTTAATTTGCATTTAAAGGGCACACACTAAATTAGCGCGTTTTTCTAAACCCCAAAAAATTACAATTTAAACATGCTGTAAAAAATGATCTGTTGGGTATTTTGAGCTAAAACTTCACATACATACTCTGGGGACATCAGAGACTTATTTTACATCTTGTGAAAAGAGTCATAATAGGTGCCCTTTAAATACCGAATTGCTGTGTAGTAAGTTTTTTTTTTTTTTTTTCAATGGCACTTCAGTGTATACCATTTCAGAAAATGATCTTTAATATACATTTTAACAAAACAAACTGTGATTCATTGCTTTTTATGACTGTCAGACCCTTTCAGGCCAGTTCTAGCCAAAAGTGGGTTTATGGCTAGAACAAGCTGCAAACAAATTTACCAGGGAAAATGTTGAATTGGCTCACAAGTACAAATGTGAATTGGAATGACAGGAATAGGAATTTACTGAACTGAAAAAAAAAAAAAAAATACACACAGTTGTAGATTTTAAATCTATCTATCTCTCTATCTGTTTGTCTGTCTGTCTGTTGTCCATCCATCCATCCATCCATCCATCCAGCTGTCCGTCCGTCCATCCATCCATCCATCCATCTATCCATCCATCCATCTATCTATCTATCTATCTATCTATCTATCTATCTATCTATCTATCTATCTATCTATCTATCTATCTATCTGTCTATCTGTCTGTCTGTCTGTCTGTCTGTCTGTCTGTCTGTCTGTCTGTCTGTCTGTCTGTCTGTCTCTCTATCTATCTATCTATCTATCTATCTATCTATCTATCTATCTATCTATCTGTCTATCTATCTATCTATCTATCTATCTGTCTATCTATCTGTCTGTCTGTCTGTCTCTCTATGTCTATATATATATATATATATATATATATATATATATATATATATATATCTGTCTGTCTGTCTGTCTGTCTGTCTGTCTGTCTGTCTGTCTATCTCTCTATCTATCTGTCCATCTGTCTGTCTGTCTGTCCGTCCATCCAAACATTCAAGTGAGGCTGTCAAGCCAACATTCAAACTTTGTCTTGACAAATCTTGCTTTTGTTAAAAGTTTAGCTTTTTTGGTAGTTAGTGATTAATTTATATTCTTTACATTTCAATTTTTTCAATACAAATCAATTTTAATAACAATAATAGCAATGTTTCAGTACTTCAGTTCAAATTCAGGAATTGCATGAGAATTTAAAAAGCATTGTCATTGCAAATCCTAATGGGGCACAACCCTGACAACCCTGGCACATGTATATTTCATAACTACCAGAGATTGTCCACATGCAAAACTCTGAATTTGACACAGCAAACACACACTCTCTTGAGTTGAGTGTCAAGCTCAAGACCTGTCATTACAACTGACTAACCAAACTTTCCAAACCTTTTCTATTTTTGCAACAGAGGGCAAATGCCACTGGCAGCTCTCTTTAATACAATTCTACCTATCATTTTCTGCATCTCCGTTTTTGAAACATATCATTACTTATAACGTTATAGCAGTTGAGTTGATTTGTGTGAGCAGCTCATCGTTGGCATGAATAATATTCAATTGTCTCGACAGGCTATTTTCCTCACTAAAGTTCTGAGAAGTCTGATTGTCTTTGAATACATATATCTGGAGACGGCTCTGCCTACTGAATATTGCATGAACCTTTGCACTGTACAGAGCACCCATTCATATGATTCCCCCAGAGGACATATCCCACAATGCAATTCCCGGGTATTGCCATAGTGCCAGTGAGCCATATGCATTCCCAACTAATGCGGCTAATCCTTCCTGTTCTTTTTCCGTTTCCCATTTTGAGGAGTACTGTTAGCGTCAGTTGCCCTGACTGATGCTACAGATTTATAAGTGAAATTCTTCCTTACCTAGCAATCTGTCATCAAAACGAACGAGGAAAGCAAGAATCCTGCGAGACAGAATCATATTTTCATTAAAAAGTTCAGGTTGCATTACAATTGCAGATATCTTTGCTGACATCTACAATTACATGCTAATGTATTTTTGCAAAAACCCTTTCGGAAATCAGCGTCTTTTCCCTCTCACTCTCTCTCCCTCTTGTTTTCAGAAAACCAGGTACGACAGTAGCGCGATAACACTTGATCTGCCTGATTCAACTGTAAATCCTCTGTGAGCGCTTTAAAAGCTTTCCCAAGGGGAGTAAAATATTCATACTAGCACTCGTGCGTTACTAGTCATGGAGAGTGCGACAACCACAATAATTAATGAGATTTTGTTTCAACCGACAGTACTATCTGTCAGATCAAGTAGACTGGTAGAGAACGAGACTCCAAATTCTCAAAATTAAATTCTGGTTTCATTATGATTTGATTTAGGCTCTAATAATAGGATATATTAAATTGAAGAATTGAAAAAATCTGGGTTGTCTCAACCCATGTTTGGGTCAAATATCGACAAACCCAACCGTTGGGTTTAAAAATAACGGTTTGGTTTGTCCATATTTGACCCAGTAAGAATTACTTTTTGTTGGTAGATTAGGGTTATTTTGACTGCTTAAGTATGTTGAATGATAGTCTTATAAAAAGAGGTTTGATGGAGTTTCTATTTAGAATCCTAGGATTTCTTGACACTATTTTAAAGAACGATTTAAGCCAAAAAGGTTCTATATGAGGGGTGAATATAACGTTTATTTCAGGGTTTTTTTCTACTGATAAAGAATGTTTACAAGCTGTTCAATTCATAAAATTTGAATTTTTGATTTTTGATTGATAATGAAAGAAACATATTTTAAAATAAATCCATAAATTGATCCCAAGTGGTAGTGTTGCTAATTTTTAAATGAAGCAGCTTTTCAGTGGCACATCTATTTATTTATTGAATAGCATTGACACTGCAACATTACATTGATTTGAATATTTGAGCAATCAAGTTTGGTATGTTCAGCCATTTATAATAATAATAACTAGCAATGCTCGATTGAGAATGAATGACACTTTGAATCACTTCTCTTCAATAAATTGATTTTCAGAATCAAAACTGCTCTGAAATGGTTCTGAAAAGATTCGTTAGAATCTTTGGAATCATTTGAAGCGGTTCCTCACTCAGTAAGCAAGATGCTTTAGTTACTTTTAACGCTGCAATTTAAAAAACAAACAAAACAAAAAAAACCTTTCAACTACAATTTAACCATGCAATTGTAATCCAATTCAATCAAAAATTTAAACTGACGCTTTTCAAAGTTAAAGGGAAAAAATCATTGCTTGCACTTTTTCAAATGAACCTGCAAAAATAACTAGCTCTTCATTTTATAGTCTATAGTCTGAATCAGAAAATAACAATAGGTTTAATGCAGTATAGAGATAGCCAAACAGCCAGGATTCTAATAGCTGATATAGAGTCAAACAATGTGAGGAACATGTGACTTACAGCTTGTGACCTCTGCAGATCTGTTCGTGTACATTAAGTCCTGGGCAGGGGGTGGAAACGGGCTTTGGACTGAATATGGTATTGTACTGTGGCGTTTGACCTCTGTGGGGATTTGGAATGTAAGGAATCTTCCTTCATGAAAGGCTTCTACTGTCCCAGCATATCATTACTGTCTGCAGCAACTGAACTATAATGAACTGTAATGGTGACTTCTTACATAACAAACAATCTATATTACAGATATTTATGCCATGAGGTGTGTTTCTGTCTTTGGCAACAGCTTTCTGTATTTAAATGTCTTTGGTCCTGAGTTGTACGATGCTTAAGAAACGGCGTGTAACTTTACGCTTTTGTATTGTAAAATACTTATAAAACTCTATGACCACTTGCATAAAAGTATTCACGTTTTCTCTGCAATTACTTATTACCTATTATATTGAATACCTATTACCTACTGTACAACATATTCATGCCATAACATTTCTTTCAATATTATTTGAATGTAGTTCTGCTGGAATGTTAAACATTCACCAGAAACTTGAGACGTTTTTGTTTTGATTGTCAGTTGCTGAATGTCAGATTAATTTACTGTGAAAACAGGCCCATGTTTACCATTTGATTAACAGTAATTAAATCAAAGTCCTAATGAAAGAACTGAAATTTCTTAATTACATAAGCCATTCTCATCAGATAAAATGACAGAGTGCTCTGAAATACTACATCACCAACATTTGAATTGTACCTGTATAGAATAAATCAGGCGGAAATGTTGAGCCAAATACAACACGTCAATGCATAGACTACTTCGCACAAAAGATCAGAGACCTATACCTCTGCAAAGCAATGCAGTATATGCAATTCAGTGCAACAAAGAATACCCTGACATCAAGGAAACAGAACAATCCCTTTATAAGCCAGCATATCAACACAGGAGAGTGAAAACCTCCAGGCAACTCACAGCCATTTACCTGCATTTGAAGGACAAGGATCATTCGTTCAAGGGCAGAAATGTAAAGACTGTGGAGAGGACTGAGAAGTGAGAATCACATACTCTCTTGAGTAGGTACTTATTTGAATAAGAATTGACTTTGTAAGCTCTAAAAAGTATGTTATATGTGGTAGGAATGTAAATATAATGAATTAAATTCGCATACTACATTCTCCATGGTGTCAGTTGCATCAGTTCATCCTATAGCCAGCCTCTCATTTTACTGTAACATGTCCTTAAAGGGACATTGACAGTCTATGCAACTACCACTTTGATGCTTCAAAAATGGTGCATACCATGTGATTTGCCTTAATTTAAAAGACATACATCAGGGTATCAGGCCTATTTATAAGCATGTCTAATTAATAATAATAAAAAATAAATAAAAAAATATGATTAAAACATGTTTTACACAAACACTAGCAATAAATAAAGCACACATACCCTACATAACCTCAACAACACATGCAGCTACAACAGGCAACTGCAGAGTCCCTTATGAAGGTCCAAATTACTCGTGATCACATTAAATACAGTAATTTTTTGCTACAGTATTCATATTGGTGAGACAAATCTATTGGAGATATTGGCATAAGTTTTGGCCTCAGCTCAGCAACTTTGAAACAGAGAGCTCTGTAACGATGCACTTATGCGATATTTAATATGTGCTGGCATGGGAAACATGCTGACTTGGCATTTATCAATCATAAAACAATGTACGACATAAGATACAATGATCTTTGAGTGTAATTTGAAATGTTATCTGGAAACCCAGCCACCATTATATCAAACTATTGTCTGCTGCTATAACGTTTAAGGTTTTCATTCTGTTTGGTGGACATTTAGGTTGTTGATTTTATCGGTTTCATTTGGCCCCTTTTTCCTCTGCTTAGTTCCTGTCTCATTAGTTCTCTTAGTGACTAATTATGCCCTTGTTGATCTCCATAGTAACCTATGATTTTAACCTGTGTCTTGTGTACTGCAATTCCTTGTTTGCCTGTCTGTATATATACCCCTCAGTTTTCAGATCTCATTGCATGCAGATTGGTTTTTGTTATCCGTCTTGGATTGTGGTCTCCTGTGCTTTTGTTTTGATAGTTAAAGTTTTTGTCTTTGTGTCCTTGGACCACGCCCTAACATAACATCATTCTTGTACACTTAGGGGCCGTTTACAAGACACCATTTTCAACTAAAAATGGAAAACTTTTTATGCGTTTTGGCCGTTCATTTACACGACAACAGCGTTTTGGGGGCCTGAAAATGGAAACTTTAAAAAACGGGTTTCAAAGGGCAAATTTTTTAAAACAATACCATTATTGTCTCTGTGTAAACTAAAAAAATGCTAATTTGTGAAAACGGTTACGTCAAGCGCATGTGTATTACGTGTTCAGTCTATAGACCCTTTTACAGTTGGTAAACACGGTGACGTATTTGTGTGGGCGGAGCTTAGCTGGAGGCAGAAAGATCCCTCTGGCCGCTTCACTAACGTTAGTTTGCAAGTTTTGTTAGCTTGTTTTTTAACAATGACTGGAGAAAATCCGATTTTGTCTTAATGTGCAAGGTCACTCACTGTCCAGGACCGCGATTGTTATTTGCAAAAGTTAATTTTAACGGACGGAACCAGATGACCGTACACGCTCAGTCAATGGACGAACTGACAGGATTAACGTTAACGCTACCTGCGGTTGAGTGGCCTGACTTCTACACCTACCCGATAGAGAAACCGAGGGTGAAGAGAAACTGAGGACATATAAATATATTTAGATGCCTATAATATAACTATGTGCTGAATGGTCATGTAAAGACTTGAGTGGTTCAATCCGCAGTTCTGCCTAGCCAGCGCCAAGACGACAATGTAAAGAGTGACACTACGGTGCAATTTTAATGATATGAATATTTTCTAGAAATAAAAATTCCAGATACAGCATACTCATTTTTCATCGATTCTTGCACCCAAGAACACAACAAGATGACTTTTAATAATAAAAATAATAATTTAAGCTCCTTATTATGTAGCCGAATCTGTGCTGGTTTGTATTGGCCGCCTCCAGTTTTCCGTTTGTTTTGCCTCCAGCTAGCGCCGTGACGTAACTGCGACGTCGGCGCAAAAGGGGTCTATAGGCACGTAGTGTTTCTTTACAAAGTGACATCGCGATCTACTGGCCTGGCGTGAATAATACAGCGTTTCTAGTCATTTTCGCGGGTTCGTGTGAAAGGGGATTCTTTTGACAACGTTGTCGTCTGTATGCAAAAAAAACATTTTTTAGTACATTAGACACTTAAGGGCCGTAGACACGACACAATTTTCAACTAAAAACTGAAAACTTTTTATGCATTTTGACAGTTCATTTACACGACAATGGCGTTTTGGGGGCCTGAAAATGCAAACTTTTGAAAACAGGTTTCACAGATCAAGGTTTTGAAAACAATACACTCTCAGAAAAAAGGTATGAAAGCTGTCACTGTGGCGGTACCTTTTCAAAAGGTACACCTTTGTACCAAAAGAGTGCATATTAGTCCCTCAAAGGTACATATTGGTACCAAAAGTGTACATATTAGTTCCAAAAGTGTACATATTAGTACCTAAATGGTACATATTAGAACACTTTTGAAGGGTACTGTCCCAGTGACAACTTTTGTACCTTTTTTTCTGACAGTGTACCATTATCGTCTCCATGTATACTACAAAATCGCAAATCTGTGAAAACGGTGACGCCATGCTTATGCACTCTGAACATGTGTTCAGTCTATACACTCACCTACAGGATTATTAGGAACACCTGTTCAATTTCTCATTAATGCAATTATCTAATCAACCAATCACATGGCAGTTGCTTCAATGCATTTATGGGTGTGGTCCTGGTCAAGACAATCTCCTGAACTCCAAACTGAATGTCAGAATGGGAAAGAAAGGTGATTTAAGCAATTTTGAGCGTGGCATGGTTGTTGGTGCCAGATGGGTCGGTCTGAGTATTTCACAATCTGCTCAGTTACTGGGATTTTCACGCACAACCATTTCTAGGGTTTACAAAGAATGGTGTGAAAAGGGAAAAACATCCAGTATGCGGCAGTCCTGTGGGCGAAAATGCCTTGTTGATGCTAGAGGTCAGAGGAGAATGGGCCGACTGATTCAAGCTGATAGAAGAGCAACTTTGACTGAAATAACCACTCGTTACAACCGCAAAGCAAAGCAGCAAAGCATTTGTGAAGCCACAACATGCACAACCTTGAGGCGGACGGGCTACAACAGCAGAAGACCCCACCGGGTACCACTCATCTCCACTACAAATAGGAAAAAGAAGCTACAATTTGCACAAGCTCACCAAAATTGGACAGTTGAAGACTGGAAAAATGTTGCCTGGTCTGATGAGTCTCGATTTCTGTTGAGACATTCAGATGGTAGAGTCAGAATTTGGCATAAACAGAATGAGAACATGGATCCATCATGCCTTGTTACCACTGTGCAGGCTGGTGGTGGTGGTGTAATGGTGTGGGGGATGTTTTCTTGGCACATTATAGGCCCCTTAGTGCCAATTGGGCATCGTTTAAATGCCACGGCCTACCTGAGCATTGTTTCTGATCATGTCCATCCCTTTATGACCACCATGTACCTGTCACGATCCACACACCAAGGAAAGGGAGAGAAACAGGTGGATCCAAATACAGCGTTTTTATTTGTAGGGCAATCCAATTCGTCGTCATCCATGCAGGTGTCAAAATCCATATTAGCAGTCCAATATAACAAAATAAACAAACAAGGAACAGGAACATAAACCGGAAACACAGGGAACGGAAGTGGTGTGATATATTACAAGGACTCCGTGACACATACTAAAACAGACAGGGTATATATACACAGGGAACACAAGCTAAACAAGATAACAAGGGGGCGTGGTAAATTGAAACACCTGTGAAGACTAATCAACATAACAAGGAACAACTAAACATGACAAGACACATGGCAGGATCACATGACAAGCATGGAATAATATGACAGACACTAACAAGGAACAAGACACAAAACCCACACCGTGACATAACCTCCCCTCTACGGAGCGGCTACTAGACGCTACAAGACGTGACAGACCAAACAAAAATCCAGGCGGGAGGTGGAGTGGTGGAGGATCAGGGGGAGGGAAGGGGGGCCAGGTCCATGGAGGGAAACGGGGACAGGGAGTGACAGTTCATCCGGCGGCCAGGGCGGAGCAGACAGTCCACCGGGCGGCCAGGGCGGAGCAGACAGTCCATCGGGCGGCCAGGGCGGAGCAGACAGTCCATCGGGCGGCCAGGGCGGGACAGACAGTCCATCGGGCGGCCAGGGCGGAGACTTTGCCTCGGGCGGCCAGGGCGGAGACTGTCCCTCGGGCGGCCACGGCGGTGAAGACCCCTCGGGCGGCCAGGGCGGTGAAGACCCCTCGGGCGGCCAGGGCGGAGACTCTCCCTCGGGCGGCCAGGGCGGAGACTCTCCCTCGGGCGGCCAGGGCGGAGACTGTCCCTCGGGCGGCCAGGGCGGAGACTGTCCCTCGGGCGGCCAGGGCGGAGACTGTCCCTCGGGCGGCCAGGGCGGAGACTGTCCCTCGGGCGGCCAGGGCGGAGACTGTCCCTCGGGCGGCCAGGGCGGAGACTGTCCCTCGGGCGGCCAGGGCGGAGACTGTCCCTCGGGCGGCCAGGGCGGAGACTGTCCCTCGGGCGGCCAGGGCGGAGACTGTCCCTCGGGCGGCCAGGGCGGAGACTGTCCCTCGGGCGGCCAGGGCGGAGACTCTCCCTCGGGCGGCCAGGGCGGAGACTGTCCCTCGGGCGGCCACGGCGGTGAAGACCCCTCGGGCGGCCAGGTTGGTGAAGACCCCTCGGTCGGCCACGGCGCAGGAACTGGAACAGACACCAATGGCTCAGGAACTGGAACTGGCACCAACGGCTCAGGCACTGGAACTGGCACTGGAACTGGTACCACCCGCTCAGGCACTGGAACTGGCACCACCGGCTCAGGCACTGGAACTACTGGAACTGGCACCACCGGCTCAGGCACTGGAACTACTGGAACTGGCACCACCGGCTCAGGCACTGGAACTACTGGAACTGGCACCACCGGCTCAGGCACTGGAACTACTGGAACTGGCACCACCGGCTCAGGCACTGGAACTGGCACCACCGGCTCAGGCACTGGAACTGGCACCACCGGCTCAGGCACTGGAACTGGCACCACCGGCTCAGGCACTGGAACTGGCACCACCGGCTCAGGTTCAGACACAGACACAAACACAGACACAGACACAGACACAGACACAGGCTCAGGAACAGACACAGACACAGACACAGACACAGACACAGACACAGGCTCAGGAACAGACACAGGCTCAGGAACAGACACAGGCTCAGGCTCAGGAACAGACACAGGAACAATCACTGGCTCCGGCTCAGGAACAGGCTCCGGCTCAGGAACAGACACCAGCTCAGGAACAGACACTGGCTCCGGCTCAGGAACAGGCACAGGAACAGACACTGGCTCCGGCTCAGGAACAGACGCTGGCTCCGGCTCAGGAACAGACGCTGGCTCCGGCTCAGGAACAGACGCTGGCTCCGGCTCAGGAACAGACGCTGGCTCCGGCTCAGGAACAGACGCTGGCTCCGGCTCAGGAACAGACGCTGGCTCCGGCTCAGGAACAGACGCTGGCTCCGGCTCAGGAACAGACGCTGGCTCCGGCTCAGGAACAGACGCTGGCTCCGGCTCAGGAACAGACGCTGGCTCCGGCTCAGGAACAGACGCTGGCTCCGGCTCAGGAACAGACGCTGGCTCCGGCTCAGGAACAGACGCTGGCTCCGGCTCAGGAACAGACGCTGGCTCCGGCTCAGGAACAGACGCTGGCTCCGGCTCAGGAACAGACACCACTGGCTCCGGCTCAGGAACAGACACCACTGGCTCCGGCTCAGGAACAGACACCACTGGCTCCGGCTCAGGAACAGACACCACTGGCTCCGGCTCAGGAACAGGAACAGACACCACTGGCTCCGGCTCAGGAACAGGAACAGACACCACCGGCTCAGGAACAGAAACAGACACCACCGGCTCAGGAACAGAAACAGACACCACCGGCTCAGGAACAGGAACAGACACCACCGGCTCAGGAACAGGAACCGACCCCACCGGCTCAGGAACAGGAACAGACACCACCGGCTCAGGAACAGACACCACCGGCTCAGGAACAGACACAGGCTCGACAGCGGCCATCTTGTCAGGGGACACAGGCTCGGCAAACGTGACCTGAACACTCTCGGCGGCGGCCCTCTTGTCCGAAGACACAGGCTCAGCAGGCGTGACGTGAACAGGCTCGGTGGTGGCCATCTTGTCCGAAGACACAGGCTCGGCAGGTGTGACGTGAACAGGCTCGGCGACGGCCATCTTGTCCGAAGACACAGGCTCGGCAGGCGTGACGTGAACAGGCTCGGCGGCGGCCATCTTGTCCGAAGACACAGGCCCGGCAGATGTGACGTGAACAGTCTCTGGCTGGGCAGACGTGACATGAACAGTCTCTGGCTGGGCAGACGTGACGGATCGCTGGGGTGGTGCAGGCAGTGCGAGCAGCTCGGGCGGGGCCAGTAGAGCATGACGTCTGGGTGGTGCGGGCAGAGCAAGACGCCTGGGCGGTACGTCAGGGACGGTAGTCACCTCCGGGATGGTCTCCGTGTTAGGAGCCACCGGACTCGGGATCACTGAAACAGGGACCACCGGAACAGGGACCACCGGAAATGGGATCACCGGAACAGTTACGGAGAGAGCCTTTCTCCTCCTCCTGTGTTTTGGTGCCACTTGACTCTGGACCACCGGAACTGGGACCACCGGTACTGGGACCTCCGGCACTGGGACCACCGGCACTGGGACCACCGAATTCGGAACCACCGGAACTGGGACCACCGGAATCGGGACCACCGGAATCGGGACCACCGGAACAATCACGGAGGAGGTCTTCCTTCTCCTCCTCTGTTTCCGATGGCAATGTGCAGGTTCTGAGCTGGGCGGAATCAGTGGCGAAGGGTGCTTAGGGGAATTCAGCGCCATGGCCTCTTCAGTCTGGCGGGCCCATAAAGCCAGGCCCTGAAAAATGTTCATGCTGCTGGATCCATTGTGTGACGGAGTCCTTCTGTCACGATCCACACACCAAGGAAAGGGAGAGAAACAGGTGGATCCAAATACAGCGTTTTTATTTGTAGGGCAATCCAATTCGTCGTCATCCATGCAGGTGTCAAAATCCATATTAGCAGTCCAATATAACAAAATAAACAAACAAGGAACAAGAACATAAACCGGAAACACAGGGAACGGAAGTGGTGTGATATATTACAAGGACTCCGTGACACATACTAAAACAGACAGGGTATATATACACAGGGAACACAAGCTAAACAAGATAACAAGGGGGCGTGGTAAACTGAAACACCTGTGAAGACTAATCAACATAACAAGGAACAACTAAACATGACAAGACACATGGCAGGATCACATGACAAGCATGGAATAATATGACAGACACTAACAAGGAACAAGACACAAAACCCACACCGTGACATAACCCATCCTCTGATGGCTACTTCCAGCAGGATAATGCACCATGTCACAAAGCTCGAATCATTTCAAATTGGTTTCTTGAACATGACAATGAGTTCACTGTACTAAAATGGCCCCCACAGTCACCAGATCTCAATCCAATAGAGCATCTTTGGGATGTGGTGGAACGGGAGCTTCGTGCCCTGGATGTGCATCCCACAAATCTCTATCAACTGCTAGATGCTATCCTATCAATATGGCCCAACATTTCGAAAGAATGCTTTCAGCACCTTGTTGAATCAATGCCACGTAGAATTAAGGCAGTTCTGAAGGCGAAAGGGGGTCAAACACAGTATTAGTATGGTGTTTCTAATAATCCTTTAGGTGAGTGTAGGTGCGTAGTATTTCTTTACAAAGTGACATCGCCAACTACTGGCCTGGCAGCATAAAACAGCATTTTAAGACATTTTCACGGATCATTTTGACTATGTTGTTGTGAAAAACGCGAAACTTTTTTGGTACAATGTTGTCATGTAGAAAATACCCTTAGTCTGGCAGTTGTGCTCCAATTTTCACAGCATTGGTGTTTATATCATCAGAAGAGGTGATTTCTACAGTGATTCACAAATCTAATGACGTCGCATTGTGAAATGACATGCCAAGAAATCCCTGACATCCTACAACTGATGATACAGCTAGCGGAAAAATCCCTTAAATGAATAAACAATCCCAGATGCTCCAGAATATGCCTTCCCCATTTCTTTCAGCCACAGAACAGCCTAGAGCTGAGACTGAGCGAATATATATATATATATATATATATGTGGTTTGCTAAGTAATTCATCAGTGAGTGCATCATATTTATAGCCAAATAGTCACTTTAGCAGACAGATAATTTATGTGTTTGAACACGGTAAGACGGAAACATTAAATTCAGAATCTACTGCTTTCTAAAAGAGCTTTAGTGACACAGTTAATCAATCAACCAATCAGACAAAATCGTTATGTTTGGCCAGATTTTAGTGCTTCACCTCTATAGGCTGTCTGTTCAAAGCATGCCTGCATCAACCCTATTACCTCGATTAATCCTCATGTTCTGTTGAGATTGACATTTCTCCAGCATTTTATGTATAACAGGTTTGTGCACTATTCAGAAATAAATAGTGAATGCCTTTTAAATTGCCATTTAATTGGACTTCATTTGAATTGAGGTAGCAAACAGGAGGCAGAATTGCAATTTAAAAAGTAGAAATCAAACAAATCAAATGTAATCAAATTTCAAAGATAATTTTAACTAAAAAAAGCCAAGTTGTTTTCAAAACTGAGTCCAGACTTTGTCAAGCCAAATTTCAAAGTTTGTCTAAAGAAAGTCTAAAATATAAAAAGTTTCAAAGTGATAGTTTACAGTATATTACATCATATTATATAAATATTAAAATTTTCATTTAATAAATTAATTGATAAGTTAATTACAAATTGTAACCTTAAATTAACTTTTTGAAATGTAGGGTATGTTTACATGACAAGGACGTACTAAAAGTTTTTGAAAAGTTTTGCGTACAGACGACAACGTTGTCAAAACAATCCCTGTTCACACAAAACGGTGAAAACGTCTAAAAAAAAGCTGTATTATTCACGCCAGGCCAGTCGATGGTGATGTCACTTTGTAAAGAAACACTACGCGTCTATAGAGTGAACACGTAATACACATGCGCAAGACGTCACTGTTTTCACAAATTCGCGATTTTGTAGTTTGACGGTAACAGTATTGTTTTAAAAAACTTGCACTTTGAAACCCGTTTTTCAGAAGTTTACGTTTCCAGGCTTTCAAAACACAATTGTCATGTAAACGAACGGCCAAAACACATAAAAGGTTTTCTTTACAGAATTCTTTCCACAACCCTGATGTATAAAAATAGCTAGAAATATTTGGAAAACCTTAAAAATATGCTCCTTTTTTTTACATTGGGATCTCTAAATCCCAAACAGGCCATTAGGGAGAAATTTACAGCTGTCGTGTGCAGGACTGTAGAGACCTTCAGGGAATTTCACAGTAAAATACAGAACATAAATGATGGTGAAATGTAGTGATTGACACCCGCTGGAGATGCTTGATAGTCTCCTGACATATGGTATATAGCGTATGCTGGATATTTTCAGGCTGCCCTTCAAATCTGAAAACAGATCTCCACACCACTGATGCTTTCCTTTGGTTCCCTCAGCACTGTCTGTCAAAGAGCACACGGGATGGAGCAATGGCAGTTTCATCCTCAAGATGTTACAACCAAAACATTGAAATTCGGGAATACAAATTAGACTTAGACTGCGATTATCTGGCTTCGCCTTTAGCCAGTTTGTTCAAAAATAGTCCAAAACATGCCAGTCAGTTTATTTTTAACAAGGGTTTATTAGTGTTTTTGAACAACAAACTAAACGGCACATTTGGGAAACAGTGCTGAAAACGTGTAATGGCCGGAAAATGAGAGGGATGGCGTGACAAAAAGCTAATCATGCTTTCAAACTGCTGATAATTTAGCATTCAGTCAATGATGCCGCACGTCCTGCTTTGCCTTTCCAGTGATGATGGATTTGATGTACATTTGAAGGGCAGAGTGGAAATGAAAGACCGCCTTCAAACAACCATTCCTCCGAAACTTGCGACAATTTTAATTTCAATTTTAATTTTCCTCATCATGAAAGTTACATATGAAGGGGAAAATATGCAACGCAGCATTCCAAGAGTTGTGACAGCTCTCTCTCTCTCTCTCTCTCCCTCCCTCTCTCTCTCTCTATCTATCTCTCTCTACAACCGGGTTGCTCTCTATGATACGACCTATTTGGACTTGTTTGTACTGAGATGTGAGCTTTTGGTGTGCCATTATGAAATATTAGCAATTACAGCCCATGTATTCCTGGTATTCATCCTCACCAGCATTAAAATATGTCTAGTAGAATGATGCTTTTAGAAAGTAGAAAAAGATGGAGGGAAATTTTTATCACATGACCTCCACTCATATATTGCTTGGAAAATGGCTTTATAGGGTCTCAGGATTCAAGCACACATTACCCACATTAGTAATTGCTTTATATGAAAATATCTTGTTCCAATATTTCACTTTGCAAATGATCATAAAAAGCCGAAATTACTGATTTTTAGGGAAAAATGTCCCAGCTAAAAACAAGTTTGTTTGTATGCTACAAATGTTAAAAATAAAACACTTAAGGGTTGTCATGAAACATCTTGAGATGTAGCTAACATTATCAATGAGATTTATAAGACTCAACAGTTCACATTTAATTGAACTGCTGTACAAACTTGCACAAAATCTTCATTTTTTCACTTCAATATCTTCATTTTTCTTTAGTTTTTTTTTTGGTTTTATCTTAAATTAAGGATGTTTAGAAAATGATTCTGGGGAAAAAATAATGGTTAGACAAATTGTTTTTGGCTATGCTTTGCAGGTCTTCAGGTTTATTCATGGAAATGCTAAAAACCTGTCCTCTGTTGTTTCGGGCATCTCAATAACTTGATAATATCTGTCCGTTAATATGTATTCACTATTCACTATCTGTTCACCTCTTTTGAATATCTGTTGAACCTTTTAGCGAGCAAAGCGCCAGTGATCTGTTTTGTTTGTGACACAATGGTGAAATCATATTTGAGGGCCAAAACTTTGTTTTTACGAGATGGATCTATTGCCGCAGGAAAATGTCAAGACCCGAAATGTAGAGAGGCCATTACCATAAAATTAACATTTTAATTAAGCCAATCCATAAACCGCATCAAAATATTAATAAATGCATTTCTATTTATTGCGATCTGCAGTGGACTTCAAACAAGCAGGCCTATCCTGACCTGAAATGAAACTTCCCACATACCTCTATAAGGATCCATTATATCCATTATTTGTGCCATCTTGGCTAAATTATGATCCATGCATATGAATTCCATGCAGGCCAAAGGCTGTGTGATATTTCAGAGGGCGAATCCCACTGGCAGAAGCGATGAGGCAAAGCGCTTGTTTGGGGCATGATTAGGCTATAACTTCCGAAGTTCTGCAAACAAAAACACAATCAATATTTAATGAGTATCTATAATGACATAGGGAGGAGCTCACAAGTCCTTCTGACCTCTGTAAATGTACTGTAAGTTAACTGTTTAAACTACCATGAACCAGGCTGACATATACAGTAGACTTTCTTTAATGAAAGTTGTTTTGGATGTTGTTGTCATATAGGCTGCATGAAGCATAAGATAATTTATTTTTTTATCTTAATAAGGTGCATTCTCGTGCCAAGAAGGAAATGGATTTAATAGTTTAATTCACACCTTAATTAAACCATGTTTTTTTGGTGATCAACCTCTGTGGGGCCATGCGGTTACAGTATAATTGTGTTTAATGTATTCTCATTTTCAACCCAGGCAGTCCAGTAAATGCTGGCCTCTGCAATTATGACTGTTTTCGCTGTACTGGCTAATGTTTCTTTAATCACAAAAGTCAATAGGACTTTTTTTGTTTTATTTTTGGTTCTTTCTAATAGGATCAGTGAAAGATAGATTCACATTCACGTTGCCTCACTGAGTCGAGACACGTGCATGAACCATTGTGCCACCACTTTGACGTCAAACCAAATCATGATATGATCAAGTCATGAGGCAGTTCTTCCACACGCGATGCATTATATATATATATATATATATATATATATATATATATATATATATATTTTTTTTTTTATGATGCTTTCTGATAATATATAGGCTCTGCTACACCCACACTCAAACACAAATGCTTTTCATCGAATAATCACAAGCTTAATAAAAGGTTTCAGGGAAACTCGTGAGCATATCATTAATTCTGTTGAACTGTTGTTGTGTTTACTAAAGTGTGCAGATTATTGTGAAAAGGCAAACCATATTTAATTGGGCTTAAAGCTCCAATCTGAACATCTCCTTAAAAAAAAAAGAGGAAAAAAAGTTAATTGGATTTTTGTATCTCAGGAAACTAAACGGTGTTTTAAAGAAAATCAAACGGTCTAATCTAGTCTAAAGTATTTATCAATCCATCCATCCTTCTGTGTCTCTCTGTCTATCCATCCATCTGTCTCTCCATCCATCCATCCCTCTGTATGTCTCTCCATCCATCCATCCATCCATCCATCCATCCATCCATCCATCCATCCATCCATCCATCCATCCATCCATCCATCCATCCATCCATCCATCCATCCATCCATCCATCTATCTATCTATCTATCTATCTATCTATCTATCTATCTATCTATCTATCTATCTATCTATCTATCAGTCCATCCATCCATCCATCCACCTATCTATCTATCGTTCCTCCATCCATCCATCTCTCGTTTGTTTGTCTATCCATCAATCCATCCATTCATCTATCTATCTATCCATCCGTCTATCTATTGTGAAATTGAAATTGAGGGGGAATGTGTAAAACGTGTCACTCTGAATAAATGATTTATATATTAAGTTTCTTCTAGCTCACTTCTCTCATGGTGATGGCACCACTGATCCGAGCTGACTCTAATGCTGTTGAACGTGATTTTGAATATAGCTAGGTAAATGAATTATTCACTTCAGCTGCTGAAAATTTCATGAGGAAGGTGATTATGTAAAGTACTGTAGTCCTTATCTTTGCTTTTCTCATCTTTGTTGTTTAGTAAAGTGAAAATGAACTCTACTCTTAATAGAATGTTTACTAAAGGTTGTAACTTTAGTTACTTTAGTTAAATGCAAACATCTACCTCTCTTCAGGATATATTTATAATGTTTGGGTCAAAAAAAAAACTGAGAATGCATTAGGCCATCTTGGATTTCTGTCATTAAAACCTGGGAATTCATATAGCTTACCACAATAAATTAACAATAAGAGATATTTCAGATTCTAGGTCACAAATCAAATAACCAAAATTGTGACGCTGTCCAAGTACAGACCAACCCGATCTCATGAGATAACGTAAGTATTTTACAAGGTGGTGATTTCGTATGAATTTATATTCTAGAAAAAAGAAGGTCCAACCCTAAACTTAACCCTCATTGAAGAGGACACAGATTATACAAAAACGTACAAATGACATACAAATTCATAAAGTTTAGCCACGAATTGAGCAAAATGTACAAATAGTACAAATTTTGTTGTACAGATGGTCAGATGTTCTTTATTTCGAAGCACAAGATGCTCTTTGGATCATTCTCAAATTATGCTGGAGAACATTTATAATTTTCCACAAACTTGAAAGGAATAGCTCACCCAAAAATCATTGACTCACCATCATGTCGTAACAAATCTGTGACATTCTTTCTTCTGGGGAACTTAAAAGGTAATTTCAAAAATATATTTTTTAATACAATAGAAGTAAACAGTCTAGTCTAGACTAGACCGTAACATATCTTCTTTCCTTTTATTTTTTGCTGCAGAAGCAAGAAAATTATACAGGTTTGGAATAACATGAGGGTGAATAAATGATGACAGAATGAACCACTCCTTTTAAGGGAAAAGCCGATTTAAATAGTTAAAGTTATAAATGTTAAAGACATTTGTCTAAAAAAATGCAACCTTGAAAATCTAAAGCCTTTGATGAATGCATCAAATTCAAATTAAACGCAGGACGAAGCTCTTTTGAAATAAAGCTGTGAACCACACTGCCTGTGACAACCTGTTCTCATTCACAGTCCACGCACTGTTTCTCTGCGCATGTGACTTTGTGTCTCACAAACCGAATGCTTCCGTTCTACAATGCACGCATTGTTCATTCTGAAGGAATTGCATTACACTTTCAAGTTTGTGCTACTGGGAACTTTATGTGTGTGTGTGTGTGTGCACATGTCTGTCTGCTGTGTACCCAGGACAAAGGGCAGTTAGCATTTAGAAGAATTAAGGACTGTCAGCTTCTATCTGATGGTGTGGGGAAGTCCTTAAATCTCTGAGCCGGTGCGATCAGTCTCTGTCCAGCCGCCGAGCGAGAAAAAGATAGATGCATTCAATAATCGTGGTCTTGAGAATTCTGCAGGAAATGATTAAGAGTGATAAATAGGGGACAGGGATTTTTTTCTCACATCCATTTGACATTTTTATGCCTTTGGTGCCACGGACAAGGACAGACAGAGTATAAGACAACCAGCTGCCATTGAGTCAGATGTCATTTTAGGCACAATAAAGGGAGATTGTACTTTCTAACCACAATTGAGCAGCAGTCAGCATAGAAAAAGTTTGAATATCATCTTAAAGAGGCCGTATTATGCCTTTTTTCAAAGTGTTGATTTTGTTTTGGGGGTCTACAAGAATAGGTTCTCATGCTTCAATGTTCAAACGCACTATTTTGCACGTATTTTACATTGTTGCAGGCAGCACCTCACTTCCCAGTCTGTCAGTAACGCTCTGTTTAGTTTTGATCTCTATGAAGCCCCTCTGTCATATAGGCTCTGAAACACGAAGGTTGAGGATCCAAACGCAGTATTTATTGAAAGGGTAATCCACATTCAGTCAAGTCCAAAAACAGGCAAAAGGTAATAAACACAGACAGACAGACAATACAAAACACACAACAGGGTAGAAGGCACGAGCAAACTGGATAATCCAAAAAACAGGCAGATGATCAAAACCAAGGAAACAGGAAACCAGAGCGAGCACTCAGAATTGCAGTGTTCACACATACAAGACTTCGCAATCAATGACTGATAGACCAGGCTTATATAGGCAAAGGTAATGAGCTAATGAGACACAGCCGAATGCAATTACTCATGATGAGTCCATGCAGTGAGATTTGGGAAATGTAGTTTGTGAGGGAATGACAATAGTCTGTGATGGAGTGCCTCCTGGTGGCTCTCAAGGGCACTCCAGTTCTGAAAAGCACAATGTGCTCTGATTGGTCATCTGGATCGGTGTGTGTGGCGTGACACTTCCCATAACTGCGAGCTTCAACACACTAAAATGCAACTCAACTGTGGCCTCATCCACTTATTTTTGCATATGCCTTGGCTAGGTTAATAATTAAAAAAGGAATATTGTGATGTGTTCGTTCCAGGAAGAAACTGAAGACTACAATGGAGGCGTTTCAGCAGCATTACATACTAAAGAAAGTTGAACATTTAAAAAAGGCATAATACGTCCTCTTTAAAACCTACATAGAAAGCAGTTGTGTATGTCTGTAAAGGTATACTATGTGTAAAAGTGTTTAGATGCAATTAATGCATTGACATTTTACATTGTAGTGTCTAACTTTCTTTCGTTAGCTGATAAAATGATGTAGTATGAAAACAAGGCATGTTTTCTATCCCTCTTACATTTCTTTTGCATTCACCTGAGAAGCAAGAGGAAATCAATTGTTGGGACTGTTACTTGAATTCTTACAAGAACTTTGAAATGCGAGTGTCTCAAAGTTTATTTCAGGTGAGAGTTGCCTCATCACTTCAAGATCTCTTACCCTGACCTCCATGGCAAATGAGCCATATACTGAGGCAGAAGTCAATGGGAGGACATGATCTATAGACAGACAAATCTCTGAAAAGCAGTTTCTTTCTGTCTAGGTCACTTAGTCATCAGCAAACCAAAGTGGGTCATGACATCTAGAAATAATTCAGAATAATTTACTCACCCTCATGTTTCTTTCCTCTGTGGAACGCAAATGAGGACGAAGAACACCCTGGTAGTTCTTTTTAAAATAATTAAGAGGGAATGAGAATTGGATCTGTAAAGCTCTGAAATGACAACAAAAAAAAGTACCAGAAGTTGTCCCTACCACTTGTCCAGTATTTTTCCTGAAGTCCTCTGAAAGCAAATGATAGATCTGTGTGACAACCAGTCTGAAATGTAAGTCATTATTAAATGTCAATCTTGACATCTGTCCTATCTTTCCTTGGAGCTATAGCACATGTCTGATTCATTGACGAATCGTTCTTTTCTGAGTCAGCTCTTTAATGAATCAGTTGATCCATAAATCACATTGAACCGGATCATGAGTGAAATTTGGGTTTGTTCCTCACACTAATCATCAGCCAACTACACCAGTGAAGATTTCTCCATTTGTGTTCTACGAAGGAAAGTAAGTCATAGAAAGTAATGACAGAATGTGTATTTTTGGGTGAACCATTCCTTTAATTTATAGGGAATAAATTAGCTGATAACTAGAATGAGAAGACAAATAACTTAATTATAGTATGAAAACAAGGCATGTTTTCTATCTCTCTCTCTTAAATATCAGTTGCTGAGAAACAAGACTAACTGGAAATCAAGTTTTGGGACTGTTACAGCACAAGAAGTTGTGGATTTTGGCTTCAGAGTTGAATCATTGAATCAAGGCACAAGTTGACTAGAGCTCATTTGTGACCCTGGACCACAAAACCAGTCACATGGGTCAATTTTATGAAATTGGGATTTATACATCATCGGAAAGCTGAGTAAATAAGCTTTCCATTGATGTATGGTTTGTTAGGATATGACAATATTTGGCCGAGATAAAAAATCAAAACATTGAGAAAATAGCCTTTAAAGTTGTCCATTTATGTTCGCGATTCACTCATGTTGCTGCATTCACTCACAAAAATACATGTTTTATATATTTACGGTAGGAAATTTACAAAATATCTTCATGGAACATGATCTTTACTTAATATCCTAATGATTTTTGGCATAAAAGAAAAATCGATCATTTTGACCCATACAATGTATTTTTGGTTATTGCCACAAAAATACCCGTGTGACTTATGACTGGTTTTGTGATCCAGGGTCACATTTAACAAACCAAAAAAGGGCCACTTTTAAATGAAATACAATAGATGACACAGAGCAACTCAAGTGACTTTAATAGATTCTCTTTATCATAAGAAAACTTACTCAATCCATTCTGTAACTGTACAGAACAGTTTTGCCCACAGTATACAGTGTTTGTTTGAAATGTAAGAAATCCCTGGCCATTTCTTTTTTATATAGGTCACTCGAGAGAACTGATAAATGGGATTGTCCAGACTAACTTCTTATCTGTTCGTTTATATGCCTCATTAAGCAGCACTCAGAGAGTTATTGATGTGCTTTGTCTAATTCATCATTTATGTTAGTCTTTAGTCTGACAATCTCTCTCCAAGATCTTTTCTCTGGCTGGAAAAAACACTTTCCAGTGATCATCTTCCAGTTCCAGTTTGAGTAAGGAGATTTATATATCATATCCACAACATTCAAGTGAACACCGGAGCACAATGCATTGGAGCATGTGTTAGTATAACACAGAAAAAAAGATCCAGTGATTAAGTAAATATATAGAGCATAAACAATATTGTTATAAAAAATGTTTTCAAAAATCTAGCTTGAATTTTTATTAATATTAATTATTATGACAATGTATTAGATCAGGATAGATCAGATTAAAAAGATGCATCAGATTTGTAGGAAAATTATTTTATTTCAAACTACATCTTAAAGGTGTATAGATTTCACTCAGCATGCAAAAGCTTGCCAATGGAAATTTAAGTAAATCTTATTTGTCTGCTATATCACGGCTCTGACAAGCATGCAGAATACATGCTTTTCTATGTAAAATTTTATCATCATGTGTTATAATGCTTATTATGCATTCCATGCTCTTTTGATTCAATTGTGGCTGGGAAAAATGACCTTTCGCCCACTAAGAGAGCTTCTTTACAACTAGGAAGAAAGATTGTGCCTTGCAATTAATTTTGATGAATACGCTTTTGTGGTATAGTCAGCGTGAAGGCCAAATTTCCGGGCGCAAATGCTATCTTGAGTTTCAGGCCCATATTTCCTCCTTCTGTCACTGTTTATGTCTCACTTTCTCTTTCTCTCTCCATTCTGAAAACTGCAAACATTGACCAGCTGTTCCTTTATTCATTTAATTTCTCTTCTGCCAATCCACACCAATGCGGTTGACAATTAGCTTATTAGCAAGACTAGATAAAAAATTTTTTTTTGAATTGTTGGACCCAAGTTTGATGTCCCAATCACATTCCTTCTTTCTAACCCAGGGATGTCCAAACGTAGTCAGTGCCACTACTGTAGAGTTTAGCTCCAACCTGCCTGTAAGTTTCTATGCCTAGTAAGACCTTCTAAATAGGGCACTATTTGAAGGGACAGCGATTTGTAGGGGTGTCCGAAACCATAGTGGACGTTATCGAGTGCACTCATTCAATCCCACAATGCACCGCGATAATGAGTTTACAACCAATGTACGCTCAAAGGATAGAGCGAGATAAGAGGTACATACAGATACAGCAGACTTACATCTCTTCCATGTTTTCCAGCATCTTTCCACCAACCCATCTCCTCACTTCTAACTATTCCTATCCCAACCTGGGATTACAGGGTTGGGCCCTCCCCTCGGACAGCGCGCCAAATACGCATAACTTTTAATCTATTTAATTATGTGTAAGTGTGAACTTGTGAAAGGATAACGAGTTATTTTATGCGTTTGCATATGCATTTGCCTAAACCCTTTACTTCCACTTCCACATGTCTCCACCGATATCCCATTTCCCATATCCCATACGTCACAAGTGATGATTTTCTTCAAATAAAAAACAAAAAGAACATTAAAGAGGTGCAGGTTGTGAAATCAAGGTGGTGTCTTTAATGTGTGTGGAGTAAGTAGCCGGTCTATGAAGATGGCAGAAGATTGTGATTGTGATGTGGTTCACAATTTTGTTCTGTTCCTTGACCTCAAGAACACCCCTTGAATGTAGAAACTGGAGGAGGAGAGACAAAGGCAATGGATGTCTTGCAGCGGTGAAAAAGAGCTATCTGCAAGAAAAGTGACTACTTTAGCAACAGGTCTCATTATATGCAAATCTCAAATTAACTTTATGATGATGCATGTAGGATGTAAATTATATACAATTAAGCTTTATAATTGACGAGCAATCCATTTCCTGCTTTATGTCTCGAAAAAAGTTCTCAAACTGAGGAACTATTAACTAAAGGACAGCTTTAAATGCAGTGGGAAGATGCAGCCAAAAGCAGTAGATAACAACTGTAAAACTGCCACAAGCGCACACTTTGGATTTGCAGCCAATTACAAAAGCAATGGTTAAAACAGGTTGACAAAACCTTTTGCTGAAATTCCTTGATGCAAATGCAGCCTCAATACAATTCAACAGATATTATTACCCTGAAATAGAAGCACAGATGGGGCCAGGAGAACACACACTCCCCACTGTTTTTATGCAGACATTTATAGGTATAGCTTTGTGCCAGCTAAATGAGTACTAAAACACTGGGGCTGTTATGTGTAGTTTTGGGATTTCACTACGATTAAAACACATGAGCAGGGTTATGACTACATAATAAATTTTTAAATTTAAATTATAACACATTTATTAAAAAACTTATTATTAATTATCATTTTAAAAACAAAACAAACTAATAAATTAAATTAAATTAAATTAAATTAAATTAAATTAATAAATAAAGATGATAGATTAGGGCCACAAACAAAGGCTACGGCTACATTAATCCGGATACATTTGAAAACAGCGTTTTCATTTCAAAACGCTCTTCGTCCACACTAATGTTTTCCAAAAATATTTCATCCTCATTGAAACACCAGAAAACCTTACTGCGCATGCGTAAAAGCTCACTGAGATGATATATACAGGACAGACATCTGGACAGAAATTGTGAGTAAATTTTCTGTCATCTTTTGCAGGACTGTGATATGAAGAGTATACAAAGTAACATGTCTTTAGCAACAGTGTGAACGTGAATAGCACATAACAGGCACGATACCGATATAAACATAGATATCGGTTCAATATGTGTCACGTGACTAATACGTCATCGTTTTCAAATCCCTCCATCTTCACAGTCCACACTACAATGCGAAAACACGTTTTGCGCCGTTTCAGTGTGGATGAGAAACTTTTGGAATACGCTTGAAAACCCAAGTGTGGACGGAGAGCGTTTTGAAACGAAAACACAGTTTTCAAATTTATCCACTTGGGAAAGCGTTTTTCAAAAAGCTGTTTTCGCAGGACTAAAACGCCGTCTCAGTGTGGATAGAAGGCCAAAACGGAAAGAAAAAGAAGCGTTTTCAAACGGAAATGTATTAGTGTGAAAGGAAGGCCATATCACCTCATCTTAGAGAAGCTTAGAAAAGTGGTGAATCATGACATTTTTCTGATATCATGATATCAGCTGACGTCTTTGAAATCAAGCCTGAGATTCTAGATTTATTGCTCACAGACTTATCATGATATCTGAGATCAATGAAACAGCATTTATGACACACTGAAACATTATCTGGTGCCGCAGCCTGCCACCTACTCTTCCTTAATGGACAAGAATGTCAAGAAGAATGTCAAGGACTGGTATTTTCTGACAGTGAACTGAAACAGGTAGTGGAAATTATTCCTCTGCTTAACCCCTTTATGACAATTACACCCCTCTCGAGCACTGAAACAACCTCCTCTGTCTCAGTGATCCTCCCTCTGGAGAAAATGATTGTCGTACTATGAAACCAAAAGATGAGGACAGTCCGACCATAAAGTCTGCCAAGACAGCCATCACTCAGGCCCTGTAAAACAGATATACAGAGTCTAACCTTCAGGACGATCTCCTCAGAGCCTCATCCATTGATCCAAGGTTTAAGGGCATGTACACACTACAATTTATGCTGCATCAGAGAATACTGCAAGTACAACAATTTCAAAGGTGATGGTGCATTGTAAGGATTTAAAGGAAAAGGGGCTTGTGAAAGTCGTAGTAATAAAAGTTGAGAAAACACTTACAGCAACACACTATGTTGAAGGGAGATTACTATTTTGTCTAAATAACTTAAAACACTAAAAACTGGAATCAATCCTTTTAAAAAATGCAAGTGAATTCCGGCATCATAATATTATATCACACATTATGATATAGATATTCATTTTTGAGATTTAATAAAGATTACACTTAACAGCGTAATTCAATTATTAATTTCAATTAATTTAAAGATTGAATATAAGTGTTAGATAAAAGCAAGCATTGTTTAAATGTAAAAATAGAAGAAAAAAAAGCACAATTGCTGTAAATATATCTGCTAATATCCAATCCTGAGCAATATCATTCATTAAAAAAAGTATTTTGCCGAGATCATAAGAATGAGGCGATGTCATACAACACAGATGATTTTATTCCCGGATGCAGATCTGCTTGTATGGTGGAAGACCAACAAGAAAAATATTCTTATATTGCTAAACTTGCAAAACAACACTGCTCAGTGCCAATTTTATCCATTGCAGGAGACAAGCAAGTCACCTTGCAACAGAAAACGTTGTTTAACTTATTTTCTTGCAGACGAACTCGAAGACCTGACATACAATATAAAGCTTCTGCATGTTGAATCTATTTTGAGTTCAGTTTGAAATGAATTCAAATGATTTGTATATTGCTCTGTATTTGGAATTGGGAGTAGTTTTGCCCTCCCAACAAGTCATTTGTGTTACAAACACACACATGAACAAAAACAATTTGTACTACCACACATTTACAAAAAAAATCTGGAGTCGCGAAAGAACGTTAGAAATTAAAATGAATCTGAAGCATCGTTAGCTGATGCTTTGTTCGTAGCATTAAGAGAGCAAAAACAGTCTGACTTATTTTACTCTTTTTTTTTTTTTATAAATCAAATGTAAATTCATGTCCTAGTTACACTTAATGTTGTCACATTTTCCTGGTTAAATAAATATAGTTCATTATGAAATTAATGTTATTTTTTATTAAAACTAAGTAGACTATAAATCTCATCAGGTTAGTGTTTTTAAAGGGGTGGTCGATTATGATGTCACTTTTTTAACTTTAGTTAGTGTGTAATGTTGCTGTTTGAGCATTAACACCATCTGCAAAGTTTTAAAGAAATCGCTTTTTAAGGACTCCACGACATTCCTCCGGGAACTCCAACCCTAAAATTTACATAAACCCCGCCCCCGGAACACGATTTATAGATTATCGAGACAGAATATGCTAATCAATGACTAGAAGATAACTACACATCAGCTACATAAATTCATCAACTAACCATTCAGAAATGTCCTGTTGCATTCTACATGTTGTCACTTCTTCTCGAGTCTCTCCATCATTGTCTAAATCTGGTTTGAACATATAAGACTAAAAGTTTTTGAAATTTTCAGTGCATGTGTGTGTGAAAGCTGTTGTAGCTCCGCCCCCCTGTGCTGGGAGCAGCAGCTCATTTGCATTTAAAGGAACAGACACAAAGCGGTACGCTTTTGCTCACCCTCAAAAATTGACAATTTTAACATGCTATATAAAAATATCTGTGAGGTATTTTGAGCTAAAACTTCACATACACACTCTGGGGACATCAAAGACGTATTTTACATCTTGTGAAAAGGGCATTATACCACCCCTTTAAGCATTTTTACATTTATTCTAAAATAATAACTAACAACATTAACAGTTTAAACAATATAGTTTATTTGTGAACTGATGTTCTGCTTTTCTTTTTAATAGTCAACTTATCTTCAGCAGTGATCAATCTTGTACACACTGGTCATTGAAACAAAGATGTGCCTTTAATTTCTCCAAGCTGATCGCTCACTAAAACCCCCCACATTCATCATGTTTTCAGGTCATTTCAAGTTTGATTTTGACATGACATAAAGCGGTGATATCTAAGTGTACCTAAGAGTTATTTACTTATTTTTAGTTAGTATTCCCATTAACGCCATCATTTTGCTCATTCAGACCGCTTCGAGAACGTGCATGAAAACAAGAGGCGGGATTTATCACAGGAACCAATCATATCCAATCATAGCGCGATAGAGGCATTGCGTCCTCTCACATGACTTTCCCCCATTTATTCTCAATTACCCCCCACTAAACCCACTTCATAGTTTAAGGGGTCTGTTAAAAGTCAATGGGCTCAGGGGAGGCAAGAGAAAGGCAGCATCTTGCTGTTGGACACCATTACTTTAGAAAAAAAGAGGGATTTATACACTTTTTAATGTCACATTTTGAAATATTTGCGTTGTTTTATTTTAGTAATATGGGTTATTTTATCATCCAATTTTTCAAGAAGGCACTGCCTCCCTTGCCTCCTCGGAGGAAACAACCCTGATGCAAAAGTTTGAGATGGATCAGCGGGGTCTCGACCGGACATCAAGGTCTTGACTTTCACATGCTAAAAGAACAGATGTGCTTGCAGCAATGTTGGGCATGACCTAACAAAGATAACCTTTAATTATCTTTAACCTTTAACTGAGTAGTACATGAATATAGTTGGCCTTTTGTCCTCATAAAAACAACAAAGTGAGTTACTCTTTAATGACAGAAGTAGTCAAGATATTGGGTCATTGTGAAAAATGTAATTTTCAACTGGTCGTTGCAGATATTGGAACACGACTAAAATTAAGTTATATTTAGAAAACAGAAGAGAATGGGTGTTATAATGAGAGAGAGAGAGAGAGAGAGAGAGAGAGAGAGAGAGAGAGAGAGAGAGAGAGAGAGAGAGATGAAAAGAAAGTGATTAACACCAGTGATTATGTATTTGGAAAGTTTTTAATGTCCCAGATATCATGCTGGCCTTAAGGACATCAAAACCCTGGGACATCACATATCAGTGCTGTTAATGGCTCTCACTTGTCGGCTCTAAGATTTGCCATTTCCTACTGGCACACTGTTGAGAACAAGAGGATTGAGTCATTATCAAAATATATATATACAGTATATGACATCCATCTTGGGTGATCAGGTCACAAATAGGCAGCACATACAGTACTTTGCGATCCGATCAAACAAAAACCACATTCAAAAGGTAAAACAAGCACATAATTGCGTCGCAATTTATAGTGCAAGTGTAAATGCATAGAACTTAATAAGTTACTCAACTATCAATGGACCTTTTTTACGTTTCCAGGGTTCTCAAGGTCGACAATCTCGCCATAGTTGGGTAAACTTCAATATAGTGAATGGAAACACAAATATATTGGAGCCCAAATGGAACACTTTCCATAAGATGAAAAATATTTAGAAACTGATTACATTGGTCAGAAGAGAGAAAGATTCCCTCAGCCGTTGTGTTAGAAACACTCATGCAACAGTGTTAATTAATTTTCTGAAATTTCATGCCTAGGTATTTTAACACAAAGCATAGATTTATACATGCACATTAATTTTTTTTAACATTTAAATATAAAGAAAAACCCTCCTAGATTTACAATGTTAATAACTGGTTTTAAAACTTACCTTTTGAGGCTCCTGACAACATCACAACACTTAAAGGTGCAGTGAGCAATTTCTGAGAAACGCTGTTGATATTTGAAGTCACTAAAACAAACACGCCCCGACCCAAAAGGATCACACCCCCTATCTTGATAGCTCCACCCCCAAATTCACAAACACACAGGTCCCTCCCCCCTCATGAGTGGACACGCCCATTTCTGCTGATTTGCTACAAGTGTGTTTTGGTGCTCGGTCTGATCCACTTTCGACAGTGTTTCTCAGAAATCGCTTACTGCACCTTTAAATAACTAATAATCAGTTTGAGAAAAGTGTAAAAGCCATCCTTAACTGATTTTATATTAGGTGGGCCCTCTGCCATTTTTTGTGGACATGAAATGGCAACTCGACTTTACATCATTTTATACTTTTACGAAGTAGCACTTACATACAAATTTGTACCAAAAAAAAAAACATTAAGCATGAAGCTGCACCCCTAAACCGACCCTTGTCGAATAAACATTAACAGATGAGAATGTATGAATTTGAGAATGTAAAAATGTAATGGTTAAGCTAACATGAAAATGTTGGAAAGGACGAGGCTCCACATTTGAACTCAGATTGCATCAATATCTTGTGCTAAACTCAAGACCACGGCTCCATTTTGAAACACCCTAACAACAGAAAAAGACACAACATCACCTCTTTAACCTCTCAATATGATAGAAGTCCATGCTCATCAGTTCAGCTGATCAGCTGGACCTTTCTGTCGGGGAGTATGTCACACATCTCTACCCTAAACGATCTCATCCAGACTGTGGGTGTGTTTGCTTGAGATTCACACAGAAGCTCGTTGAGCTTAAGGATTCCACAGGGACATGTTTTCTTTTAATAAGACAAGAAAGATGCCAATTATAGGCCCTTTGGTGCTTTCTGACCCTCCAAGCTATGCCTTAAATTGGTTAGTTTCAAACACATCTCGCTAGGCTGCTCTCCCAGCCCGAGAGTTATGAACCCTTCTCTACTCCTTTTCCAAACAATCAGCAGCTTTTTTGGGAAATTGAGGGGATGGTGAATGTAAGTAAAATTACATAAGCAAGTTGTGTACATACCAGCCTCTTTGGTGCATAAATTCAGCATATATTTACTTAAACTTAATCTTTGCAGAAATAATGAATGATACAACATGCTTAATACACATTTTGTTCTCCACGCTCCTATTTAAAGTCCCCTTGAAATCAATGAGGTTTTTTGGCTTTTAGTTTGAATATGTTAGCCTTCCTGTTATCTATAAGCTAGTGTGCTCCAAAACATTGACAAAATCGCATTTAGAAGATATAAGCATTCAAAACTTAGTCTCTCACTTCCGCCAATATCAATGATTTTGATGACATCACTCTGCACTTCAGCTTCTCATCAGACTTTCTGTCCAGATGCTCTCTAAAATCTGAAGCGTCCCGCCCCCTACATTATAAATATAAATGCTGAAGCTGCGGCTAAAATCAGTCACTTGTTCACATATTTACTATTTTCTACATGGTGAATACCACACAGTACACTATATAGGGGATAGGGAACATTTCAGACAGTGTAAATATGCTTTTCATTGGGGCGAATGAATAGTGTCACATGAACTGCCGCAGCTCCGGTCCAGAGATACGATAGCACAGAGCGGATAATCTGCGCCAGTCTGCGCAGATTACAAATTCTGCAGAGAATGCTGTATTTTAAAGCAGTATGGAAAAGGTTAGAGATTATGAGGAAACTGAGGCTTTACTGAGCTCAACGGTACTGGCCAAACTGTGATATAAAGTAAACGCTATTGGCTATTTAAAAAAATAGCTTCCTGTTTCAGTGGAAATTACTCAATGCATTGAAATGTGTTTCAAGGCACCCAGCGGGCCTTTAAATCAAGACAGATATGCCTAAAAGTAGCAGTCCTTAACTGGGCACAAGTCTAGTAAAATAATATTTATAAATCTTTGTCTGACAAAGAAGCTTACCACTTTCTTACAGTATGTGCAGAGAATCTTTTTCTCCTTACAATATTTAAAAGTAATTTTGTGTATAGTTCATATTGCCTGTTGCTGGTTTAGATTCCGAACTCAAAATGCCCAATTCGCTAATGAATCATTCTTATTAGTCAGCTATTTTCAAAAATGAAAATGTGAAGCGGTGTGTAACATCAAAATACCGCGAGAGCGATTTGAAAGCATACGGAGCCGCTTCATGTCGAACACACCTGGAAATGAATAGGTTCGCGATTCATTCTGAACTATTCTGACAGCTCACTCACGTACTGGCTCGTTTGGAGCGGTATTATAACTGTAAAAATATATGCTTTAGAGTGCAGGAAATCAAAAGGGAACTGGATTAAGAGGATACTTACCTACAATCCATTGAAATCAAACTTGGAAAATCCTATTGTCAGTGACAAATAACCTCTTTGTGAAGTTCCACACCTGCACGTGCAATTTGTCTACTCAGGTAAACACATTTTCCGATCATTTTCTCAACTGGAGGTGTCAGCTGGAGAGCTTAGCCAAAGTGTATATTTGGTTTAAGCAGTGGGTTTCTTCACACTGATCCTGGAACTGTTTATTTACTTAGTTCGTCTCTACGTCTTTGGCCTTTTTTTTTTTTTGTTCTACACTGAACGTTATACGATTGAAGTCGAAAATGTCTCAATATTTTTGGTTGGGTGGGTCTCAAGGACCTTTATATTTGTTAAAACGAACTTGAAGCGTCTTTGTTTTTAAGATAATAACTAAAGGCTATAGGCTAACTAATAAGAGATAATATTATTGTCATTTCATGGTTTTCATTGGCTCTTGGAGTCTATTATGATGCAGTACCGAAAGACTCCAGCAAGGGGTGGGGCGAGCATGGAGCAAGCGTGCCGCACAAGCCCTGAAAAGTGAAGCCAAAACGTCTCGATTGCCCCCCAGTGACTGGTCCTATATATGCCATAAGCCCCGCCTCCCTGTGTTATTCAACGGGACGTGAGACCAACTAAAGAATTAAATTACACTTCAAATATCTTTTTTCCAAAGGTCGTTTCTTTCATTTGCTGTATTTTTTATCACGCTGATGTAAGTTCAAGTGTCTGTTTCAAAAATAAGTTGATTTTTAGTTAGTTACGTGATGCGGTGGTGTAACGTCATGATTGACAGCTGTGATTGACAGGTTCTCTGAGCGAAGTAGTCACTGAAGCACCAACAGACATTTTTTTCGGGATCTTCAGAGGACTGAGGAGATTGTATTTACTTTATTTTAACAAGCCTCTTGTCGTACTGCAATCCATTTTTAAAAAAGTGTGCAGAATGCACTCTCTCTGCGAGAGACTCTGCAATATTGCTACTGTGCAGACTCAAGTTCCAATATGTCAGCGCCATATCGGGACACTGGCGGCTTCAGTTCTCATCAATGGAAGAGAGCGAAGGGGCGTCGTCCATCTTTTTTTACAGTCTATGGCATGGAGAGTTAAAGGGATAGTTCACCCAAAAAATTAAATATTGTCAATACTTACTCACCCACAAGTTGTTCCAAACCCCTACTAGTTTCTTTCTTCTGTTTCTTTCTTCTAAAGACGCTATTTTAAAGAATGTTGGTAACCAATCAGCTGATGCATACTATGGAAGTCAATGGGTGCCATCAACTGTCTGGTTACCAAATATCTTATTTCGTGTTAAACAGAAGAAAGAAATTCTTACAGGTTTGGAACAACATTAGGGTGAGTAAATTATGGCAAAATTGTGTATTTTTGGTGAACTATCCCTTTAATTATAGGCACACGGGTTCCCTTCCCCCAATCTTATAATACTCAGATTGAGGAAAACGCAACGAGTGTTCGTGTTGTCTGTTCTTTATAATATATATGTTCCCCTTTTCAGGGAGACTTCATAAGCACCTTTGGTTCAGGACTTATCATCATGATTTCAATTTCAATGTATGGATCTTCGGAGATTAAATAAATTCTTGCACACTATAGGTTAGATCAGTGTATTGATTTTCCTTAGATCTGCATATTGATCACTTTAAATCAATTGTCATACATTTGGTCACTAGTGAATGTCTCCCCAGTCATTCCAGGCCTTTTAAACCAGTTATTTCTGAGTAGTCAGACATTTGACTGGAAAGATAGTTTCATTTTGTTCTTAAAAAACACATTAAGAACTATGAAATACGCTGGATTAGTAAGAGCATGGGATCAATGCAAACATAGGCCGAAGTCCTTTACTTGTTTGGATCTTTTTCTTGCTTTAAGCATATTAAGCTGGCATGAAGCGGAAGTTCGATAGTATTTTCTTAATTGTTATATCTGAGTGAAAGGGCTTCTCGAATAAGAAAACACATAGGCTACGACTGAACTTGGATGGTCGTGGTTTGCTATTGCTGTGATGTCATGTGTGTGACAGGTTGATCCCGCCCTCGTGCCAGTAAACACATCATCAGAGAGGAGAAGAGATGAGCTGCAAGAGGGAGAGAAAGATATTTTGAATAAAGATTATGAGGGTGCCTGAATTTAACATAAAATTATAATGTGCAAGGATAAATAATTTATGATAAACACTGCGATATTCAATAAAAAATGTGTCCATTTGGATTTCATGGTGACTTTAAGATGGTTTTATCTTACCCGGTGAGTGTGCTCTGAATACTGCCGTACCTGAAAGTCATTCAGTCTGTGAACCTGTCTCTCTCTCTCTACCTTCGGCTGTCTCTCTGTCTGTCTGTCTTTCTGTATCTGATTGCAAGAGATCTGTCCTTTGCTCTGTCTCTCAATGGAAGCGGCTGCTTTTCTGACTCCTCACCTGTGCGCTGCTGCTGTCATGTTCAAAGCCTCACACACATACACACAGGTGAAAAGAGGTGATGAGTTGGTAGCACTGTGAAAAGTGTGCTGGGGTGGATGCTGAATGACTGCGGGTCCAGTTGAGAATAGACCTTTCAGGCTGTAAATAAATGGATATTTCAGCTAATTAAAGGATGATTGAAATTTCAGGTGGCTTTGAGAACTGTGAGTCACGTACATCCTCAATTAAGGGCGTTGCGATGGAATATGTGGGGTCATTGGCGCAGTGAACGGCACAGGTCATCTCAGTCCAAAATGATTTTATTACATTGAAATTACAAGGAAAATGACAGGAATACATTCAGCAACTCCTTAAAGAGATACACTGGAAAAAATTATTCGTTAATTTTTAATCAATTTTTTTATCGTAAGTGGTTGCACACAATTGATTTTAGCTACATTTAAACAAATGCATTAAGTTGAACTTAATCAATTTTAGTTCAACTTAATGCATTTGTTTAAATGTAGCTAAAATCAATTGTGTGCAACCACTTACGATAATTCTTTTTTATTAAATTCAACGAATATTTTTTTTTTAGTGTAGTTTACCTCTTTTTTTTTTTATCTGTATAAGTGTTGTTGATGATTGTTGATTGTTGTTGATTATGATGATCCGTAAGTGTTCAACAGTTCAACAGCTCTGTATGCACAAAAATGCTCCTAAATAATTCAGGAAATCTTTTGATATAATTTCAGTTATGTGATTATTAAAAAGCAGTTAAGATGTTGTTCATTTTTACATATAAAATTATATTAAAGGGGCCATGACATATATTAGAAATCTAAATTGACTTGATCTTTTGACATACGAGGTCTTTGTACCATTAAAACAAGTGCGGCAGAAAGTGTGTATGCCAGCTCTTCAGTTGGCATGCGCATAAGAGCATTTTCACATCAGTTTCTGCCTTTATGAATCCAAAATTGTTAATCACTTTTGACGTAGATAAAATCCATGATATTTAATATCATATCTGATCATATGTGCTCTTTAAAAATTAGGCCCCAGGTATGGAGTGACATGAAGGTGAAAAAAAAATACAGAATTTTCACTTTTGTGTGAACTATTTCTTTAATCAGCATTTAATGGACCTAAAACATAGCTAATAGGTCCTTATGGAATGGCACAGAATATTAAACTGCAGTAAACTTGCCAACTCTAGCCCATAGCACTAAACTGTCTGCTGTCTTTAGCCAGCTAGCATATTTCAGCTAGAATTCACTTTCATCTCTGCGCCCCCCTCTCTCTCTCTCTCTCTCTCTCTCTCTCTGCTCACTGAAACTCAATTTCATAGAAGTATGAGATATTGATTCCATAGGCAATGTGCTTGCTTGTGTCCAAGCTGTTACATTAGCTGTAGCCCTAATCAGGAGCCTGAACGTGCGGGGTTTGGGCATAAATCTCTCCCGTTCGCTCTCTCTCCTTCTCCCATCCCTGGAAAAGACCCTTTCATGGTGATGTATTAAAGCCAAGCAGGTCTGAATATCCTCCAAACACAAATCAAAGCGCTGGGCAGGAGCAATATGTAAAACCATAGGCTTTGTGTCCATTGGGGGAAATCCTGCTGTGTTAGAGGGGTAAAAATATAATGCGTCCCTTGTCAGTTAGGCTCAAATTAAATAAAACACTGTTTAGCGGAGCAAAGAGCTGCATGTGTCTGACTTAAATACAGTGAATTTGCAATGGGATGGAAGTGGCTGCGGGTGGTTAATTTTGGGTCTAGAGCCATTTATCTGGCAAGCGCACCATCATTGTCAGGCTCACCAGAACACAGCAGGTCTTGGCAAAATTCAGAATCTTAAGAATTGGCTCTATTTTCATTCATGAGCTGAAATTTGAATTGAATTGGCCTCGTGTCCCACAAGATGCTGAATTGGAATGGCAGGAAGAGCAATTCACTCAAATACAAATCAAACCTCAAAGGGTTTATGTTCAACTGTATGTTCAACTCCTTCTTCAAAATGTGAATGTAAATTAAGAAATTTGTATAAAAATATATTTAATGAATAATTAACAACGGGTTGATTATTAAAATCTGTACAACAAATAGTTGTAATGCAGACACAGCGTGAAGCAGAGTGACTGTTTCAATGAAATTTTATTGAAAAATAAATGTAGGCTACTATTAAAAATTACACTTTTATGAATTTCTTTAGTTCATGAGTTTTGTTACCAATTCAATTCATTTTGTCAGACAAACTCTGACAGTTTGAACTTTCAAATGATAAAAAAGTTTACAAAAAAATGTACATTTTTAGGCCATTTAGTAAGTTACCATTCGTGTGATTTTTGTTCTGACTGTCTATTTCAGTCAGTATATATAACTTGTTTTGGTTTATTAAATCTATATAACTTTTTCAGTTTGTGCAATAAACTGATACACAAGTTAGAAAAACAAAGTAATGTTAATGCTCAGCTTAAAATGCAAAAAGCTTATTGAGCTTGAATCCATGAGTTTAAAAAAAACAAACTTTATTTTTGAGTTTATAGAACTTACAGTGTTTGATGAAAGCAAAGACTAACTTTAAGTTGATACAGTTTAGTATAGGAAACAGGAAAATCAGAGAAGACAATAAAAGACAGTCTAATTTCAATTCAGACTGGTTTACTTACAACTCTGGAACATGGGGGCAGTGACTAAACTGATTTATTAAGAAATGCATTTACAAGTACACTGCCATTCAAAAATATTAATTATTTAATGTTTTAAAGGGTCTTATGTTCACGAAGGCTGCATTTTTTTAAATACGAAATTCAGAGAAACACAGGAGTGTTGTGAAATATAATTGCAATTTTAAAATAACTGTTTTCTACTGTTATATATATATATATATATATATATATATATATATATATATATATATATATATATATATATATATATATATATATATATATATATATATATATATTAGGGCTGTCAAAAGATTAATCGCGATTAATTGCATCCAAAATAAAAGTTTGTGTTTACATAATATATGTGTGTGTACTCTGTATAATTATTTTGTATATATAAATACACACACATGCATGTATATATTTAAGAAATATTTGCATACATATACTGTATATATTTATATATAATTTATATTATATATATAAATATATTTTTTTTATATATAAATTACACATTTTTCTTAAATATATACAAGCATGTGTGTGTATTTATATATACAAATTTAATTATACACAGTACACACACATATATTATTTAAACACAAACTTTTATTTTGGATGCAATTAATCGCGATTAATCTTTTGACAGCCCTAATATATATATATATATATATATATATATATATATATATATATATATATATATATATATATATATATATATATATATATATATATATATATATATATATATTATGTAATGGGAAATTCCCATTTTTAGTAGACATCAAATCGATTATCGATTTCTTTTTCTTTTCTTTTTTTAATCTTACTGAGTCTGACCCCAAACTTTTGAACGGTATATTCCAAAGTTAAGTACAATGTGGTTATTAATAAGAACCACTTAAGGAATTGATATTAAGACAGACATCTCCATGGACAACGACAGTTCAGTCACGACCAGTGACGAGAGCTCATATTTTACATAAATACTAACAAACAGAAAAGCAGACAGAAACTGCTGTGTCATAAAACTGACTCATATTTCTGATCTTGTTGAAGGAAGATGTGTTTGATTCTCCGTGGCATTACCTTGAGAATGCAGTAGGCCTGCTCTTTCAAAACAAGATTGCATTTTAGTGATCTATCACTCCAAATACTCTTCCATCTTCTTCTCTTGCCATCTTAGCACAGACTGAAGCGCACAACACTAGCTTTACATTAATTTAGCCTGTGGTTAAAGCACTTCTTGCTGAGATTCAGAGTAGGACAGACACTGAAATATTTCCCCAGACAGGAACATTAAATACCTCCTTGAGCAGAAGGAACTCATATGTTAAAGATGTATAACTGTAGTAATGCATATGAATTGGTGCAGGCTGATTTAGTTTGACCCTCTGGAGATGTCTTAGATGTCTTGGATATGGCAATTTCGTGCCTAGCAGTCTTATGTCAGGTTACTTATTTCATTTATGAATGTCAATTGTTTTTTAATCCGCTATGACTGGCAGGTATGGGCTGGGACGATACACTGATTCAATACTATCAAGATACTTGGGTGCCGGTACAATATGTATTGCACTTTGTTTCCACTGGAAATAACCTGATTTCATTAATATAGTCTTGTAAACGTGGTTTAACTTGCATTGTCAGATTATTGGTTTGCATGTAAACCCGGACAACAGGTTATTTGAATAAGCTGAGTTATCAGCGTGCTGGTTTGCATGTAAACGTGTTCAATGTCTGGTAGAGAAAATGAATAATCAAATGTAAAATAGCACTGCATAGTCTTCACTGTATAAATAAAATGTAGATTAATCCTTATTAAAGTTACAAAAGTTATTCAAGAGCAGGGAGTGATTTTTTTTTCTTTGTCCTTTGTTGTTTGATTAAGATTAAAACAAAGAGCTGCACTGATCCAATATACTGTTACACATGCATTTTATTTATTAACAGATTATGTTTGCTAGGATACTCGCGGAGACTAGTGCTGCACGATTAATCGAATCGCAATCGCAATCGCGATGTCAAGCCTACGCGATTATATGACGCAAAATGCTGCGATTTTATATTAAATAAACAAATTAGCGCTGTTACCGCAATTAACGCAGCATCTGTTAATTTTTGGCATCCTTTGGCTAGTGTTACATGATCCCGCTCTTATTCATGCAAATGCTTTTAAACCATTCATGCGCGATAAGACAAAAAAGAACGCGCTGTCAGTGAATGAGCTTGAATGAACAATAACACACAATTATGCCAAAATGTCTTTTTGTCGAGTATCTTCATAACATAAGAGTAGTCTTATGATGAACGTGAAGAGTTGTGACTCGTGAGAGAGATCCGCGTCTCTGAAAGCAGCGATTGGTCTTAAAGGGACAGTACACAGTAGCCACTAATTATATCTGTCGCTAAAGTTAATCAAAGAACAAAGGGAACAAAGAAAAACACTCACTGCTCTTGACTAAAGAACTTTTTTCTTTAGTCAGATTATCACTAATCTGTGTGTGCATTTATTTTCCTTGAGAACCAAGCAAGTTGACTCATGAAACCATTTGTTTATTATATCGCAAATCCAGGGCTGCCAACTCTCACGCATTGAGCGTGAGACTCACGCAATTGACACTTTTCACACGCTCTCACGCCACACATCCATTTTCTCAGGCACAGAAAAATTGCGGAGCAAAGAGGTACTTTTAATATTAAACTAATTCTCAGCTCTTAGATTCCGTAAATTTTATTACGAAATACAGACAAAAATACGTTTGGTGCTTGTAAATGTGACGTGACAGATCGCTGAGCGCCTCAGTTCAAGTGCACGTGAACCGATCATCTGTTACTTTTTTATTTGGAGATGCAGTACAACTTACCGAAAGTATACATAATATCGACAAATTAGTGTTTTTCAACCACATAAAGAGGTCAATATAACAGCAGGAGAACAATTATGTCACATAACGTTACATTTACCTCAGGAAAGCCATTTAATGACCATAGCATGTTAACTGAATAGAAAAAATTGCTTGAGAGGAGATTTTGCTGAGCATTATATTACATATTTATTATATTTTTACTTTTGTCATAAAAAATTGCTATTATAACAAAAACTGCATTATATTTAATTTAATTTGTTATTTTTAACCTTTAATAATACCAGCAGATTGGGCCCTCTATGTTTACAGCATTAGGTGAGATTATTTTTTTAAATAAAATTTAAAATAAACATATTGAATCAAAATCAGAATGAAATCACAAGAATGGAATTGAAATCTTGAATTTTTTGTCAAGCAATAATAAAAACTGTCCCCTACCAGTCATTGTACAATGTAAACACTGTAACATGTTGTCACTAAACTTTATAAAATTCTATTTAGTTACCAAATGTTTTGACAATCACAATTACACTTATTGTGATGCAATATTTGTTTTTACATATATACCCCCCCCCCCCAAAAAAAAAAATCTCACTCCAAGAAAATCTCACTCTAAACTCAAAAGTTGGCAGCCCTCCAAATCGCAATCACAATATTGACCTCAATTATCGCAATATGACATTTTCCCCAAATCGTGCAGCCCTAGTGGAGACCTAAATTTTTTTGACGTAATTTTGTGTGTATATGTCCGTTCAAGTGCAAGACGACGTGAAAGAGAGCTCAACACGGCTTTTTTGTCCGTATGTGTCCATCCATACAAAAAAACTCCTCACACTATTGAATTGAGTTTTCTTTCGTGTCTTCTTGCGTTTGAATATTTAAATTGGCAAGGCTTAAAAACACGTGCAAAGGATAAACTTTCGCGATTCAGCACTGGGCCGATCGGCCTCAGGCTGCTGAAATAAAAGAGGTAACTTTCCTCCACCTCGTCTATAAGCAAGGACTAAAATGAAACAATTTAATATGAATTAATATCGATTCTGGAATTAAAAAAATATATATTTTAAAAATCGTAAAAAAACAAAAACAAAAGCATGATAGGTGATTAGTTTTTATCCACAGCCCTACTGGCAGGTATAGAACATTCTGTGTGGAGACTCTCTCTTCTTACGAGTGGATGAGTCAAAATGTCTGGGGGAATGTGACTTTGCCACACAGCGTTGTGTCATTAGTGTGACCTGTCATGTTTTTTGCAGTTTGCTCATTAAAAGTGCCTGTCGCTTTCTCCAATGCCGGATCAGCTTAATCAGTGAATCTTTATGCAGGTTTTTTTTTTTTTTCACACTACTGAATAATTAGCACTAGGAAAGTTCTTAGAATGGGGAATGCTCATAAGCCTTTTCAAGTGTTTAGACCATAGACTGTAAAAAAATATGGACAAAGCGTCTGTGACGTCACCCATAGACTTTCTGAAGAAGGGGTTTGAAGCCGTTTATGGGGGGTATGGGCGGCGCCATCTTGGAAAATCTCGGGAAATCCTAACCCCGCCCACCTTCTGTCACAGTGTCTGGTTTATGTTCCTTGGGTCACCACTAGATGTCCTCCTTCCCCACGGTGTCCATCACACTCTTGAACTACATCCCCCATGATCCTTGTCTTTTCATTGCACTCAGCTGCCCCTTATCACTGATCATTGCACTCTGCCTGTTCCCTATTAGCATTGTTATTTCCCTGTGTATTTATACCCTGTCTGTTTTAGTATGTGTCACGGAGTCCTTGTAATTATCACGCCACTTCCGAGTTCTGTTTCTAGTCTGTTTTTTGCCCGTTGTATTGTTTCTGTTTGTTTTATTGCTACCCTGGTTATGACCTCTGCCTGGACTGGATTTCGAGTAACGGATTTCCCTCATTAAAGACACGTACTGCATTTGGATTTTCTCCTGTGTTTCCTTGTGTGGATCGTGACAGAAGGACTCCGTCACACACAAAGATCCAGCGGTATGTTTGCCAACTTCTCTGCCCCAGCCACCGAGCGGGAGAGGAGAGAGCGTTTTGAGGGAACCCGTCTGGTCATTTTTCGTGGAACCCGGGGAGGTCGCAGAGGAGTGGTTGGTCGAGAGGGAATCCAACACCACTCTCCACCGTGGCCCCCCTTCGACTCTGGGTTGGTGAGATCCAGCCCAGAGCCCCATCTGCCACTGATTGCGCCCAGCTCTGAACCAGCACATTGCCATCAGAAACAGAGGAAGAGAAGGAAGACCTCCTCCGTGACTGTTCCGGTGGTCCCAGTTCCAGTGGTCCCAGTTCCGGTGGTCCCAGTTCAAGTGATCCCGACTCCGGTGGTCCCAGTTCCGGTGGTCCTGAGTCCGGTGGTCCCGAGTCCGGTGGTCCCGAGTCCGGGGGTCCCGAGTCCGGTGGTCCCGAGTCTGGTGGTCCCGAAACGGAGGAGGAGAAGGAAGACTCCCTCCGTGGCTGTCCCGGTGGTCCCAGTGCCGGTGATCTCAGTGCCGGTGGTCCCAGTGCCGGTGGTCCCAAATCCAGTGGTCCCAAATCCAGTGGTCCCAGTTCAGGTGGTACCGAGTCCGGTGGTCCAGAGTTTGGTGGCTCATAACACTGAGACCATCCTGGAGGTGACTACCATCCCTGAAGCACCGCCCAGGCGTCTTGCTCTGCCCGCACCGCCCAGGCGTCTTGCTCTGCCCGCGCCGCCCAGGCTTCTTGCTCTGCCGGCCCCGCCCGAGCTGCTCGCACTGCCTGCGTCAACCCAGCGATCCATCACGTCTGCCCAGCCAGAGACTGTTCACGTCACGTCTGCCCAGCCAGAGACTGTTCACGTCACGTCTGCCCAGCCAGAGTCTGTTCCTGAGCCTGAGCCCTCAGTGACCGCGACACTGGCCATTATGGCCACAGCCGGGTGGTGTGTGTGGGCTACGCACACACTTGAGCCGGTGGTGTCTGTTCCTGAGCCGGTGAGGTCTGTTCCTGTTCCTGAGACGGTGGTGTCTGTTCCTGAGCCGTTGGTGCCAGTTCCTGAGCCGGAGCCGTTGGTGCCAGTTCCTGAGCCGGAGCCGTTGGTGCCAGTTCCTGAGCCGGAGCCGTTGGTGCCAGTTCCTGAGCCGGAGCCGTTGGTGCCAGTTCCTGAGCCGGAGCCGTTGGTGCCAGTTCCTGAGCCGGAGCCGTTGGTGCCAGTTCCTGAGCCGGAGCCGTTGGTGCCAGTTCCTGAGCCGGAGCCGTTGGTGCCAGTTCCTGAGCCGGAGCCGTTGGTGCCAGTTCCTGAGCCGGAGCCGTTGGTGCCAGTTCCTGAGCCGGAGCCGTTGGTGCCAGTTCCTGAGCCGGAGCCGTTGGTGCCAGTTCCTGAGCCGGAGCCGTTGGTGCCAGTTCCTGAGCCGGAGCCGTTGGTGCCAGTTCCTGAGCCGGAGCCGTTGGTGCCAGTTCCTGAGCCGGAGCCAGTGTCTGTTCCTGAGCCGGAGCCAGTGTCTGTTCCTGAGCCGGAGCCAGTGTCTGTTCCTGAGCCTGTTCCTGTGTCTGTTCCTGTGCCGTTGGTGTCTGTTCCTGAGCCCTCAGTGACCGCGACACTGGCCATTATGGCCACAGCCATGTGGTGTGTGTGGGCTACGCACACACTTGGGCCGGTGGTGTCTGTTCCTGAGCCGGTGGTGCCAGTTCCAGTGCCTGAGCCGGTGGTGCCAGAGCCGGTGGTGCCAGTTCCAGTGCCTGAGCCGGTGGTGCCAGTTCCAGTGCCTGAGCCGGTGGTGCCAGTTCCAGTGCCTGAGCCGGTGGTGCCAGTTCCAGTGCCTGAGCCGGTGGTGCCAGTTCCAGTGCCTGAGCCGGTGGTGCCAGTTCCAGTGCCTGAGCCGGTGGTGCCAGTTCCAGTGCCTGAGCCGGTGGTGCCAGTTCCAGTGCCTGAGCCGGTGGTGCCAGTTCCAGTGCCTGAGCCGGTGGTGCCAGTTCCAGTGCCTGCGCCGTGGCCGCCCGAGGGGTCTTCACCGCCGTGGCCGCCCGAGGGGTCTTCACCGCCGTGGCCGCCCGAGGGGTCTTCACCGCCGTGGCCGCCCGAGGGGTCTTCACCGCCGTGGCCGCCCGAGGGGTCTTCACCGCCCTGGCCGCCCGAGGGGTCTTCACCGCCCTGGCCGCCCGATGGACTGTTGTCTCCGCCCTGGCCGCCTGATGGACTGTTGTCTCCGCCCTGGCCGCCCGATGGACTGTTGTCTCCGCCCTGGCCGCCCGAGGGACTGTTGTCTCCACCCTGGCCGCCCGAGGGACTGTTGTCTCCGCCCTGGCCGCCCGAGGGACTGTTGTCTCCGCCCTGGCCGCCCGAGGGAAAGTCTCGGCCCTGGCCGCCCGAGGGACTGTTGTCTCCGCCCTGGCCGCCCGAGGGAAAGCCGCCGGGTGGACTGTTTGCTTCGCCCTGTTCCCCTGATGTATTGTCTGTGTCACCCTGGCCCCCTTTGAGTCTGTTACCCCCTGTTTCTGTTTCCCTTCATGGACCTGGCCCCCCGTCCCTCCCCCTGATCCTCCACCGTGCCACCTCCCTCCTGAACTCTTGTTTTGTTCCGTGTCCTGTCTTGGAGTGTCTGGGAGCCACTCCGTAGAGGGGGGGTTATGTCACAGTGTCTGGTTTATGTTCCTTGGGTCACCACTAGATGTCCTCCTTCCCCACGGTGTCCATCACACTCTTGAACTACATCCCCCATGATCCTTGTCTTTTCATTGCACTCAGCTGCCCCTTATCACTGATCATTGCACTCTGCCTGTTCCCTATTAGCATTGTTATTTCCCTGTGTATTTATACCCTGTCTGTTTTAGTATGTGTCACGGAGTCCTTGTAATTATCACGCCACTTCCGAGTTCTGTTTCTAGTCTGTTTTTTGCCCGTTGTATTGTTTCTGTTTATGTTTTATTGCTACTCCGGTTATCTCTGTATGTATATTTTAGGCAACAATAAAACGAAATATGTTATAAAACACCACACTGCCTCTTTTCGTTTTAATTTAAAGAAATCTTAAACATTATAGCCACACAAATGTGGTTCAGGCAACGCGTATTGATTATATTCACTGCATATAACATAAGCCTATTTATAACAAAACGAAATATAAAACACAACCCTGCCTCTTTTCGATTTATATAATATAAAAATATTAAACATTTTAATATGGTCCAGGCAATATGTGCATTTGTACTAAACAACAGATGTTGCAGTAAACAACATTACAGACCATCTTCGTTGTATTAAAATTTAAAATGACAACACTCAACCCAGTCTCTTTTTGTTGAATTTCAGTTTTATCAATATTAGCCATTATAAAAGTATAAGTAAAAGGTACAAGAAGCTATACAAATAAAGCAAACAATTCAGTCAAACATACAAAGTCAGCGCTCTAGTCTAACCATACATCGGTAAAGTTAAATAGCTTATAAAGTTATGAAACTTCCCCTCAGCCAAAACGATTGGCCAGGGAACAAATTATAGATTCACAAGATCAAAAATCGCCCGTTAGATATACACAAGACGAATTATATCTCATGTTTAACCACTACAGAGACGCCAGAGTCAGCGGCAAACGTCAGAACGACTAGCCAAGGAAAGGCTGTTCCAGGCGGGGTACATGAGCGCCGAGCGCCCAGTCATCGCTGGATCTCACAACCTGGATCAAATTTTCATAAATCTTTATAAATAAACCACAGATTTGAGCTTTAAACAACTACATTCTCACCTGAAAAACTCTTAAAACTACATTTCATGAAACAGAAACAGTAGTATTATATTTCAACTGTATATTAAAAAATGGCGCTTCTTATGTTGTCATTCTCCTTGGCGCAGCCTATGCTCGTTATCAGCTGTCAATCAAGCTGTCAATCAAAGTTAACCACGCCCTTATTTGTCATACATTTTATATCAAAATACGATCTAAACTAACGAGTTAGAAAAAATTCACCCACCTCACAGTTGTCAGGCACTCGGAACCTATCGAAAAATATAATAAAAGTCCATGGGACCAACCTGTAAAAACATGAATTTATGCTGTGAAAACGGACATTTTAACATGGGGTCTATGGAGATTTGCTCCCTTTTGGGACCTCCCTCTAGCGGATTGTCAATGTATTGCAGTTTTTCGCACTTCCGGGTAGGCTTCATTTTTCAGATTAGAATGTTGCCCCTTGGTTTAGACATAACACTTTTTAGACAAGGAGACAGAGATTACAGTTAAAGTCTGGTCGCATGCAGACCAGTTTGGGGGTTGGGGTGATAATGGGCTAGATTTAGGAATGGAAGAAAGTTCTTCATATGCAAATGTTCATTGGCAACACTTGGATATCCTGAAACAAGTAATAAAAACTCGGTGAGTGTTTTAGCGCAATTTTCTCACCTCTTGGGATCACAACACTAAGAGATAGTAAATCTTTTCCTGGATTTTTTTTGTGCGTTCCCGAGATTAGACCTTCCTTAACATAATGCCGAAAACCCGAAGTCTCTAGGTGGTCTGGTTGAGGAGTAGATAGAAGTGCAAGATTGCAGATTGGTGTGCACAGATGCACAGAACAGAAATCATGAGTTAACAATCGCAATTTGTCCGGTGGAAAATTGCGCTAAAAAGGTTTAATAATCAGAATTTGTATACTGAAACTCTTACTCTGAAGCTGCTGTTGCTTTTATTCTATGCGAAAATAGCTGGCTTATCTGACTGTTTTGTAATTACAATATTGATCAGAGTCCACAAGAAGGAGGAGAGTCTCTTGACACTAATGCTCCTGTTCTGGAGAGAAGGAAAAAGAGAGAGAGAATGGCAAGTGTGTATTAGGTGTAGATGGGGCACATAAAGAGTTTTTAGCAAAACTCCTGAAGGTTAATGGATAAAATCATTATCTGATTAATTTCATATAATTAGCCACAATTTATAAGCAGAATATGTATTATGGACTAAATGAGAGTGTCTGATGGCTGGTAAAAAGAAAGCTTATTATAAAAGCATTTTTTTTCAGTTTTGGGTTTATGAAAATGGAAAAAAAGAGAGTAGACAGTATATAAAATATATACATATATTATGGTACAAATGTTTGCTTAAAACAAGCAAAAAAAAAAAAAAAAAAAAACTTGTAAAATAAAAAGTAGCCCCCAAAACACAAAAATTGGAAAATTGGGACCTGGATCAAGGGGTTGATTGATATAGTTTCAGACACTAAGTAATGTAAGTTGCAGAAACATATTCTTTATCTGCTATTCATTAAACAGTGTTTGAGTCATTTGTTTACATCATAGAAAAGTGAGAGAGGTAAAGAGAGAGATGGAAGAAATCAATAAAGTAATTTCAAAGTTTCAAGGAAGTTCATAACTTGCAAGACTTGCGAGCAGCCGAAACAATGGCCATTTCTGTTAATTGGTTCTCTATATGTCAAACAACCACAATTAGGACTGACACGTGCATTAGGACTTTTGTCAACTAATGTCAACTACTAAGGGTATAATTGTTGACCTGGTTGAGTCTGAATGTTTGAGTTACTTTGTTTCACATCTATATCTTATCCTTGCTGTTTGTGGCTTTTCTTTTTAAAGGATGAAAGGATCACTCAGACTGTCAAACAACTGTAAGTGAGTTAATTGTAACAAAATAGTACTTGTATTCAGGATTATAACTGCATTTTTTGGTATTTTTCCCCCCTTTAGTCTCTGCAAAGTATGTCATAGTTTATGAAAGTACATTTCATTTCATTTAGCTCTCAAGGACACACAATAAACATGCTGTTCACAATATGATGTGTAGGGAAAAGGTTATGTAGGTCGGGAAAAATAAACAAATTTTGAATATTAAGTTAATAATGCACATATTTGTATTTATGCAGAAAATATACACTAAAATACAAGTATTGCCACTACACATGCTGTGCTGTTTATGCTAAGGCTATATCGGTATAAATGCAATGATACAATGTCCTACCTGCCTGTCAATGTATGTATTTTCAAACCTCTACGCACCCTGCTCGCGCAGACATCACACGTCACCAGCGTGTTTCATGCTATGAGTTGCAACTGAAACAGCAGCCGCCTTTTACAGTTCCTCCTGAACCAAAACAACAAGCTTATGCTGCGTTCACGCTATAACTAACGTAATTAAGAGATGGAAACCTGTGACGTTATACTCGGAATGGTTTGTGACTTGATGCGTTTCAGTGGCAACACTATCAATGCTGAAATGAATCTGCAGCAGTCAGGTGGTACAGGTCAGTGCTATTTAAGTGGTTTACATTTATTTTTATTGTAATGTTATGGTAATGTGCTTTGAGATATGAGGTAGTTTTAACGCCGTCTCTTGTGACGCGTTTATGTGTTTTGATGGAGGCGTGGCTTTGGAGACACTCTGAAGGGAGGGTGGGATCTCATGCTTTCAAGGCTAACTTGCTATTGCTAGCCTCTTCAAAAATTGCCTACCCTTTCAGACCAAAAGTTTGGGCAACTCTGGAAAATACTACAGGAGAAGCTAAATTTTTAATGCCAATAGTATTGTTTGATGTCGAGGTCAGAAAAGACAGACTGCTCTAGGGATGAATCTGTTCTTATTTTTTATTCTTTTTTGGTTTTAAACTGTGAATCACTGTTTGGAGAGTAGTACTTTGAAGAGTTGATGAGCAGGACGTGTGGAATCAATGACAAAGTATGTTTCTAAGCCTTTCTAGACCTTGACCCACAGAGTCCCAGAGGGAGCAGCAGAGAGATCGCTGAACACGACAAATGAAGCCCTGAGGCGGATTGAATTTATTCAAAAGCTGTAGGAAGTACAACATCTGGCGACTCTTTTAAAAAAAAAAAAATCCTGTCACTGATGTTAAAGGAAGTCAGCAAGTATGTCCACGTCATTTCTTGTCATCTCAAGCCACTTCTCGTCCTGTCTGTGGACTCGTTGCAATGAGTCGTGGGATATGAAAACGACAGTGTAGAAAGATTTGAGGAAGAAAAGGTCTTTAGAACTCTAGTACTATGGGTCAGTGTGTCTGATGTGTCAGTGTGTCTGATTTCACGGCCTATTTGCCCTGTTATCAAATTGCACAAGGTCCAGTAGGGAGTCAATTATGGTTCGAGTTGGTTAGCACAAGTCGCTCAAATGTTTTCATGACCCCAAGAGTCAAGGAGAGTTTGTAGTCATATCAAGTTTTAGTATATTTTGGACTCTTTTTGGTGGCTGAAACAGGCTGGAATAGAAGCCCTGGACTTTTGAATTGTCACTGAAAACTGTTGTGAGCTGGTCAGCACAGAGCTTCAGGGAGGAATGGAGGGACATTGTCTGCACTGGTTGTGTTTTTGGTTATCTGTCCCCTAAAGAAACTCTCTCATTGATCATTAGTGAGGATTGGGATGGGTAGGACTGTTATAATCGTAGGAGGATACTCGTGTTTGATTGTTGTGGGCGGTATAATGTTGGAGGAGGCTGGTCTGACTTTCCATTCTGCCCTTGTTAGGGCAATTGGATGGTAAAGGTTGTATGTCAATTGGAGAGAAATCTCATCTTTTTGCAGTTGGAACAATCCCACAGGCATTTCCATATGACGATGGGTCATTGGCTGAAAACTTCATCCAGCTTTTTGCAGAGTAACCCTGCTTTGGCAGCTCTGACTTCACTCACTAGTTTGTACTTGGCTGCCTTGTAGAGGTTTTGATGCCCACTTCTCTAGGCCTCCTTTTTTGCCAGCAAAGCTGTTCCATTGTAAATCAAGGCTTGTTGTGTACAGCATGGGAAAAAGCCAATCAGCTACAGCACATTGTTTAGAGCTGTCTCACGCAGACAGGTCTCGATAAAACAAAGGGCAATTGAAAAGTCCCTATTTATGTTTGAAAGGCATAAGAGCACTAGTGATCCTGCTTTATTACCCCTACTGCTTAATCCAAAGACCAGCAATAACTGCTGCAGGAATAGTTCAAGATACCTAATAAATCTCATTGTAAGGAAAATGCAGCAATCTGTTGGTACCCTGTTCCTGGTTTTACAAAAGATCTTTTTTGAAAAGTTATTAGATGTTTATCTATTTGTCTGTCTGTCAATTCCTGATGGATAAAGCTGTTTCGCAATATGGAAGAAAACACTTCCCTTTTATGCCAACTGTAAAAGGACAACTTTGTATCTTACCTGAAAGTTTCATATTAGTACTATAGAGTAGTAATATGTATAGTTAAGGTACTACTGTGCAACTTTTAGGGGTAAATAAGGTGCGAAGATGTTCCTTTTGAGGGTCCTGTAGTCCCAATGACAAGCTTTTGAACCCCTTTTTCTGATCAATCCGTCTATTTCTCTATCAGTCTCTCTATCTGAGTATCTTTCTTTCTATCTAGGCCTAAATAAACTTTCCAACCTAAAGGCCTTTTAAACTTCTTCAACCTTTCAAACAAGGCTTTGTGGAAGCAACATTCAAAATTTGTCTCGACAAACTTTTCTTTTCTTGTTACTAGAGTTTTAACCTGAGCAAAGGAACACAGCATGTGTTTCACATCTACTGCAGTAGATGTGAAAGATATTAATAAAAATGGTGTTATTTCAGCCAGCGCATATACCTGTATTTTCTTCCTATTTTCGGTCGAAGTCCAAAGTAATCGATTGTCGAGTTCACACGCATAGGTTTAGTCACCTATGATCTCGCGTGTGAACTCGACAATCGATTACTATGGACTTCGACCGAAAATAGGAAGAAAATACAGGTATATGCGCTGGCTGAAATAACACCATTTTTATTAATATCTTTCACATCTACTGCAGTCAGATTCACCCGTGATCACTCCGAAGGAATCACTCACATTAGCTGTGCACTTGTAATGACACATCAAGGATGTTAAGAGGCTAAAAGCAGGTTTAAAACTTGCCCCATTGAAGTCAACAGGGTGCAAATTTTAAAAAGAGGATAACATGGTGTAGGCAACTCCGATTTTTGTCATTGTTCTCTGTATTGACAGCACTCCAAATTTAAAAAAAAATGAGCTCAATGTTAAAATTGACCGGAGTTCTCCTTTAAAGGCACAGCAGCTAAATATTTGCTGTTTAATTCTAAGTGCTAGAGAGAGGGCTAAAACTAAAATATGACCTTTTTAGGCACAAATAACTGCACTAAATTTATAAGTGGAACAAAAATGTGCTATATGACCCCTTAAGGCTGCAGTGTGTAACTTTAAATAGAAAGAATACATTTCTGAGAGAAACGTGCTAGTTAAAAACCTTTTGGTGGTAGTGTCTGGGCGGAAACACCTCAAACAGCAAGCAGCCAGAAATGTGTATGTACTTTATTCTCTCTTCCCTCTCCATTGTATTCTATCATTTTTCCTCTCTATCAATAATCGCCGTTTTGACCTTTTCAGTCCATCACTTGTCTATAACCTTATTAGCAACCTTCGTGGACCTTTATTTGAGAGAATGTGCTAAAAAGGGGGAACTAATCAGATCTTGGAGCTGACAGTGGCCCGGCAGCAATCAAGCGTAATGGAACAAGCCTGTGAATCAATAACACTAGCAGTGATCGTGGACTGACAAAGGTTGTTTAGTAGTAGGTTTGTGCTAATTGAAATCAATGGGTAATCTGATGACAGTTCTTCGCCTTGGTCTCATGGATGATTCAAACGATAGGTAAAGAACATTGAAATGGGTGCGCAAACTGATTGGCTGTATCTCTTTTTTGCTGATTCACAATTTAGAAAGCTAATCCGTTCGATGGGAGTTAAATAACTTGGATCAATAGCAGTGGTCCTTTGGATTTAATGGTGATTTCTGTACATCCATGAAGGTTTGTCAATATACTGTTAAACACCTTATCTGACAACATGACTCTTCACTAGTGAGGAATTTAGTGAGAGGGCACATGTCTGTGACTAAGTGAGTTAGGTTCTTAAATCTAAAGGCTGATTTAGTTTGTTTCTCCCCATCAATTTCACATTAATCTTTATGTATGATTCCTATGAGTCATCCAATTAAGTACTCTTGAAAACATGACGCATATTCTGACTATCACATAGTGTTTTTTAACAATGGCTATTATTCTTTGAAATCTATTAATAAGTGGTGCTCACTAAGTCAATCAATATTGTTTAACCTATTAATTCTCATATTTAGAGACTGAGTCATATTCAGTGGCTGCATTTACACTGCAAGTCTTAATGCAGAGATCTGATCTTTTGGCCATATCTGATTATTATTATTTTTTTGTCCTGTCTGTTTACATTTATTTTAGACATGAGGGCAATTCCACGCAAAACTGTCACATCCATAACGCCAACTAAATACCATGGCATTGTGTTGGTGTTATGGATGTGACAGTTTTGCGCGGAATTGCCCATGACTGGTATCCGATGTCTGTGTTTAATCCCCGCCCAAAATGATTATGTTGGTGAACACTTTACTAAGAAATTGCGTATTTACTCTACTCTGCCCACTGACATCTGGCCAAAATTACGGAAGACAGTGGCAATAGTGTAGGGGTAAGGCGTGTGGCAGAAAGTTTAGACGCTCTCCCGCCTTTTTCCGAACTCGCTCTACTCCCTTTTCCCATCACATATCAGATCTGCATTATTTTCAATAAAAATTAAGAAAATAATCGAAAAGTTGACATAAAGTGTCTAACGTGTGGTTGATAAGTGTTTAGGGGTAGGTGTAGGGAGGGCTTTATTGTCCCAAATTTTATGAAATTATTGCATACCGTTTATGTACAAACAACACTGGAGGCAAATAGTATCTGCCACTATTTGTAGCCTATAAAAAGCATCTAACAACTATTTACACTTATTGCAAAGAAAATAATGCTATTTTTACATAGTGTAAATAAAATCTTTGGCTATTTTTGCACAGTGGAAATAGCAGCTATCGATACGAAAATATGCTATTTTCACTTAGTGGAAATCGAATCTAGTTGCTGTTTACACTTAGTGTTTTGAAATGACGTGAGGCGAGGGTGAGTAGGCTAAATGATGATAAAATTAAAAATTTGGGATGTTATATGCCTTTAACAAAAGTAAACATTTGAAATCTCATACGCCGGCTATAGATTCAAATAATACGGTGCTGCACACGTCACATTGAGGAAATCTTCTCCTCTGGTTCACTCTGTCCTGTTGGCTGTTGTCCCTCCCTATGTCATTTTCATCAAAAGTTTAAAGATGTGTCAGACGGGAATAAAATGACAAAGCAAGGTCAACAAGCGACATATTAAAGATTCCGTTAAAGCAGATTCCCTCTCAGCGCTCCGAGTGAGTTCTCTAAGCTCAGAGTCTCCGCTGGGAGACGTCTCTGAAGTGTCTACAGTCAAGGGGGCTATTAGTGAGATTATGTGGAGTGCAGTGTTTGATTTAATTAATCTGTTGGGAGAAATACCCGTGCAGATTTACTTACATCTGTTTTCCTAACGTTACTTTGACGATTCCCCACGCATCCCTAATTAAACGCATAAACATTAATGCAGACGTGGTCGCCAGTATCCCGCTGATAAGATGAAAACGGCTATGAGATGTCTTTGATCTATGTTTTGTTTCGTTATGGGCCCGCACATATTAACAAAGCCTGTGCGTTTCTCAGCCTTGGTGGTGGAGAATCAAGTTAAAAGGCAGCTGTCAGTGATTCGGTGAGTTTTGCGAAAGTGACATTTGGCCTGGCAGAAAGGTCCTTGAAATGCAAAGCAGGGTGATTAGAAAAGAGAAACCAGTATTTTTTATCAAAGCGCAAGCTGGTCCTGCCATTTGGCTCATTTGGAATCCGGGCATCGCTGCTGTATTTGTCCAGTGCTTTGATACATGCGTCTGCACACTTTCTTATCCCTCGGCTTAAGTCTTCAATTGCCATGGACAAGGACACTGTGACAATTTAAGGCCGGATCTCTGTCCTCACGCCTTGCGTATTCATCCTGACCTATTCCAGCTCATCTGTAGGCTTTAAGTTCTCAGACTCAATTAATCAAGCTGTGAGATTTGATTGAATGGGTCCAATGAAAAGTGTGATTTTATGGATGGGGAAAAAAAAAAAAACACCTTACAACTAAACAATTTGAGGAACATTGGATAATATAGCTTTTATGAAAAGTGCAAAAGTGCTCTACTGCATCGAGTGTATGTTTGAGATCTCTATATTTATCCAATTGATTTCTACCCACTAAATAGAAATTTCATAATATCTTAGTATCAATTTAAAAGAAAAACATTAAGCTATATTAGGGAGTGGAAATGGCTAATAAGCCAGTAAATGCTCCTCTGCTGCAACCTACTGGTTACAGTGGTAATTTATTTGTTTATTTATTGGAACTAAAAGTGTTTGTTTGCTACGTCTTAGTTCTCCTACGTCTTGAAACTTTTATTTTTTACAAATGGGGACAATCTTTGATAGATGAACTATCAATCAATTTTGGTCATCACATTAAAAATAACATTTAAACTGGAAAAAACATTTAGAGCTTGGAAGCTCTTGTCTTTGACACTGCCAAATGCTTGTACGAACTCTCATATGAATAATGTAAAAACATTTGACTATTTCTGCCATGATACCATGGTTACAGTTAGTGTTACATTATGATAAACAACAATAAATGTCAACATTTAATAATAATTGCTATGAACAATAAATTTCCCAGGAAAAAGTTCATCGCTGTGGGATGTTGTTGATGCATCCTATCAACAAAGTAATGTTTTGTATGTTATTATTGAATACAGTCACGGGTGTGAGTCTACATTTGTATGTTTTCTACAGTTTTGAGCGTGGCTTAAATTTTACCATCCGAAGAATTGGAAACTGTCTGGTTTATTACATAAAAAAAGTGTTTTGAAGGTTCTTTGATAGCTATAGCTACATCTCTCAATAATATCCCAAGTATCCTTGGAAAGTTATTTGCTGTGTAAATGATAGTGTACCGTAGTCACAGAGGGCACGTCTCCACTGAGAACAGAACAGCTGGAGTCTGCTGCCTCACTGAGTTGTCTGCCTGACTTCCATTTTGAGGGTCACATGAATCTTGCTTTGGGTTATGCTGATATTAATGCAGAGCGAAGCTTTGGACTTTATGTAGGTTGTGTAACCTTGAGGATGATAATATGTTTTTTATTTCAAAAAACATTCTTAAGCTCCATTTGCTGGTTTACTTAGATTGTGGAATCGTCTTTTTTAAAGAAAAAAGTAGAAACCCAGCAAAAAGAAAACCAGTGAATGAAATAACCCATTGTACCTCTGTATTTAGACATATTTTTGAAAGAAGCTTGATATTTGACGAGAAAACGTTTTGAGGCACAAGTTATTAGATTCTGATTAAGATTACAATTTTTTTTTAATAACATGCACTGATGAATCATGCACAAAGTTCCAATGACAATGTGAATTTTAGTTTTTTCTCTCCCTCTTATTTATCTTTTGGTTATTATTTAAAAAAAAACAATGTCTTTGTCTGTAGTAATGTCTATTATCAAAGGTATTTTGTCATATTATCATCTAAATTTCTGATTTGACTTCATTTCAGCAGTCACCCCCAGCGGAAATCTGTTCAACTGAGCTCAACTGAACTAGCCTGACTACGTCAGACTTCGTACTTCCGCTCAATTTCATTTCGCTTCTGTACTCAGTCTGATACAGCGTCATAGCTTTCCGTTTTCCTCCGGCCTGAAAACAGCCGGGCCAATCAACGAACAGAGGGCGGGCTGAGAGCCGTGACGTAGACGCTGATTGTACCGTGGATGCGTAGATTTACTTCACATAATCTGCAAAAGTCGTTCACAGCCATGTTCACTCCGGTATTTCGCTCGATGGTTTTTGTTTTCGCATCATACATGTGTTTACAGTGGAAGTTAGATGCGGCTGAGCCTGCGCATAACACACGCCATAACCAAACGTTATGTGATTGGCTTACGGGTAACCAATGATTTTAAACTTCAGACAAGTGACCCCCCGCGAGAGAGAAAACACTTCTCTATTATGCCATTCCAGACTCTGTCTACGAAGCGAAGTAGCAGAGTTTGGTATTACCAGGCTACAACTGAACACAATTTTAGTGCAAAATGTATTTATTTATAAAGAACGCATTATTAAGCTGATGATTCTTTTTGTATCAGACTTTGTTGCACTATAGCCTATTCCAGTTCATACGAATGTGGTCATGTGATTTATTCTGTTTTTGATCAGTTTACTACTTGTACTTCAATAGAGACTGTTGATTAAAACAGTTGTATTTAGGGATGCACCAAAATTTAGGTCGGAAAAGCGAATGACTTGTGTTCCTAAATGGAATGCAATTCATTTTAAAATATTTTGTATGGTGGAGAAAATGCTGTATTACTGTTACCACAAATAAAGCTCTTTCAGATTATGCTATGTTAGCCACTTGACAAAATAGAAACATTACTCGCAAATCAAGAAAACAAGATTCAAACAATAAGACTAACCATGTTGAACTTTATAACAATGATTATAACACAAGTGTTTAATATTAGAGATTTTCGTTTTTGTGATTTTTCTGTCCCATCTTTCAAAGAGTCCATGATTTGTTCCAGTCTGAAGCCGGATGAACCTGCAGATGGCCATGGAACCGAACTGACACATTGTTGAGTGATGTCAGGCAGAGATAAGTAGTGTGAGATTTGCAACGTCGTGGCATGCCGACTCATGTTTCAGCAGCTGAGGCGCCGTTACGTTGTAACCCATTGGCGGAGAGGCAAGCTACAAGTCGGCCCTTTCACAAAAGAAAATGACACACAGCCATCCCTCAAAAAAGCGTTTTTCCACATTGTTTTCCTCTATCACCTCCATTTCAGAGAGTATTACAATTACCAAACCCCCATCAGCAACCCAAAAATGATTCAGACAGCAAGGAAAAACCAGAGCCATGGCAGGCTTGATTCTAGCTTGGAAAACAGCAGGCCTTAAATTGGGTGGCAATGACACTGCCCTGGGTGTAAAAATCTGTCGCGCACAGCCTTTCCCTGACGCTGCTTTCCTGGCAGTCTGGACACGATGGTCCTCGTTGAGAACATTAGATGATTCTGCTGAACCTCAGCCGGCTATATAGTTTCATTAGATCCATGCGTGAAAAGGGAAGTCTGCAATACATTCATGCAGCTAGACAAACACTTAATTTTGCTTGCATAAATCATGCGATGCAAGTATGAGACTGTGTTTGTATCTGAGTGCTGTGGTTACAAGCATCATATAGCAGATTTTAAAAGCATAATAAACTATGCATGCCTCCCGGTGGCATTAGATTAGGCGTGTTTATATTCGCAATAGCCAGCAAACAAATCTGATGATGAACCTAACATCTAATATACACTGTAAAAACTAAAGGAGCCTCAAATATCCTGTCGGATACTCAAGGAACTTAAAAATGTAATTTAAGTGCCTCAAAGCTCTTTCTCCTATAGTAGGGTTACTGGAGGAGCATTGACAATATTTGAGGTTCTTGCTGGAACTTATGGGATCCTTTAAGCACTTTGTATTTAGTTCAGAGGTTCTGGAGTCACCTTTTCATTACCATGAGACCTCGAAGTGCTTTGGGGGAAAATACAGGAACTTGAATGTGATAAAAGGGTTATTGGAAGATCTTTTAACATTTAAGTGGTTCCTGGAGGATCTCTTATGTTAAAGCCAGCATCTGGAGGAACCCAGTGGTTCAGTGAGGCCAGAATGATATTATTATTATCCAATTATTACTTAAGTTTGATTCAGTATACATACCCAGGTGAAAAATACGTAGGCTACTATTAAAAATGTACTTCAGTGTGTTTTTAGTAGGCCTTCAATACAAATATAACCTACTTTAATGCATTTTAATACATTTAACAGTAGCCTACGTCTTTTTCACCTGGGTAGCTTACATTTATTTAGTAGCTATAGGCCTGTTTTATTGATTAATTTAAACCTTAAACAACAACACTAAATAATAATAATATTAATAATAAAAATTCATTAATTATTGTTGAATAAATAATAGTAATAAAATAATATTTTTTACTTCTTCATAAATGATTATTTGAAGAAGAAGAACCAGGAGGATAAAGGTTTTATTCAGTCACGAAACTGCTGCTATTCCTCTGCTGTCGTCGCTTCAGTGATGCTCGCGCGCAACAAAGCTCAGCTGAACGACGTCATCGACTTTGAAAGTAACGGCTCTCCTCATCAAAGCTTCCGCTGTTTGTTCGGCTCTCCGTTACAAGGTTTGTAAACTCGCCAAAGAAATATAAATACTCACTATATATTCAAACACACATATATATAAACTAAATGTATTATACATTACTACGTTTTTACAGTGTTTACCACTCGTTTATTGTACAGTATCTGGTATGAAGGTTTTAGCCGCGATGCTAACTACGTTGATCTAATGAACAAATGGAAACTATTTATTTATTGTCTTAGATTGATTTAAATTTAGTCATTCAATTCAACATATTCTGTACAACTGTGTCTTCAAATTGCTGATATACAGCCTAACTAATTTAGCTGATTCCTGCTGTCATCATTGGCGTTTGTTATGAATAACAAAAGCAGGTTAATATAGTTTGGTCTGTTTTTGTTTAGCCTAACTTTACTTAATACAGGTGCCCTCATTCTCTCACATACCATTTTGAATCCATTTAGTGGTCAATAAATATTATGTTGTGAATAACCAGCTTTGTTATTTTGTTTCCCCAGAACAACCAGTACAATGTTTCAGTGGCAACATTGAATTACAGTAAGTACCTGCACCACATGCAAGTACTTTATTACTATGAACTCTGTGTGCAATTGTATTGTTTGACTGTGTACTTGTTTTTTAATCAGTTATTCTCTGAAAATCTCAAATCTCATTCATGTTACATCATGTAATATCACAGGTTTGGAGCCAATAATGCTATGCATGTTTTATAGGCTATACCTTAATCATATGGATTTGAATATAAGACATTTGAACCCTGAATTATAACTTCAAGTTTGGTCTTTTTCGGCAAAAAAGGGAAAAAGCTATTAAATGGCTTCATAAGACTTACAACACAAATTATAACACATGAGTTGTGAATTCATTGATTATTTTTAGGATATTTTCTGGGACATTTTTGGAGCTTAACCATTTTTACATAAATTGTTGCATTGAATTAAACTAGACAAGTGTGCATAAGAATGGTTACATGAATGATTTACACAATTTTTTTCTGCTTGTGTTTCATGCAGTGAAAGCGAATGGTGACAGGGGTTGCATTATGCCTGAGATCTGCTTTTGGGTTCCACAGACAGAAAGTCAAACAGGTTTGGAACGTCACTAGGCTGAGGAAATTATTTAAATTTCACAACTATCACTTTAATAACCTTACTAATAGTACATTTTGTACTTTGCAGGGACCTCGGTAAGCTGAAATACAAGTTTGAAGTTTGAACAAGAATAAAAATCCTCCTGTAGACCTGAAAATCATTGAAGTGCCTGGACCATCCACCAGAAAAGAAGAAAAACAAACAAAAAAAGAAGCTGATGCACCTTTTCACTTTTCTAACTCGTTAAGTACCTCACATGTCCCTTGTGAAGATTTTATAATTGATTGCATTTTATGTTGCAGTGAGTAAATGTGCGTCACATTTGTGAATTTCGTGAAATTACACTGGCAAAAAGGTCCATTGACCATTGTCAGCAGTGTAGCAATGTAATGTATGAACCACCACTCAAAATTGCTGATCGTGTGGATTCTTATTGAAATGACTGAATTCACCAGTGAACATTCACAGAACAACAGATAATTTTACTGCACCTTAACTCTGTTAAAATGGAAAATGTTTTCTGCTTGTTGTAAGGAATACTGTTTCCGGGTCGAAGCCTCTACTTCTACTTACTTTATCTTGTTTCTAGATATTGAGAATACTCAACAACCATTTATGAGCACTGTTGATTCAAGTCACACATTTAAGCTTTTCAAAAACCATAGTGTACATTACAGTCTCCAGTCTCACGGCATCCCAGACTTCAACATTTTATGATTCAAAATAGCTGAATAGCTAAACCATCTGAGATTTCGGAATAGAGATAAAGGTTAGGATCATAATTTTCAGGAATATTACAGAACAATGAGTGCATATTAGCACTGTTGTTGTTTTTTTGGCATCTGAGAGAGCTTTTGGACTTGGAAACAGTGATGTCAGACTAACCATCGGACTGAAACACAAATGTTTTAAAGTTAAGTGAAGATGGACATTTTTAATTAGTCAATTTTAATTTTTTACATTGATTTATTACATGGAACATGTGTTTTCTATGCATTTTGTTGAGATGTCTTTTCTTGTGTAGCCTATTGTATACACATGGTTGATTATTCATGTTACTTATGTATTATGCAATTTTTTGTCTGTGTATTCATTGATATTAATCTATTACTTGCTTTTTTCGCCAAGTGCATTGAAGTGTATGTATAAAAATGGATCTAAAATATGTAATAAACAATTCTTATTTTGTATTTGGTTCAGTTTGTTTATTATAATAGAAGTTTATGGTAACCGTAGTAACAACATGAAATTAATTTAATACAAATAAAATAAAAATAGAAATTTGGTTCCTGGAGGCACCCAAAGTGGTTCCACACAGTGCTTCATATAAGAGTTCCTCAGGAAACCTGTGTGGTTCCTCAGAGAACCGCCCCTTTTTAAAGGGTGCCTAGAGGATCTACAGACGGTTCCGCCGGTGTGGCGAAGTGAAGAACCCCAAAAGGTTCCTCCAGGCACCTTTAATTTTTACAGTGTACAATGGATATATGATCTCTCTCTCTCTCTCTCTCTCTCTCTCTCTCTCTCTCTCTCTCTCTCTCTCTCTTTAATCCCACGAATTTAGTAAATTTCGAAAATGTATATCAACTGGACTTTACGTCATAATTTTATGCAATGGGTATTCTGTTCTTTTGGTTCATAACAGCAACACATGCTTGGTTTATTTATTTTTATAAACCAGACTGCCTGCTGCTTTTCCTTGTGCATTTTTCATCTGTACTATAAACTGAATTTCTAAGTTTGTTGTAAACTGGGTTTACAGCAAAACAAGCTCGCAAAGAGATTACAACCATTGCGCCTTCCTCCCTTTTGTGTAAACAGAAATTCTACAAAAGAGTCTCAGTTCCTCTTGGCATAGCTTAGACTAGTCCATTCTGTTTCTATTCACATCTCCTATTCATCACCGGATAGATAAGACCAGGCAGATAGGGCCTGTTCACAATATCAACGCTGACTGTGTATAAATAATGCAAACATTTTCAACAAACTATATTCTCACTAGGCGTAGGAGCACAGCTACTTGGGCGGAGTGGCTACTTTGTTTACGGAACCATCAACAGGGCGTCTCGTGTGCTGCGCTAATCACTCCGCCCAAGTAGCCACTCCGCCCAAGTAGCTGTGCTCCTACGCCTAGTGAGAATATAGTTCCCAGTATTTATACGATTAAAAATGGTCTCATATAGCCTTGTTATTTGTACACGCTGTGACTATACAGATCACAACATGTAAATAGGAAAATGTTTGCATTATTTTGTCACTTATTGGGATTAGTATGCTACCTTATCCATTTACATCCAGTCTTTGTGCTAAGCTAGGCTAGCGGTGGGTGCGTCAAATAACACTTACAGAACGCACAGAAATGAAAAAGGTATGTATGGACTTATCTAACTCTGGGGGATACTGTGAATAAGCTAAAGTCCCAAAAAGTCGGAGTGTTCCTTTAAGTTGCAGGGTTGCCTCCAAAAATTGGCTGTTCTTGGAAAGAAGTTGTTTTAGATTTTTTATTGTACACGACATGGAGGATGGCTGGAATATATGGATGGAATTGGCATTCCAAAGCAACATAAGGCCAGTAATGTGGAATTATCTAACAATGAGACACATCTGTTTCAAAATGGAGACCATTTCAACTGAAGTGGAATATCACCCTCGGGCTATTTTTATATGTGTTTTCACGTGTACGGTTGTGTTTCTGCTCGCTGCAAAACTTCAAAATGAACTTGAGAAGCTGATGCAATTATTAATTTATCTCTGAGATTTATATCACACAGTTATGTGTAAGCCGGGTATTTTTGTCTGTTTTGCTTGTGAAATTGGGAAAGACTTGCGTTCTGGCGTGAGGAAACTGGTTTTGATCTGTCTACACACACACAACACACACACACCAAAAAAACTAAAAAATTCAAGCATTTGAACATTTCACATTTCTGTCAGGCTTTTATGTGTAAATCATTTAAGAGGAGATCTATAATACTGGGAGAAAGCTATCCCATAGCTTTCAAGCCCATCTCGTTGACGGTTGCTCGGCTGGAGCAGGACACCTGGTAGTTTGTACAGTAATGTGTGTATGTTACATATTTTAAATTTGCATAACATGTGTTCTTGCTTCTAAGGGAACATAACAAGCTAGCTAGCTTCTCTCATGTTAACTGGTCGTATAAGATTACAGGCTGTATTCCTTTCTTACACAATATTCAAAAGGAAGAGAAAAATACCAAAACACATTTTTGTAAAAATGTTTGCAATCTCTTATACACTTATGCACTCTTTCCTGAGGGTAAAATCCATTGGTTTTTGTAGTTGATTTAATTTGGGAGTAATTTTAGCCCACAGAACTACAGTAGCAATATAACCTGGGGCTGGACACAGATGCTAGTTAACATGGATTCACTTCAGATGAGATGGTTGGTTATCTTGTGGCTGTGGTCACTGTTTCCTCATGCACATGGTGTCTGGCTGTCACATGACACACGTCTGTTTTACACTCCTAGGCATGATGCAAGCAGCTGTCTTCTGTGTCTAGAGATGGTTTCTGATGTTTTTGAGTAGCAGTCTCCATTGTTGGCAGTTGATTCAGTACTTTGACAGAATCTCACTTGTCAGTTCAACCTCTGTAGCTGAGATGGTGATTACTGGTATAGGGCTGTCTGATATAGGCTATAGTCTTAGCATTAGCTCAGGTTGTGCGATTGTACAGGACCAGGTACCATATGATTCTCGGATTGCAAACACCTTTAACACCTGATTGCAAACTTTACCCATCATATTGTGAAAGTTTATCATTTGCACGTGTTTTAGGTCCTCAGTTTAAACATTCAAGTGATTTTAAACCATTGCAAGTGCAAGACAATGTGAAAGAGGGGGTCTTATTTAGGGCCCTATTTCCGCGATCACGGAATCGCGGACGGAATCGCGGAATTGGCAAATTAACGCGGAATCTAGAGTCAATGCGGAATTTCGCGGAATTTTACATATTTTGAATAAAATTATGTTTTTGTGTAGAAAAACGTATGTCTGAGGAAAATCGCATATTACTGAAAGAACGAGCAGAGAGAGGCCCGGTGTAGCAGTCGATTCTGTTCCCTATCGGAATTCCTGTTCCCTTTACGCAAATCATACTACAAATCATGCGTAGTTGTCGAGTTACCATGCGTACCATCAGAACTGAATACGAGCAAGAAGCACAACTGGATGTACGGGAAGCCAAAAGGTTAAAAAAGGATTGTATTTTTTCCCGAAATTTAAGCGTTTTTTATTGTTTTGTTTTTTTTGGTTTTTTTATTAGAAGCGAATTTTCCCCCATCTGTCAATTCAATCCAGATTATTTCTTTTCAAATTTAAAACATTATTACAGATTTCAATGTAATGTTTATTAAGGCTTTGATTTATTAAGGTTTATTAAGGCTTTGACGCATGCGCTGTCAGCAGACACGGCTAGTTCAGGGGGAACAGGAATTCCGATAGGGAACAGAATCGACTGCTACACCGGTCGCGCGCGCGTCTTCAAACTGTCTTGCTCTCTCTCTCTCACTCCCTCGCGCTTTAATCTAAATTAATTGAGAATTGACACAATGGTAAAAGATCGGAAGAACGAAGTTTCACGTGGAGCATTCGGATATTTTTTCCTGAATTAGGCTACCGCTGGGTGTGAATTGTGAAAAAAAACAAAACTTTTTTACCTTGCCTTCTTCTCTGAAAAGCGTTCCGCCCATTCAGCTTACATAAAAAAACACTTTCAATAAACTAAACAACCTATCCAATGATGAAATGTTTTCTGTGTTGACAAATCTTGTGCGATGTCCTAACAGCCGGGATAATCACACAACGTGTACAAGTCTGCTAATGATACGTCCGATTCGCGAACTAATGACTCCTTTGAACCGATTCACTTTAATGAATGCAAACAACTGATCTGTCCAACACTGAATCGGTTCGGTGTATAACAAAATCGGTAACACTTTACAATAAGGTTCCATTTATTAAACTCTAGTTAACTAGATCAGTTAACATGAACTATTAATAAACTGCACTTCTACAGCATTTATTAATCTTTATTAATGTTAATTTCACCATTTAGTAGCCATTATTTAAATGAAAAGTTGTATTTGTTAACATTAGTTATCTTAATGCACTGTGTGAAGTAACATATTAAAAAAGGGTTAGGGTTAACTAAGATTAACAAAGATTAATAAATACAGTAACAAATGTATTGCTCATGGTTCATGTTAGTTAGCCTAATACATTCACTAATTTAAATAAACCAAACCACATTTAACACCTCTTAAAATGAGAATTTTGTTTGTTACCTCAATAAATTTAGGGTCATTCCTATTTTATTTGTGTACATTTTAATCATTAACATTAAAAACACTATTTTTACGACTAAAATAACAGTAAAGGGTAAAAAAAAAAAAAACTGAATTCCCAAAAATTTAAATGGAAAAAACGGAATTTGCAAAAATTAAACCGGAAAAAAAAAACAGAATTTGGGAAAAAAATAAAACGGAATTTGGGAAAAAATAAAACGGATTTTATAGGGCCCTACTTATTCTCTCTCTTCTGTCTATTTGTGCTTGAATGGACACTTACATGCAAAATTATGTCAAAATGCCCATCTCAATAAGTATCCTCATAAACAAAGTTGCTCATGGCTTACATGAACATAAACAATTGAGAAAGAAAACGGATGAGAATCATTACATTTGATCCATGCATTATGTCTTTAAGTGACAGCAGCCTAATATTCCTTCTGCTGTCTGTCATTAACCTTAATTAAACAATAAAATACAAAGAGAAAATCACTTGTTTAGCTTTAATTATATTGAATTGATATAGTGAAGACTGTGCAGTGTAATTTTACATTTGATTATATTATTTCTGTACCTTATTGTTAGGCTTACCTGAAAAAACATAAAACACTGTTTATTTAATTTGTATTTTTGTTCTATTGTATTTACCTATGATTGTAATTTATTATTTTCTATGCAGGTGCACTTCCCCACAATCATTCTATAAGTATTCATTCTTCCAAATAGAGCTATTCAAGTCATCTGGTGAAATTGTTTTCATATCTCAATATATATTTGCAGAAAAACAAAAGATTGCAATGTCAATTGTTTCCAATATCATCCAGCCCTTATATTGCTAAATAAATAAATAAATGTCTTCTTTTGGGTAAAAAGTCCTTAAAACAAGGCACATTTAAATTAGAAGCAAAACTGCAATAAAATATAGATGATTATAAGATATAAGATATGTTTCTTTAAGTTTACTTTTTTGCTTAAACCTGCATAAACCTCATAATTTATAGAAAAATGTAGTGTAATACCTGTAGTAATTTTAGTAAATGCATTAAACTAACAATGATCTATGGGGGATATTTGCACATTTCAGTGTACATACATAATATTAATTTACATATAACTAACATTATTATTTTGTTAACATTTTAACTTTGACATCGCCAAAAATGTAAATCATTACAAATGTACCATATTAGCATTAACCAAGATTAATATGTGTTAGTGCAGGCTTTCTCTTGCATTAATAATGTTAAAACCTTATTGTGAAATATTACCACTATTTGGTGAGAAAAACTTGAGTGTTCTCTCTTAATATCTTACAAAGTTTTGATTTTCAAATAAATATGACTCATTTTAAGATTTATCATTTTTGGAAACTGACTGAAAACACACACACACATATATATATATATATATATATATATATATATATATATATATATATATATATATATATATATATATATATATATATATATATATATATATATATATATATATATATATATATATATATATATATATATATATATATACTGATTAAGAAATAATGCTTTGCAGCGTTCAAGGTCGAAGCCCACCTCGCGAACACACAGAGCTCTGTCGGACTATTTGCAGAGGGCATATTTTTTGGCCTTGTGAATGTGAATAACCTCTTATTCTTTCATCTCAGCCCAACAGAGTTTGTTAAATCCAGCCGGATTTTCTCTCTTACTTCTTCTCTGTTTCTATCTTGTGCTGAAGGGAAGTGTGTGTGTGTGTGTGTGTGTGTGTGTGTGTGTGTGTGTGTGTGTGTGTGTGTGTGTGTGTGTGTGTTTTCGATGACGGCTCTCCCTAGCGGCTGTTTTTTAATTACATCATTTGGTGATATGGTTATGTCTGCGGCAGTCTGTTACAGTTAGTACATGTGACAAGTCCCAAATCACTGTAGCCACAAACGACGGCTCCTTGAAATATCCTGCCTGATTCATGCTTCAGTGAGATCCACATAACTCACTTTACGTTTGGATTGAACGGTCACATATCTCACCAATTCAGACGATCAAAGATGACAATTTATTTGAACGGATTCACACAGTGATAGATGAGGCTGGACCAATACATTTCACTCTGTTTTTTTTTTTTACTAGAATATTTATTATGTCGCCAACTATGTCAATCAATTTCTATGATTTACATTCACAAAAACATCAAATGCAAGTTTGTGCCAAAGCAACACAAGAAAGCAATTAAACCGTCCTCATCAATCTGAAGAACAGAATACTTTGCCAGTTTGTTCGCGGACTTGAATTAGCGTTGACTTGTGTTCTGGCTCCGCCGCAGGGCTTGTGATTAACTGGCTACTGGCCCAAACAATTGGGCTTGATTTGACACGAAACAGCTAAAGACTTTGATTGTGCCCAATATTGGACAACCGGTTGTTTTCTGATCAGTGTGTGCCAAACTTTGAGCATAGAGGCCAACTTTTTGATATAGCAATGCTATAAGATTCAGATGTGATTAGCATGTCATGAAATTTGTGATATGATGAAGAATATACAAATATATAGGCTACATATATATATATATATATATATATATATATATATATATATATATATATATATATATATATATATATATATATAAACAAATGGTTTAGATTAGATTTATTGAAATAGATTTTACTTAAAGGGGCTATTTGCTTTTTTCTGAAATTTAAACTCGCGACTGACACCTGTGGCCAAAAAACGGAACTGCTCTTCCTTTCTGCTCGCTCTCGTACGTGCACACTTCACCAGTCATCTGCTGCAAAGAAGTCAACATTATGTTTACAGAGGTAAGAACGGTCAAATACATATATTGTTTGAGAAACTAAGTTGGTTTGCTGACTAGCTGTGGTGGCAGAGTGATCTGAAACGTTTAACGTGAACGCGCTTGACGTCACATCCGCAGACAGCGCGGGAAAAATCCGACCCGACAGAAAATAGGAAAAATAGGATACAGGCTTATAGGTGCACCCACTGTGAGCTGACAAGGTGTCAGTATGCTCATCAGGAGATGTTTGAGTCATAAATGGTAAAATAAAAAGGCTATTGTTACGTTTATTTTGGGGAAAAAGATGCATATAGTCCCTTTAATGTAAATTAATATTTGCATTAGATTTTTAGGAATACTGAAGATAACTGTCAACTACGTTTATCAATTGAATAATTTACTTCAGCTCCATTCAACATATTATGGAAATGCTTTCTGGGAATGCTTTATTGACAGAGAATATATGTAAATATATGTCTGAAACAAGGTATCTTTCAAGGCAGTATGTCTTTGCTACTTACTGTTAGGAACAGCCAGACTGTTTTGGAACACATTCGTGGAGGGAGGGAGTGAAAATGCTGCCTAGAAAGAGATCGAGCTTTTGGAGCGTTTTGGTTTTGGAGCTCCAGAGTTGTATAGTTCATGACGGACACATCTTATGCTATGTTCCTTCTCTAAATCAATCTGAATCGTTATATAACTATCAATCAGGGATACTGTGTCATCTATATTCATTTAAAGTTTGTCCCATTTGAAAGATGATGGATTGTCTCTGGGGGGAAATATGCCTGAATTACCTTTTTAGAGGTTCTAATGAAGTGTCTATATCCTCAGGGTTTTCTTGTGCCATTATTGTCTGTGTTAAATATATACCTCTATAAACAGAAAAGTAATAGTTCATTTCCCCCAATTTCAGTTAGTATTTTCCAACTGGTGGGTCCTAGGTTTTCTTCTGTAAATAAAACAGTTAAGCGTATAATCATCCAGAGTTGGATAGCTAATCAAAGTCAAGTATTTGAGGCTTTTTTTTTTTTTTTTTTTTTGACGGTAGGTGTGTGTTTTTTTGTCGCACATCTGTCGTTTTGTAGAAGCTAGCCAAAGTATCCAAATGTCAACATGGACAGGTTCTCTAAATAATTGATTTAAACATGAATTATTTATTCCATTTTTTATATAGTGTTGGGTTACCTGGAAATTCTGAAACAAAGCCAGTATTTTCCATTTTTCAAAGTCTGTCATGACTCATGCCAAAAATGTAATTAAATAATAAAAGAAAGATAAAATGAAATCCTTTGCAGCAAGATGTCATCATGTTTCAAAGGATAGTTGTCATGGACAACAGTGATTGCACTACAAATCACATAAAGTCAAATGGCAGGCCTCTGTTTTTCTCCAGGATATGTCAAGGACATTTTTTTTCGTTCTCTTCCACCTTGCCATCTTGCCATTTTTTTTACCACCACTGTATATCTTTAATTTTCAGTGTCAGCAAACCTGCATGTGTTGTATCTCTGCTGATTGGCAGGAAGACAGATGTGTCTGTGTGTTTTTGTCTGTCTATGACCTTGATTGGGCCACAGAACTGAGAAAAACCCGATCATTACGTCCCGTGGCATCACCATCTGAGAGGAAGAGCGATTTGCACACACTACACTGTAGAGGCTCCTCATGCTCATGTTTACTGATGGATTGAGGACCTGAAGGACTCAACTTGAGTGCCATGTTAGCCCTTGTCCTTCAGCTAAACCTAGGTGCACAATGGGAATCTTTTTTCACCCTCTCTCTCTCTCTCTCTCTCTCTCTCTCTCTCTCTCTCTCTCTCTCTCTCTCGTATTGTCAAGATTGTATTGATTGGTTGTCAAATTTTTCAATATGCACTAAAAAAAGTAAACATTATTTTTCATCTTATTTTCTAGTAAATAATAAATGTTATATATAAATGTTTCTGTGGTTCCTAATTGAGGCCAGTTGCACACATAACCTTTAGTTAAAGATAAGTTTTAATATTTAATATAATCTGAGCAAGTGTAAGCAACTGCTTTGAAGATGTTTATATACACTACAGTTCAAAAGTTTGAGGTCAGTATATTTTTTTATTAATCAATACATTTATTAAGCATGGACTCATTAAAGATTTTCTTTTGAACTTTGTTCATCAAAAAATCCTGGAAAGAAAACGTGGAAAGAATTAACATTATTAATAATAAGAAGAAATGTTTCTTAAGCAGCAAGAATGATTTCTGAAGGATCGTGTGACACTGAAGACTGGAGTAATGATGCTGAAAATTCAGCTTTGATCACAGGAATAAATTCTATTTTAAAATATGTTTAAATAGAAAACAGTTATTTTAAATGGTAATGACATTTCACAGTATTACTGTTTTTACTGTATTTCTGATCAAATAAATGAAGTCTTGGTGAGCATAAGTGATTTTTTGTATAAAAAAATACTGTATTTTTACTGGAAAATACAGATTAGGAAAATTGAAATCATTGAGATATTGGGTAAACGACAAGGCAGACTGTGTGCTATCAATGGTCTTTTATGTCTGTACTGTGTAATATACTGTATACATATGATGTGAAAGAATAATATAGCTCTTCCTAATTCTGTAAACATGAAGTGGACCATAGAAATAAAGTGTTACCAAAACTTTTTATTTGTTTAACTGCAGTTAATACATTCCTTAGGAACCAAAACCCACAAGCTTCTGTTTGAGGGACCCACAAGCTTCTTTCATTGTCATGTTGCATATAATTTTTTTGTAACATATAAATAAGATCGCATCAGAATTGTCTGAACATCTCTCTCCTTTCTCTTTCTCATACACCTGCTGTACGTCATCAGTTAACTTCATTAGATGGCCGTCATACCAGCAGTCACAAAATTCAGTTGTCTACAAGATCTCTGTCTTTTTGTCACACCTTATTCTTATGTAATGTAAGTCTTTTTTAACACTAGGAAAACATTTTGAATACATCCTGAATGAGGTTATTAAGACCCCACTTCCCCTCCACAATCACATTTCCCATGAGTCCTCGCTAATGCTATGGATGGCAATGTGAGAGTCATCACTTTCTGTGCAAACAAAATGGCTTATCGCACCTTTTTGTATTGACACAGTGATAATTATCACGCCGGCTATGATGGAAATCATCAAAGCACCTTTACTCAGCTGGTTTTGTGGCTTTGTGCTTTGAAGGCCCTGTCAGCTATTTTTAGTATGTCGGCAGTATCTTCTCATCACTGGAGATACGCGTTGGGCAATTACCCCATGCTCTGAAGAGAACAGGGTGGCTCTGAAACGAAACGCCAGCTGTTTTTTTTTTTTTTTAGCAAATGCTCTTCTGAGTCATCTGGTAACCAGGGAGAATCAAGTGTAAAGAGTTCAGAGAAAAAAAGCGGCAAAAAAGATTTGAGGACAGCAGTAGAAAGTGTTCTACTCCTTGAGTTGAAACATTAACGATTAAATGAAATCTGAGCTGAAGCACAAAGAGGGGGATATTTAGGACTGAAGATCCCTAGTTACGCCACCATTACAGTAAATAAACCGAAACTGAGCGTATATGCTACTTGCCTCACAAGCATGAGAAATATATCTATAGAATGCTTGAAATGTCTATTTTTAAATGAACCAATTCGAATCAAAAACAAACACTCTCTGATTATGTAATCTGTATGAAAGTTGTATTTCTCTCTAAAGGTGCGTCAACTTCATCTTTGGTGTCGACACTGACTCTAGTTTATCGATACATAATTGAAACGTCTCATTGCTCATTACCGACATGATCATTTTTACTATATACCAGTGCTTTGTAACAAGCTTTAAGCGTGCACTTTTTAATTGTAGGGTGAACTATCCCTTTAAGTCAGAATCAGTCAGTCAAAAGCAGAGCATGATAAGTCCATATAGCTTGAAAGTTTGTCTTGAGTTTAATGCATTAAAGGGTTAGTTCACCCAAAAATGAAAATTCTGTCAGTAATTACTCACCCTCATGTTGTTCCAACCCCGTAAGACCTTCGTTCATCTTCGGAACACAAATTAAGATATTTTTTATTAAATCTGAGAGCTGGATCACTCCTCCATAGACTTCTAAGGCATTATAACTTGCTGGCCCAGAAATTGTATTAAAGACATCATTAATATAGTCCAAGTGACTACAGTGGGTCAATCTTAAGTTTATAAAGCGATGAGAATACTTTTTGTGCGCAAAAAAATAAAAAAAATAATGACTTTATTCCACTATTCATTTCCTTCTCTCTGGGCCTCGAGTGAATTCCGTAGTGTAACAGCGTAGCGCTAATTTGTGTTCCGAAGATGAACGAAGGTCTTACGGGGTTGGAACAAAATGAGGGTGAGTAATTACTGACAGAATTTTCATTTTTGGGTGAACTAACCCTTTAAGCTTGAATAGGAGGTCTATGGGAATTTTGTGCTGATTGAACGTTACTACTAGAAAACCTAAGTTCGATGGTCAGCACAAGTAATGGCAAATTCAGAAGAGAAATGTGTTTGCACACTAAGAATAAGATAAAGATCTGATGATCAAATTGCTCATGCTAACCTGTCTGTAGGACATCCATTTGACAACATGAAAAATATTGCACTGCCCAAAGATAATAGGACCTTATCATACACCCGGTGTTTTTTGCTAGTTTCAGCCCTACGCAGTAACCATTTTTACTTCCTGCGCCACGTTGTTTAAATAGCAAATGCGTTTGCGCCCATAGGCTGCTGGTCTGAAAACGAGGTGTGTTCAGGCGCATTGTTGGCGCATTGCTATTTTGAGGCAACTGAAACAGACTGCTAGCCTGGCAAGCCAGACCTACATCAAGATGTTAGGTCTGGAAACTCACCATAGACGTGGTTTAATCCGAGGGACGGGATAAACGGCTGTCTTTCAAATTCCCTCTGCATGCAATAGGACAGCGCTTCAACCAACCAGAGCGTTTTCCCAACAGCGGAGCTAACGATAGATTCAACTTTTGCCATATCTGGCCGGCAAAACGACGAACACATCTTCCTTTTTTAAGAATGACTTAAGTGCCGTTCTCTTGCGCTTTTCTCGAAGAAAAACTTAACTCCAAGTCCTCCAGAGTCGCGGCCAAAGCCGATTCGAAAGACTGTTCTCCAGCAGCAGCCGTCATTCAGTGTTTTCAAGTCGCAGCCAGGTAACCGTCGCAACTCTGTCGTCATATGTTAAGCCCGCCCAGCCTACTCTATACGCGACGTGATTGGCCTGACCCAATTTAGGTTTTTGCAGCTCGAAAGTCTATGGAGAGTTTCTAAACTACCCTGGCTGCAAAATACATTTTGCTGCCGCTAGGGTACGTCTAGATTTCTAGGCTAACAGACTGCGCCATTGACCAACAAAACCCTGGTCTATAGTCAATGGAGCTGTATTTTTTATTTTTATTTTGTTATTTAAAGAGTGCGTTAGTAATGTGCGCCTATAGCCGGGTCACAATGCGAGTACACTTATTACACACACAGGGACGCACACACTGTGTTGACATTTTGCCTCCAAAAGCTTTTTTTTACCACCACTGTATATCCACAGCAGCACACAAACTAGCCAAATATTAAAAATAAAAGGATTACAATGGAAAAGATTATTATTGTGTACATAAAGATATGGTGGAATCCGGCTTGTTGATGGTCTGCTCGCGTGCTTTAACCTCGCGCACGAGCAGATCCGTTTCCTCGCTAGAGAAGCGTTCAGTTTTTCCGCATGCAAATTCCGTCATGTAAATAGCAAATCCGCCACGGGATGAGACTCTGATTGGTTTATTTCACGTTACACCCAAAACACACCCATTACTCATTAAGAGAATAGGGACAACCCTTTTAGACCATGAGCCGGGTGCGCCGAGCATTTTTCCCGTCGTTAAACTAGCAAAAGTGGATTCTGACACGCCATAAGAGCACTTGCGCCCTGCGCTTTAGTTGATCATTATTCCATAAGTTGGACCCTGTTTGATACAAGCCATTTTTTTTCCACACCAGTGAGCTTATGAGCATATTTTTATGAATCACTCACCTGTATGACTCAGTAAGTCAAATGAGTTTTGGTCATTATATTTGACTTTGCGTGAGTCATTCAACTGAAATCAAAGTGCGGTCTAATTACAAATAGGTAGCTTCCCTTAAATGATTGTATTTTCTCTTTGAGAAGGCCACATTAGGGTTAGAGAGACCATTGTTACCATGTGTTCTGTAAAGTTTTGACACAGGTCAGCTTATTGGGGTTTACAGTGTACGATAAAATACCGTTAAACAAATTGGATTTTTTTTTTTCTGTGAGGTTTGTATAATAAACTATCATGTACAAATAATAAGATCAGGAGCTTCTGTTAGGTTTGAAACTGAACCATCTTTCCCTGTCATGTTGATAAACTTCCAAGTTTTTCAGGCGTATAATGGATGCTGAATTGATCATTTATGAAGCCATCAGGTTTGTCAAGTCAGCACTCAAGTGGTGATTAAATCGCTCATTTCTGCTGTGTTGCTGGTCCTTTTTATGGCATTATGGAAGATCAGAAAACGATTAGCATTTTCTTCCATCCATTTTTTTCCTTGTGTTTATGCCTCTTGTCTCTTCTGTTTGATGTTTTTTTATGTTTTAAAGGTCTCCATGTGATGAATAACACATGAGCTACATGGTTTCAGTCTAATAATCTTTCTGAAGAAGAGGATGTTTTGCAAAAAAGGGCAACATCAGTATTCTTTCGGAGGTGCAAATTGTGAACAGAAGAGATTCAGCAATTAGTGGATTAGTGGGTGTCGCAAGTATATCCAGCAATTTGTTTCCAATTAGTGAATAAAACATTGGATTAAAAGAATTACAATTCAGTTTTATTTCTAGTTTATAACTTTGAAAAAGACCATGCTATTAAAGAAGTTGCTGATTGTGACAGATAGTTGGGCCAAATAAAACAACAATACAATAAATGAACAATAAATGATATTAACAGACTTTATCTCTAGAGCGCACATCAAAGTAATAATATTGCTTTAATACTTAAATATTACTGAATAGTTTTTACTATTATATAATATTATTTTTGTCAAGAATAAAAGTGCAGCAAGTGTCTAAGTGAAATCTAAATTTAATTCATTTGAAATTGATTAAAACATTTTTATTAAACTATATTGATCAGGTGAAATTTCAAAACAATCTCCTTTCAAATTCAAACAGATCAATGAAACGTTTTGTTTTGCTTTTTTTATGCTTTATTTGGCTTTTTTGTTTGTTTTTCTTGGTCATGTTATATGCTTTGCATTGCATTTGTTTTTTAAAATACCACATTTTTGTAAAAAATAAATAAAATAGTTTGAGGAAATTTATTTTGTTTGAAGAATTCTTCTGCATATGTTGATTAATGGTGCATTCAAGTCTTCCTGGGAAGTTCGTACGTACGAGGTGGGAAGTCGTGTTTACGACGGCATGTGCGTTCAAGTCACTTTCGTCGCAGTAAGATGGCGATGGTGTACTTTTTCTTAATTAATTAAAAACAGCAAGGTTCTTAAACTCTAGTTCTAGAAAATGAAGAACAAAGAAATGTGCATCAGGTGTACTTTTTTTTAATTTATTTTTTTATTAATTTATGAAGCCATGCAATCTTTATCGTTACATATTACTTTGTTATATTATAATGCCATCATATTCTGTGCAGGCAATTAGAAAAGCCTAACAATATTACTGCTAAATAACATTATTCCAACACTATCTCACGACCAATTGGTACGAATTCGTGCGAATGATAAAAAGGTGGCTAATTCGTACGAATTTGTACGACCTCACTCGTACGAATTTGTACGATTTGTCTAAACCCACGTGATGGGTAGGTTTAGGGGCGGGGTCAGAGGTAGGTCATTCGTATGAATTCATACGAATTGGGCAATTCGTAAAATATGTATGATTTCCCGTGAGATCAGGTTGGGTATTCCACCATGTTTCTCGCTGACACACCCCCAACTCATAAAGATCGGGGCTTTTCACTCGTATTTACAACATTATGGTGGCGTTTAAGTGCGTTCAACTTGCTTTTTACTAGTGGAGGGATGACACAAAATCATGTCATGCTTTTGGGGTTTGCTGCACATAATCAAGTGCATAAGTGGACTATCGGCCACATCTATGGCCTATCTTTGTAGTCTATTCTCAAATGTTTTTTTTGTTTTATTTATGTTGGGTGTTAAGATTAACTCAGTTTCTCACAAATACTAGAGCATTTTCACTCTAACACAATCATAAAACTGCATCAGCTGCTCAGAAACAAGAGCAAAATATTCTATCCCATTATTCTGCTGACACTTCCATCCCCTTTCTTCCCGGGCTGGTATTCTGGCCATTCACATATTTAGCGTCAACACAGATATGAGATGAAGCCTGCAAAATTCTGCTGCCAGCTCATGAATTGAGAGATAAAATACATGAGGCTTCAGGTGTTATGAATTACTGAGGTCTGTTCTTTTCGCAGGAGGCTGTAATGGAAAAACCCTGGGGACACATTGCCAAGTTGAGCCATTTAATAGTCTTGGGTCATAGAGCCTGTTTTATGATAAAGTTTGTTTTAGCTGCACTGCAGCTTGTTAAATTTGATGTTCAGAGTGTAACAAACGAGAGGCCGTGCCCCTGTCCAGATCTGCATTGTCAACACGCAGGCGCGCCTCGATTTCTAACCGATAGTCAGATAAAAGGCCTCACAATAGTGAATAATTTATAGCTGTGTATTAATTTCATGGTCCAATAAGATGTTGGACTGTGGGTGGGTGCAGGGCCGGTTCTAGACATTAGGAGGCCCTAGGCAAAATTCATGTTGGAGGCCCCCCACCCCCAATAAAAAAACACTTGAAACAAATATGATTCCTAACCTTTTTATACAACATTTAATTTTAAAAGCAGTATATTTTTACTTACACAGTACTACATAAGTTTGGACACATTACTATTTTTAATGTTTTTGAAAGAAGTCTCTTATGCTCATCACGCCTGGATTTATTTGATCAAAAATACAGAAAAAATAATATAGTGAAATATTATTAAAATTTAAAATAATGGTTTTCTATTTTACTATACGTTAAATTTCTGTGATGCAAAGCTGAATTTAGTGTCACGTGATCCTTCAGAAAACTTTATAATATTCTGATTTATTATCAAATGTTAGAAATGGTGCTTAATATTTATTTTATAACCTGTGATACTTTTTTTCAGGATTTTTGATTATTAAAAAGTTGTTTTAAAAAAGTCTTCACTATCACTTTTTATATATTTAACACATCCTTGCTGAATATTCCTGTTTCTTTTTTTTCTGTATTTTTAATCAAATAAATGCAGGCTTGTAGAGCATAATAATCAAAAACATTAAAAATAGTAATGGGTCCAGACTTTTACCGGTACTGTATGTACATATTAATCAAACTTTATCTAAGGTAATCTCTTTTTTGTTTAATGAAGATGTTATTGTTGTTGTTGTTGTTATTTTGCTGTTTTATTCAATTTATTCACAGTTCCAGAATCACACTTCAGTAGATGAGCATATGTGCTTTATATTGCATTGCTACCTTAAATATGTTATACACAAATCAAGTGGAAGAGAAAAACACGATCGCTACTGAGCAGAAAAAAAATATATAAACTGATATTATTGGCGTAATGTCAGGAATCTAATCAGCAGCAGAATTTAGAAGATAGACCCATAGATATGAGATCCTTTATTTGAAACATTTAAAAATATTGTAGTGTGTTGGCTTTTTAACTTAGAATACAGACGTCTTGTCTTTTAATTTTGTAGCTTTTTTACTAGTCAGCTATGTTATTCATTGTACGCGCAAATTCAAAGCGTCGCGTCTGGGCACGTTAATGACGCTCGCGCTCTTTTAAACTCGTAATAAAGCGGTGAATGATTTTTCCAGAAATGACGCTGATCTACAGTACAAGTTTATATTTAGAATACATTGCAATCACTCCAAAATAGATGACGACAACTCACACACCTGCATTTTGAGCAGTGCTTCTTTGTGTGCTTATTAGGCTTTTGCCTCGCAGCACCTGATGGATGCGTTCGTTACACATACCTGTACTTTCAGAAGCCGGCACCCGCTTTGTAACGGACACATTCATTGGTTTAACTGCAGTAATGTAACAGTCTATGGTTAAGATAAACATCGTCACTATTTTTAGTTAACTAATAAATATTGAAATAAATTGTAGATAGGACTTTTTTTTTTTTTTTTGGTCCCTCTGTCTGGGCCCCATCCCGCCAATCGGGCCCTAGGCACGTGCCTAGTTTGCCTTTGCGTTAATCCGGCTCTGGGTGGGTGAGTCTGTGGGAAAACGTCTCCTGCTCTCAGAGAGATGTGAAAACGCTGGCACTGACTGCAAAAGGCTTGTAGCTCTCACCAGTGTAATTGCGCTGTTTGACGGCTTGTGCTGCAATTTCCTCAGTGCTCTCTGGATGCCACCCGTATCTGTGCTATTTATAAACTATCTTGTAATTCTAACGCGGATAATTAAGCAGCACTGTTGATTTGTTGATTTCCGGCTTAAATATCCTGAAATTAATGGAAATCAGGTTGATTACCTCTTAATGTGGCACACATGGTTTTAAACCACAGCGTGTATCTATCGAGGCATGCTATTAACATGTGATATGTAAGGGATAATGTACATCCAGATGTTTGTTATCGCAGAATAAACCCTCACGGTGATCAGGACCCTGATATGAGGGGACTTGCATCAGCTTGAAGGTGTTTATTCTGCGATAACAACCAGCTGGATGTACATTATCCCGCTTATTACACAGCTATTTTCCACATAAGGAAATAATTAGACACGATATATTGACTCGAGTGGGAATATTTTATTAGCTCTTTAAAGCTTCAGCGGAGAAAACTGTTGCTAGCAAGCGGCAAGTTCAAACTAGACGGACATTTAAGGGATAAGGTACAGTCATAACAATTATTTCACTCCATTTCGCCACATAAATAATTATAGGAATAAGATATATTGATTTGAGATGAAACTGTTTTAAAATCATACCTGTTTGTCATCTTATAATCCATGACAGTGTACAAAACAATCGTCGCAAAATGGCAGCAGCTGCGTTTGTGTGAAACGAGAGAGCGAGTCTGCGATACCCAGTGGACATCATTAAATAACTATACTGTACACAAAATATTGATTTGAGTGTATTATTTAATTAGCTCACTAAATGTGTTATCGGGGAATAACATACCGCTGGATGGCGCGCTTGACCAATCAGAATAAAGTATCATTTACAACCATACAAAATTGCCTAAATTTTATTTTAGCTAGTTGCCAAAGTAACATTTCTCATTTTCATTTAGTTTAACTTGATTTACTTGATATAATTTAAATGAAAATGGAAAATACAAAAATAAAAACTATAAAAATATTTAAGACTATAATAGCATTTTAATGAGACTAACAGATATACAAAGAATGTATTTATCTAGTTATAACTGATACGGAAACGGATTTCTATTTGGCTCTCCTTTTCCACTAACGAAAATAAAATAGCATTGTCTTATTTTGTGGTGAGCCAGGACCCCATGAAAGGACCTCCAGTTTCTCCTAATTGTGTTAAGTATTGTAAATATTGTGGTCATGTTCCAGATGAGCTAGTCTGTTAACATCAGAGAGACTTAACAATATTTGAGGTGGTGTGGTGTGTGTGCCCATAGTGAATTTGCATGATTAAATTAGGATGTGCACGCACATATGCCAGCCCATATTTTTCCCATCACACGCATTTTAGTGCTGATTTCCAGCCTGCAGCCCAGCTTTAGTAAATTCAGTTCTCCTGCAGAGCAGTTCTCTCTGTGTCTCCTGTCGGAAATTCAAAGGTACCTGAGGATACAAATACAACCATTAGAATAAGTTAATAAATATTGAATAAGTACAATTACAGTATCTGACTGAGAAAAAGCAAAGAAAAAGGCTTGAACAGAAGCGTCACATTTTAAAGCTTACCGCAGTGCGTGAGACCTTAAGCGATGATCAACGCAAGTTTAGGCCTAGTTGATAATTATACACGCTTCATATCTCAAATGTTGTTGAACACTGAAGTACATCCTGCATCAAGTGTATCAATGCCAAACTCTCCACAAAATGTGATTATTAAGCTCCTATCATGCAAGAAGGCCTGGACTCTCTGGACATAGCAGCTTTCATTTTTCACAAAACTTCACTTCACTTTTGAAAATCCAGCGTTTAGTTGATCCTGTTAAGTGCTCATTAGCCTGTTTTCCATTACAGTTTTTAGCAAAACTTTTGCGATATTTTCTAAATGTCGATAAAAAACTATTTCGAAATGACGGCATTTCCATTAAAGGTGACCTATTATGCCCATTTTCACATGATGTAATGTAAATCTCTGGTGTCCTCAGAAATGTGTCTGTGAAGTTTCAGCTCAAAATACCAACCAGGTTTTTTATTATAGCTTGTCAAATGTGCCCCTATTTGGGTGAGAGCGAAAACGCGCCGTTTGTGTGTGTGTCCCTTTAAATGCAAATGAGCTGCTGCACCGCACCCCTCTTTCAGAAGAGGGCGGATCCATTACATGTGCTTCGGATACTATGGGAACAATTTAACAGCCGAATTTCTCTCAGGCAAAATGTCAATAATACCCAGTAGCTGAGTGCAGCCATACATGTTCGGACACAAATGCAGTGACTCAGGTAGAGGTTGCAACTGTTAAGGGCCGTACACACCGAGACGAATATCGGCGCGTTATTCGCCAGCGTTTTTCAACGCGTTTTTTGTGTTCACACCCAAGCGATTTTCGCTGACGATGAGCCGAGTGAACATGCAAATTCATTCCCCTACATTAAATGGCGCTTAATACCACTCCATAACCGTTCTCTTTTATCAAGATTTGTGTTGTCGCTGTCTAGTTTGTCATATAGTTATTTATGTTTCGACACCAACGAGACCAGCTCTACATTCACCTTGCCTTGCATCTTCCTCGTCTTATTTCTTCCCGGCAGTGTTTAGACGCTACTCTGCGTATATATCTTCTTCGCCGTTACGTATGTGTGCTCGGCAAGACCGTTTTGTGTTTGAGCGCCCCCAAGTTGTGTTTTACTGTAACTTCAGAAGCTCCAGACACCTGAGCAAAAGCGCCAATCTCATTGGTCGGATAGTTTTTGATGCGGCACGTCAAACCAAAAAAACGAACCCGAGGCGTTTTTTAAAAAATGACGCTTTTACGCGTGGCGTTTTTCGCGTCGGTGTGCACACTCACATTGGCGCCCTTTGTTTAGTCACGAGGCGTTAAACGTCGGCGAATATCGCGCGCGAAATTCGTCCCGGTGTGAACAGGCCTTTAGACTGTACATGGACGTTTCTGAATGGTTAGTGGATACATTTAGCCTATGCAACAGTTGTTGTGGAGTTATGTTGATTGATTCATCTCATCAACTAGCATGTACCTCATGGTAATCTATAAACTGTTGTATAGGTGGTCGTGTGTGAACTGTATTGATGCCCACAGCGTCAGATATATGCTGCATGTAGATAGAGCAGGTATCGTTTTGTTTAAATAAATACAGTTATAATATATAGCCTACATAGTTGTATATGCTGTGGCATTTGCGTTGTGTAATGTATTTAACTAAAGGTGAAAGGTTGTGCCTATAATAATGCCTATATTTTTATTCTACTCCTAATTTTTTTTTTTTTAAAAATTTAAAAAATGAGAAACATCTAGAGACGATGGTAACTTAATCACATTAGCCGTACAGCTTTCTAGAAAGCTCATTCAGAAAGGAAATTTGGAAACATTCACAAAGTATGAAATGCCATACTTTCGATATGAAGTTAGAACACGAAGCTTTGGTACTGACCCAGAAATAACTTGTTTGCGAATCCAGCGTTGTACTGACCCTCGTTGGTAAAGCAGTCATGCGTGAAATGATTTGCGCAAATATATAACATTTTACAGACGTTCTTCGGCACGTTTCTGTCAAAAATGAAATTCAACCATGATGTCCTCAGTTGCTCGGATGCTGGGATTCTATGGAGACTCGACTCGTATGTCCGTTGGTACATCCAGCAACAGAACATGTAATGTTTTAGGCGCATACATTGTAATACTAGCTGATACAGAAAGTAAACAGTAATGGCGGTTCCAATGGGTGGAGCTACCATGAATATTCATGAGACCATTGCGTGGGCGGGGCGACCAATACAAGCGACGGGAACAGAAATTATTAGCATGAGCGCCTCAGATCGTGTTTTGTTTTAAACTACTCCTATAACTGTTTGTGTCTCACTAGTATTATTGCATGTTTAAATAAATATTTACAAATATATTCTTGTGTTTTTATTCTGTCTCCCAAAGTTGTCTGAGGCTATTATACATGGATTTCTCGGCGACGTCATCACTGCTTGCGCACGCAACCAGGAGGCAGAAAGACCCACGGTCTTGTACTGGAGTAAAGGGTTTAGGCTAGTAGCAAAGTGGTGGTATTGTCGCTAAGTCAAAATACCAAGGAGTTGTTGCGTAATTTATTTACATGCAGATGCAGGCCTATCTGTTGTTTTTCTGCTCATTTAAATGATACATGTTGCAAGTAATTCCAAATCTAGGCAAATGGAAGAGTGGGACAGAAGGAGGAAGTATGTTATATTCTTTCTATTCATAATTTGGCGAGCTGCACATGACCACATAGCACGTAGTTGTATGCATCAAGGGATTTGTACGCTCTAATCATTTCTCTTGTATACACACTTGCTTGAATAAGATCATTATGGCTGTATATCAGGCCATACAATTGCTGGCCACTTCTTGTCATCCACAATCCAAAGATCGTCATGTATTGCGTAGGGATCCAGCAAGATCTCACCATTGCTGAGAGTAAGTTTTATTTATTCTTTTTGCGGTGTAGTTTTTCACCTATATTTAACAGCGCTTCGTCAGAAGTACAAATACAACATCCGTTTTTTAAATCCTATCCAATGTTTGAAAGGAAAGGAGTAAACACGGTCACTAGTAGGTTGTGACGGCTGTCAATAAAAATGTGGAGCGGTGTATTCGTTCCATGTTCCCTGTCAGAAAACAAATAGATAATTTGGTACATTTAAATTTAACAGAATTTATCAACTTGTTGCCTGCTGTGGTTGTTTTAATTCACATCCTTTCTAAAAAATATGAACGTTTTTGGTTTAATATTCTTAAAGGGACAATATGTTTCTTTTTAGGTATTTTATTATCTAAAATCAATATTTTTATTCATAAATATGTCCTCAATGGTGTCCAAATACCTCTGCCAATGATCTTACTTGTCCTCGTAAACGAAGAATTTATTATCTATACATACATAGGACGGGTAGGTCCACAGAGGCTTCCATGTAGTTCCGCCATCTTGAAAAACTATAATAGCAGAGAGGGACAAAAAGTACTAGGCCAACGCGTTTCCACAACGCGTTTTCGTTCAGAGCCCGCGTCACGTGACTGAAGTCAACAGAAGCGGAGGAGCAGAGCAGAGAGAGGCGCTTGTCCAGCCCGGTCTCACCCCAAAACGTCACATACTGACGCGTCTTGACCATACGGCAACATACGACGAAAAGGGTACCCCTAAAACGTCCATATGAGACGAAGACATAAGCGCACCAGCAGCGCCTCTAAGCGGTACCCTAACGCATACCTAAACCTACCCATAACCCGAATCGTCACATATGGACGTTTTAGGGGTACCCTTTTCGTCGTATGTTGCCGTATGGTCAAGACGCGTCAGTATGTGACGTTTGGGGGTGAGACTGTGTTAGCTTGTCACTGCCGCGGCAAGTTTAAAAGGCTGCACTGCACGGTTAAGTCACAGGATAACGAGTCATCTTCGTCGAAAAAGTCCAAAATAAGACCGTAAAAGGAAACGTGACCGGAGATTACAAAAACAAGGGTTTATGTCGGGATAGCTAATGCAGGAGAAAGCTTTCAAAAGAGACGCTGAAGTTGCCTGCTTTCCTCTCGACAGGTAAGTCAATGTTAAGGTCTTAATTACAGGCTTTTTATTTTTATTTTTTAATTAGCCTATATAGACCAGCGTTTCCCAGCGGGGTGACGCGGCACCCTGGGGTGCTTCTGGCGAGAGCAGGGGTGCTGTGTAAAAAAAAAAAAAAAACATTTTTTACCATCAATCTCGGATCGTCGGAAGTCTCTAATAACAACAAATAATGCGCACAAATTTATGATAAAAATGCAAATCATCAGTTTTCGGCGTTGAATTGCGGAGGTTGCGCTTGCGCATGATTTTATTCCTGTGCCTCATTCCCAGTGCGTCCACATAAAGCTGCCTATTTTTCATTGATGCGCTTACAGTCAAATACACACGAAAACATTGTCACAACGTCCGTCTTGCCGCGTATTCACATAAACACATCGGTTATTTCCGTGCTGCTGTCAACGCAACGCGTGCGATTAATGTTTTTCAGTTTCACACGTTAAAAATATTTAACGCAATTAAAGCAGCATTTTTTTCTGTCATCCTTTGGCTAGCGTTACATTATATAATCACGTTCTTCTTAATGCAAATGCTTCTAACCATGCAAGCGAGAAAATACAAAAGAGAATGCGCTGTCCTGTGATGCTGACACGACGTGCGCCAGACTCGACTTCTCTTTCGCGCTTTCGCTTTGAGTATCCTCATGAGAGCAGTCTTAAATTACTTAAATAAAGTCTTAAATGAACGTTAAGAGTTGTGAGAAAATGGGACGCGTGTGGGATCCACATGTGACAGTGCAGCAGTGACATCAGAATCAAATAACACTTCATTCATAAAAAGATGCCATTAAACAATTATTTGAAATATACTGTCTTTATGTTTCTACATTAATTTGGAGATTTACTGTGAAATTATTAGGCTACATAAAATATAGTAAAAACAAGCTATCTTGTGCAATTATAACAAAATTATATATTATATAAAATTAAAAATGTTTAATTCATTCATTCATTTGTAACTTGCATGAACGAAGAAAAAAAAGGAACAGGAAGAAGAAAATCTTATGTTAGCCTGTCATGATTCTGCCTTCATGTCCTAGATCTTTCTTGTTTTGAGGCAGGATCATGACAGACCCATGTTTTGTGTACAAGCACATGGCCATTTGTTTGGGCCATGTGCTTGTGTTGTCTCGTTCTCTGCCCCGCCCCCTTGTTATCCTCGTTTTGTCTTGATTGCTTTACCCATTATCACCTGTGTTCCTGATTAGTTTGCTCCCTATTTAATCCCCTTGTGTTTGCTGTCCTGGGCCGGTTCCTTGCCAATCTTTATGTGAAGATTCGTTCGTGAGAAACCTGTTGAGAAGTCTTGTGAAGTGTTTGAGCCTGTCTTAGCTGTTAGTTTATTGTTCTGTTTTCTGTCAGTCTTAGTCTAGTCTTGTTAGTCTATCCTGTCTTGTTTTGCCCCCTCGTGGGTTTTGTTTTCCCTGTTATTTGTAAAGAATAAACCTTGTTTCCTGCAAACCGTCTGCGATTGGGTTCATCTCTCTGCAATCCCATGACAGAATGAACCGGCCAAAGAAGAACCCAGCAGACAGTGTGTCCTCCCAGTTCCAGCAACAAATGAAGTTCAATGAACAATGCTGGTTGTCGGCTTCCACCGACAGAAAGAGGGTCAACCTCCCATTCTCGTCTGAGGGTGAGTGGATCCTGAAGAATTATGCCCAACTCTGGGATCGTTTCTCTCAGGAGGAGCCGCCGAGTCCCACCGTGTTGTCGCCACCAGCCAAGCTGCCCGTGATCCTGGAGGGTCGGGTCCTGGCTGTTGTTTCTCAAGGGGACCAGGCTCACTCCACTTCTCCCGAGGTCCCAGCCACTCCCGTTGATCTTCGTGGCAAACGAGGGAGGAGGACTTCGTGGGATTCTCCATCGGAGTCATCCTCGACCGAGTCAGCGCTGCCTGAGACTGCCCTTCCAACTCAGGTCACAGATCTCGCTGAGCTTCTTCAACCGGTCACAAGTCCGGCTATGACTTCCACACCACGACCTAAGAGAAAGAAGAGGAGAAAGGGAGCCTCTTGTCCTTCGTCTCAGCCTGTCCCAGAGCCCGCTCCTTCAAGCGCTGTCCCAGAGCCCGCTCCTGCAAGCGCTGTCCCAGAGCCCGCTCCTGCAAGCGCTGTCCCAGAGCCCGCTCCTGCAAGCGCTGTCCCAGAGCCCGCTCCTGCAAGCGCTGTCCCAGAGCCCGCTCCTGCAAGCGCTGTCCCAGAGCCCGCTCCTGCAAGCGCTGTCCCAGAGCCCGCTCCTGCAAGCGCTGTCCCAGAGCCCGCTCCTGCAAGCGCTGTCCCAGAGCCCGCTCCTGCAAGCGCTGTCCCAGAGCCCGCTCCTGCAAGCGCTGTCCCAGAGCCCGCTCCTGCAAGCGCTGTCCCAGAGCCCGCTCCTGCAAGCGCTGTCCCAGAGCCCGCTCCTGCAAGCGCTGTCCCAGAGCCCGCTCCTGCAAGCGCTGTCCCAGAGCCCGCTCCTGCAAGCGCTGTCCCAGAGCCCGCTCCTGCAAGCGCTGTCCCAGAGCCCGCTCCTGCAAGCGCTGTCCCAGAGCCCGCTCCTGCAAGCGCTGTCCCAGAGCCCGCTCCTGCAAGCGCTGTCCCAGAGCCCGCTCCTGCAAGCGCTGTCCCAGAGCCCGCTCCTGCAAGCGCTGTCCCAGAGCCCGCTCCTGCAAGCGCTGTCCCAGAGCCCGCTCCTGCAAGCGCTGTCCCAGAGCCCGCTCCTGCAAGCGCTGTCCCAGAGCCCGCTCCTGCAAGCGCTGTCCCAGAGCCCGCTCCTGCAAGCGCTGTCCCAGAGCCCGCTCCTGCAAGCGCTGTCCCAGAGCCCGCTCCTGCAAGCGCTGTCCCAGAGCCCGCTCCTGCAAGCGCTGTCCCAGAGCCCGCTCCTGCAAGCGCTGTCCCAGAGCCCGCTCCTGCAAGCGCTGTCCCAGAGCCCGCTCCTGCAAGCGCTGTCCCAGAGCCCGCTCCTGCAAGCGCTGTCCCAGAGCCCGCTCCTGCAAGCGCTGTCCCAGAGCGCTGTAGCTGCTAAGGCTGTTTTGGCGAGCCACGAGATGCCGATTGTCATCGCTGTAAGAACCTTGTCCGAGTATCTGTCCAGTCTAGCCAAGATTCTGGAGATGCCTGTCCCAGCTGGTGTGTCCAGCCCTGTCCCAGCTGATGTGTCCAGCCCTGTCCCAGCTGATGTGTCCAGCCCTGTCCCAGCTGATGTGTCCAGCCCTGTCCCAGCTGATGTGTCCAGCCCTGTCCCAGCTGATGTGTCCAGCCCTGTCCCAGCTGATGTGTCCAGTCCTGTCCCAGCTGATGTGTCCAGTCCTGTCCCAGCTGATGTGTCCAGCCCTGTCCCAGAGCCCGCTCCTGCAAGCGCTGTAGCTGCTAAGGCTGTTTTGGCGAGCCACGAGATGCCGATTGTCATCGCTGTAAGAACCTTGTCCGAGTATCTGTCCAGTCTAGCCAAGATTCTGGAGATGCCTGTCCCAGCTGGTGTGTCCAGCCCTGTCCCAGCTGATGTGTCCAGCCCTGTCCCAGCTGATGTGTCCAGCCCTGTCCCAGCTGATGTGTCCAGCCCTGTCCCAGCTGATGTGTCCAGCCCTGTCCCAGCTGATGTGTCCAGTCCTGTCCCAGCTGATGTGTCCAGTCCTGTCCCAGCTGATGTGTCCAGCCCTGTCCCAGAGCCCGCTCCTGCAAGCGCTGTTCCAGAGCCCGCTCCTGCAAGCGCTGTAGCTGCTAAGGCTGTTTTGGCGAGCCACGAGATGCCGATTGTCATCGCTGTAAGAACCTTGTCCGAGTATCTGTCCAGTCTAGCCAAGATTCTGGAGATGCCTGTCCCAGCTGGTGTGTCCAGCCCTGTCCCAGCTGATGTGTCCAGCCCTGTCCCAGCTGATGTGTCCAGCCCTGTCCCAGCTGATGTGTCCAGCCCTGTCCCAGCTGATGTGTCCAGCCCTGTCCCAGCTGATGTGTCCAGCCCTGTCCCAGCTGATGTGTCCAGCCCTGTCCCAGCTGATGTGTCCAGCCCTGTCCCAGCTGATGTGTCCAGCCCTGTCCCAGCTGATGTGTCCAGTCCTGTCCCAGCTGATGTGTCCAGCCCTGTCCCAGAGCCCGCTCCTGCAAGCGCTGTTCCAGAGCCCGCTCCTGCAAGCGCTGTAGCTGCTAAGGCTGTTTTGCGGTCGGTTTTGGCGAGCCACGAGATGCCGATTGTCATCGCTGTAAGAACCTTGTCCGAGTATCTGTCCAGTCTAGCCAAGATTCTGGAGATGCCTGTCCCAGCTGGTGTGTCCAGTCCTGTCCCAGCTGATGTGTCCAGTCCTGTCCCAGCTGATGTGTCCAGTCCTGTCCCAGCTGATGTGTCCAGTCCTGTCCCAGCTGATGTGTCCAGCCCTGTCCCAGCTGATGTGTCCAGCCCTGTCCCAGCTGATGTGTCCAGCCCTGTCCCAGCTGATGTGTCCAGCCCTGTCCCAGCTGATGTGTCCAGCCCTGTCCCAGCTGATGTGTCCAGCCCTGTCCCAGCTGATGTGTCCAGCCCTGTCCCAGCTGATGTGTCCAGCCCTGTCCCAGCTGATGTGTCCAGCCCTGTCCCAGCTGATGTGTCCAGTCCTGTCCCAGCTGACAGGAGGATGTCTGTGTTCAGCCCTGTCCCTAATTTTGTGTCCAGCCCTGTCCCAGCATCAGTCTACATCTTTCTCCACTCCCTTACCACCTGCCTCACCCATTGTCTTCGCTCTGCTGCCGGCTGTAGCTGTTCCCTCTGTCACCACTTCACCCCGGACTGTTTCCCCCAAGACTGTCCCTCGTGTGTCCCCATCCATGTCTCCCTGGACCCCTCGCCGTCAGCCCTCGTCCTGTCCACCCAAGACCCCTAGTCCACCCATCCACCCTGGACTGCCCCCTAAGGACTTTGTGTTTCCCCCCAGTCCTCCCATCCACCCTGGACATTCCCCTATGAACTCTGTGTTGTCTCCGCCTCCTCTTCCTTGTTTTTTATTTTTATTATTTCACCCCAATCCTGTCATTGTGTATTCATGTCTGCCTTTATTAGTTTTTGTCACGTATTGTTGGTTTGTGTCTATGTCTCAGTCGGTCTTGTCCCGTGTTTCATGTTCCCTCTAGGGAGCGTCTGGAAGCCGCTCCTTGGGGGGAGGGTTCTGTCATGATTCTGCCTTCATGTCCTAGATCTTTCTTGTTTTGAGGCAGGATCATGACAGACCCATGTTTTGTGTACAAGCACATGGCCATTTGTTTGGGCCATGTGCTTGTGTTGTCTCGTTCTCTGCCCCGCCCCCTTGTTATCCTCGTTTTGTCTTGATTGCTTTACCCATTATCACCTGTGTTCCTGATTAGTTTGCTCCCTATTTAATCCCCTTGTGTTTGCTGTCCTGGGCCGGTTCATTGCCAATCTTTATGTGAAGATTCGTTCGTGAGAAACCTGTTGAGAAGTCTTGTGAAGTGTTTGAGCCTGTCTTAGCTGTTAGTTTATTGTTCTGTTTTCTGTCAGTCTTAGCCTAGTCTTGTTAGTCTATCCTGTCTTGTTTTGCCCCCTCGTGGGTTTTGTTTTCCCTGTTATTTGTAAAGAATAAACCTTGTTTCCTGCAAACCGTCTGCGATTGGGTTCATCTCTCTGCAATCCCATGACATTAGCCTATCTGTCATTTATTTGTGCACATCAAAAAAAAAAAAAAAAACAGCACATTTCAAAGTATAGTATCAAAGTAGTATCGTGACAACACTAGTGTAGGGTGCCACACATTTTTTTTAAATTTCAAAGGGTGCCTTGACTGAAAAAAGGTTGGGAAACACTGATATAGACAGTAGAACATAGTTAAAGTTAAACAGGCTCTTTGATGAATAGCAGCTATTGAGTAAAGTAGATAAGGTCCTATAAACAAGGTTGTAAGTTTTGTTTGTTCAAAACTGTAGCATTCGTTTGTTCGTTGTGTCAAGTTGTAGTTTGTTTGAAATAACAAACCAGTTCACCTGAAGGAAAACTCGACGAGGTGCTATTAGAAGACATCCTGTCATAGCTTTTTGGTACATATCGCTTACCGTAGATGCAACGCGCATTTGAAACCGCGAGGCGCTGGAGAGCAAAATTAGTTTGATTGCAAAATACAAATTCACCACTAGATAGGAGTAATTCCTACTTACTGTCCCTTTAATATATAAGACTGTCAATGATCTAATTTCATGTTTTATATTTTATTTGTTCATTGTTTATTTTGTTGGGTTTTAGTTGGAGTTGGTCAGAACTGTTCAAAAAAAAATAATAATAATAATAATAAATTATATATATATGCGCATGATGCCTGCTGCCTTTGGGCTCAGTGATGTTGAATTTAAATGACGTAAAATAAAGACATGTTATGTTACATAGTGATGTAATGGTGTTTTCTGGAAGGAAAGGAACTAAAGAACAAATAATTTTGATCAGCTGAAAGGCAGAATACAAATGTTTTTATTAAATTAGATAAACTTTATATAACAGTTTCAGGTTATGTTTTGGTGTTGGTAACATGTCCCACACAAACTTATAATCGTCCCACATTTGGTTTGTTTGATGGTGGTCACCCTAATTACATTACTAACTTAGTCTAACATGATAATTCATACATACATCATGTCCGGATTTTGATTCGTAAACAGTTGGACGTTTTACATAATGTTATATTAATATGAAACACAAACAAACAGATCCAACTCTGAAATTGCAGTGTATTATTGAGTCAACATGAAATTACAAACAATGCAAAATCTACGTTAATTACAATGTTCTTTTACAGAACAGCTAGCGTTTTTCTGCCTCCTGGATGCGCGCGCATCCGGTATTGTTTGTATATAAGAAACCCGTGTATTAAAATAGCTTTTAAATTATAGGCTGATAGCTCAAGACAACATACTTGGAGTTGCATGTTGTTGCATGCTTTAAATGTTGCTTTACACTCAACTGAAAATCTTTTTGATACACAACTGTCAAAGGTTATCATTAATGTTAAGCTTCAGTTGCTTTAACAGTTGTTTTCTCTCGCAATGCTTTAGAACGTTGGTCGAATTAAGTGATAATTATTTATTTCAATTGTATTGAGACAAAGCAAGGGGTCCAACTAAAGTAATGTATGCTTAGTTTGTGCAATTTGTTGTTTTGATAGTAGCTAGTTTATTATTATTATTTATTTATTTGCATTTACTGCTGTAGTAATAGCCTATTTCCCTTTTCTGACCTCAGTAACCAGCCAAGTTTGGTGACAAAATTATTACAGCAGGGCTAATAAAATATTTACTATAATATTATTCAAATATGTTTCTATAAATTTATCTTTCCTAAAAAATTTTTGGTGTACCCATGCCTTCTACACCAGTGTGTTTTTGTGTTCACTTGTTTACAAAAAGATTACATAAGAATGATAACATTACTAAACTGATAAATGTAGGCCTAATTTTTATGATTAATGGGTAGTCATTATTAGCAATTAATTTGACCAACGTTCTAAAGCATTGCTAGAGAAAACAACTGTTAATTAATCTGAAGCTTATCATTTATGTTAACCTTTGATAAAGTAAAGATTGTGTATCAAAAAGATTTTCAGTTGAGTCATTAGGCTATAAGCATTCGAAGCATGCAATATGCAATTCCAAGTTCTTATGTTATCTTGAGCTATCAGCCTATAATTTAATGGCTATTTTAATATTATGCAGAAAACTGTGGGAGGCAGAATAAATACACAAGAATAGATTTGTAAATATTTATTTAAATAGCAATCATACACATTTAAAAAGCTTAATCTCAGTCATTCATGAGAAACGAACTATGCCTTTATTGTCTTCCAACGCTTCCTACAGGATCAGGTTTGTAATAGTTCAGGTAAACTCAGAGTAGTTTACTGAGAAACACATGCTACAAAACAATGAATTATTTATAAAATATATATGAGTAGTTTAAGCTTAACTTCGTTCAACTTTATTACCGGTTTGAAATAAATAATCCATAAAACAAAATGCGTTCTGAGGCGCTCACGCTAATAATTTCTGTTCCACTCGCTTGTATTGGTCGCCCCGCCCACGCAATGGTCTCGTGAATATTCATGGTAGCTCCACCCATTGGAACCAAATATTTCAGGAACCGAATATATTGGAACAGCGGACTGTTACTTCTCACTCAGGGTGGGATCTATGCTAATAGGACAGATCATCACCAGATGTGGGTGGGGTTTCCCAACTCTTATGTAGGAGTAGGGGGAAATCTGAAACAGCTGATTCTGAGAGATTGATAATGATTATGGGGATTATAAAAAGTATTGGGTGGATTTTTATCATTATAGGCTTGTTGTTTACACACACTGTGGACACTCATCTGTGTTCAAACACCTTATCAAAGTGAATTTTGCATAATAGGTCCCCTGTTATGTGACTAAAACGTAAAGGGCCCTACACACCGGGACGAATATCGGCTTGCGTTATTCGCCAGCGTTTTTCAACGCGTTTTTTGTGTTCACACCCAAGCGATTTTTGCTGACGATGAGCCGAGTGAACATGCAAATTCATTCCCCTACATTAGATTGCGCTTAATACCACTCCATAACAGTTCTCTTTTATCAAGATTTTTGTAGTCGCTGTCGCGTTTGTCATATAGTTATTTATGTTCCGACACCAACGAGACCAGCAGCTCTACATTCATCTTGCCTTGCATCTTCCTCGTCTTATTTCTTCCCGGCAGAGTAGACACTACCAGCGGTGTATATCTTCTTCGCCGTTACGTATGTGTGCTCGGCAAGACCGTTTTGTGTTTGAGCGCCCCCAAGTTGTGTTTTACTGTAACTTCAGAAGCTCCAGACACGTGAACAAAAGCGGCAATCACATTGGTCGGATAGTTTTTGACGCGGCGCGTCAAACCAAAAAAACGAACCCGAGGCGTTTTTTAAAAAATGACGCTTTACGCGTGGCGTTTTTCCCTTTGTTTAGTCACGAGGCGTTAAACGTCGGCGAAAATCGCGCGCGAAATTCGTCCCGGTGTGAACAGGCCTTAAGTTTTTCCTCTCGCGATAAGTCATTCCAAAAGTCATGGCAACGGATGTTGGTAGGTTTACGTATATCGCAGCCATTGCACTAGCACATTGCACTATTTTTAATCGAAGGAGACGTAGGTGTATTATCCAAGCATTAATGGCAAGGAAAGCTCCTTATACTTGGGAGCGGCACATACGAGGTGTTTCTCCCACTTACCTGCTTCAAGGTCTTGATAAATTCTGTAAAGAACTCAATTCTGGAAAGTTTCGTCTTCTGTCCAAACATAACGCATCATCTTTAAAGAATAATTTTTACGTATTTGCCTTTTTCGAATTGCCTGAAAAACTACCTCATGCAAGCGTAAAACCTTTTTAGCGATATACAGTACGGGAGTTTTTGCGAAATTGACGTGTTTCCATTGGCCGTATTTTCAATTTCAATTTGAACAATTTAAAGAACGCGACACACACGTCTCTCTGAATTCCTGGAGAATTAAACCAATCAGATGACAACTTGGAAATTCCCAAAGTTTGTCCCATTTTGTGTGCCATATGCATCAGACGTTCAGCCAACGGTCCGTGGCCTGAGACTTCTAAGATCCTACTTGATCTGATTTAGCCTAACATTTACAAAGACATTTGTCAGTAACCCCACAAAATGTATAATGACTCCCATGGTTTGTTTAGCTCTGTGAAACTAATTTATGATTCAGTAAGCTTTAACCTCTTTGAATATATTTTAATTTAGATTTTTTTTTAAATCAACTTTAATATTTTAGCAAAACTTGGAAATTGTAACACTTTAACACAATAAGATTTAATTTGTTAACATTTGACTCAATTTGGCTTAACTCAATAGTTAAGTTATCTGTTAATGCACTGTAAACTAACATGATGAACAACTGAACTGTATTAACAAAGTTTAAAAGATGCTTTGAAATATTTTGTTCATAGTTAGTTCATGTTAACTAATGCATTAACTAACAGTGTAAAATGTTACCAAATAAACTTTCTTGGCTTTAGACAGTGTTGGAATTTTTTGCCAATCACTTACTGAGGCTTGATCTGATTTCTCATGATTTTAACTATAAACGTAAAATTATTTTTGTCCAACTGCTGAGAAAAGAGTGGCTTTGGTCATAAACAGGCTCTAAAACACAGCTGAGACTGATTTAATTCTGCAGTGTTGAAAGAGCATAAAACTTTTGGCATTAGTACATAATCCATGTCTCCCGGCTTAGCTTTGTGACACAATATTGCATTGTTTTATCTTTATCAATAACATGACAGGGCAGATTCCCAATGTCGTGCTGTGCAAATGCTCTCTAGTCAGCAGGTTTTAAGCTAAAATAATCCTTTTATTTATTATATTTTTTCTGTTTATTTAGAAAGGTTAAAGGCTTACATAAATTGTTTAATATATAAAAAAGCACATTTAGTTTGATTCACGTAAAGAAATAAAACCATAGACAATACCAAATTTAGGTGGTTGGAGGTTCAACTGTACGTTTTACAACCACAATACTTTGCAACTTAATTTTTTAACAGTATATCTATTTTATCATTTTTTAGGGATGCACAATAAAGTACTGATTATTAAATGCATGCAATTGCATTGCATTAAGTGTGACTTTAGTGTCTTTTTGGGCCACTATATGTGCATGACACTTTTATTTTTCAACTGACAGCAATGCTTTCATGAATCACACTGCTGGACTGCTACTCTTTATGTGTTATAGTGGTTAGGTATGGTCATATGTCATCAGAAAGATGAACAAAATTATGTAAATCTTCTGCACCTGTCAGGAAAAATAATGATCCTTTACCTGGTATGTAGGGAAGCATCCTTTTGTTCTGAGGCGTCTCACACAATTGAAAGTCTGTGGGCGGATTTGAGATCTCGCTCTCCAGACCTGTAAGCATTTTATGGGCAATCGACATTCTAGTCTGGATGGCCTTTCGGCAGATTCAGACATACTTGTGAATGACAAGCCCATTGATCCTTTAGCAAAGCACTTTGTCTCCCATTAGGAGAAAACAAGAACCTGCGCAGGTAATTATGAAAGAATACATTCCCATTACAACAGAGATGGATCAAACTACTGCAACAGCAACTGACGTGTACTTTTGTTTCCGACTCACTCGGGTGGATATACACACATTTATAATTATTTTAATACATTTAATACATCATATCACTGTCATTAAATGGGTTAGCTCACCCAAAAATTCTGTCATTAATTACACACCCTCATGTTGTTCCAAACCCGTAAGACTTTCGTTCATCTTCAGAACACAAATGAAGATCTTTTAATAAAATCTGAAGAACACGATCGCTTTATACGCTGAACAGATTTAGTTTAGGTTTTTATTCACATAAACATTCATCAATTCACATCAGTTGTGGTAAACAGAAGCCCAAGCATGATTTCTTGATGTGCGAGAACCAGTAAGATTCATTCTCGTGTTACGCAACACGTTTGAGCTTCAGCAAGAACCAATGAGGTTCATTCTCATTTTACGCAACATGTTTGAGCTTCAGCAAGAACCAATGAGGTTCATTCTCATGTTACTCAGCACGTTTGAGCTTCAGCAAGAACCAATGAGGTTCATTCTTGGTTACACAGCACATTTGAGTTTCAGCAAGAACCAATGAGGTTCATTCTCGTGTTATGCAGCACGTTTGAGCTTCAGCAAGAACCAATGAGGTTCATTCTCATTTTACGCAACACGTTTGAGCTTCAGCAAGAACCAATGAGGTTCATTCTCATGTTACTCAGCACGTTTGAGCTTCAGCAAGAACCAATGAGGTTCATTCTTGGTTACACAGCACATTTGAGCTTCTGTAAGAACCAATGAGGTTCATTCTTGTGTTATGCAAGACGTTTGAGCTTCAGCAAGAACCAATGAGGTTCATTCTCATTTTACTCAGCACGTTTGAGCTTCAGCAAGAACCAATGTTCAGCAGGGTGAGTGATTAATGATAGAATTTTAATTTTGGGGTAAACTAACTTTTATTGGTTACCACAACACAGTGTATTTATGTCTAAGGCTCTTTCCTGTAATGACGTATATGGCACAAAGTTTGGTCAGAGGAAATAAATGCCCTCTTGGTAGCAAAAGCAAATAATCCCATTAGTCCTTTCTCTTCCTCTCGCTCTGCCTTTCTCTATGTCTGTCTACTTGTCTCTTGCTGTATCTCTCTCTCTCTGTCTCTGCTAGACAGTGCTACTTGTATTTATGAGTAGAATGGTTTCACAAATCAAACTAGTGAGAAATGATTAGCTTAGCATATTCGGTGCCAGTCAGCACTGTGCTGTCTGCTAATAATGTTTAAGCCACCCGTAAATTCAATATTACCACTTCTGCTCTCAACAGAACCATGTCTTCAATTTGCTGAATGTGCGATCTCCAAATTCAAAGAGTCCACAAAAACAAAGTCAAACATTCACTGTGAGTGCTGCATTTGATTTAGCACAGTACATTCCAACATTCTTCTGAACATTCCAAAAAAATGTGGGATTCAAAATCTAATTTAAACATGGAGATAAGTTAATTTATATTTATTAAGATTTTGAACATTTTATAATTTAATAGTAATTGCTGTTATTTTGGTTTATTTTAATATTATTCATTTATTTTTATGATGAACCTTTAATAATGATAAAAATATGTTCTGGTTCCCATTGACTTCCATAGTATGAAAAACAAAAACACTATGGAAGTCAATTTGGTTGCCACATTCTTTAAAATATCTTCTTCTGTGTTCAACAGAGGACAGAAACTCATACAGGTTTAGAACAACTTGAGGGTAAGTAAATGATGACAGAGCTCTAATTTTTTGGGTGAACTATCCCTTTAACAGGCTTGCTATTCCAGATATTTCCTAAACCACTGCAAAGAGCTGAAAGTTAGTAGTTTCCCCATAGCCTTCTCATAGAGAGGGCCTCCATTAGTGCGAAGCGGGGGACTTATTTTATGGTACTCTGCAATCATTTTTTCACTTCTTTACTGGCCTTTGTCTATTTGGGCAGCCAGGGACTATTCCTACACAAGCCTTAAAAAAGAAACTTCTGCTCTGATTCTTGAAAGCCACTCTCCGGGAAATCTAGTGAGCTCTGATGATTGTAAAAAATGCCTTCTTTTCTGGAAACTACAGGTAGTAATTGAATTCATTCTCCGGTGTGACCAATGGCTTATAAGTGCTTCCCAGTTACTAGTCCCTCCTTTACTGACTTACTGAAATAAATGAACCTCAAGGTCTGACAAACATGCAGAACGAATTGAGGAATTACAATGTCTGTGTCACAGCAACACAGAAGTGCTTTTCAGACTCTTGTAATAGACGACTAACGAACATGATGTATAACTGTCAGGATGGGTCTGCTAATTGATGTACTGTTGTTGTTTTGTTTTTTGGGGTTTTTTGGTTCTTATCCATTCTTGCTTATTCATTGAGTGTTAAGTATGCAGATTGAGTCCATATGCTTGTGCTAATGAGGTCAGAAAAGTCTTTAGAGTAGCACAGCTGCCACTTAATTAGTCTTTGTGTTTGTGTGTGAAAATGACCCAGTGTTAATACGCCCATTTGCACTCTTTGCCTCTGATTCTTCATTTTCTTTCTCTTTCAGTTATTCTTCAAGTCCAGTTGACTTGTTGATATCAAATCAGGTTTTGTAGATCTTAAAACTGCGAAATAGAGAAATCAGTCTCATACTAAAGTAAAATGGCTTTGAAAGGTTTTGTCTCAGGATATCATACCACTACCACCTCATCTGATTCTTTTGCTCCTCTGTATGTTGATAGTTATTGCTTTCTTATAGTTGATACTGGCTTTTGAGGTCTTAAATTACAATCTTGGTCTTAGAGTGTTATGACTTCCCTCCATGACTCTATTCTCCCTTAAGTCTGCCTCTAGTTTTTTTTATGTAATATTGATAAAATAGAAATATGATAAACCAATTGGGCTGAGCATATGTTGCGTAAATGCTGAGCATATGTCGCATTCATTTTGAGATCCCACTTCACCTTGAGGTAAGGTTGTTCACCCAAACTTGTAGCCTTGGGCAAAAACAAAATGCTGTTTTAAATCCAGAATATGTAGGTTTTTTTTATTATTATTTTTTTGACAGCAGAGAACAGGTTCTGATACACAATGTAATTATACCTAAATGCATACCTGATGGTCTAAATTCATTTATGATTGTAATCCTCAGATTATGTTCAACATATACAGAGACTTTTTTTATGGAATAAAATAGAATATTATATAATACAGCATGATATTGTTTTGGTTAATAATTAAGCTTTATATGCAGTATAATCGGGCATGTGAGACCTTGCTTAATTTTTTTTTTACTTACTATAAAGTTTTCTGAACTTGTGCTTATTTGACAGATCTGACTAAATTTGTCAAGCTTCCTGTGGGGTGCTAGCCTGGCAAGCCAGACCTACATCAAGATGTTAGGTCTGGCAACTCACCATAGACACGGCTCAATCCGAGGGGCGGGATAAACGGCTGTCTTTCAAATTCCCTCTGCACGCAATAGGACAGCGCTTCAACCAACCAGAGCGTTTTCCCAACAGCGGAGCTAGTTGATAGATTCAACTTTTGCCATATCTGGGTGGCAAAACTACGAATACATCTTCCTTTTTTTAAGAATGACTTAAGTGCTGTTCTTTGCTCTTTTCTCAAAGAAAAACTCTTAACTCCAAGTCCTCCAGAGTCGCGGACAAAGCCGATTCGAAAGACTGTTCTCCAGCAGCAGCCGTCATTCTTTGTTTTCAAGTGGCAAGTGGCAGGGAACCGTCGCAACTCTGTCGTCATATGTTAAGCCCGCCCCGCCTACTCTATACACGACGTGATTGGCCTGACCCAATTTAGGTTTTTGCAGCTCAAAAGTCAATAGAGAGTTGCTAGACTGCCCTGGCTGCAAAATACATTTTGTTGCCGCTAGGGTGCGTCTAGATTTCTAGGCTAGTGGGGTGCTAATTATTAGGCCTGTTTGACGGAACATGCACAAAAACTTCATATATAGAACATAAGCACCTGGTTTCACAGACAAGGCTTAAGTCTAGTCCCAGACTAAAATGCAAGTTTGAGCTGTCTTAACTGAAAGCAGCTTGCACTGAGTTATCTTAAAATATGTCCTAATTGAAGTGAACATTTAAAAGCCGAATCCCAGCTTATTCTAAGCCCTTTCTGTGAAACCAGGACAAGGTGATTTCTGGATTACTATGAATATTATTTTAATAACTGCATTTAATTAAATGTAAATATATGTAAATATATACCTACTTTATTTACTTACATAAAGGTGTACACTACATATATTTTAATAAGTTATAAAATGGCTTGATTATCTTGATATGTAATTAACGTGAAGACCATGCACAAACCACAAAGAATAGCCTGTAAATGCTTAAATTTTCTTTATTCGGTACGATTTACTGAATAGACAGTTTTTGTGCATGTTACTCATGCAATGGGGGATTAGTTTGCACCAGTATTTTATGCTGTTTCATAAAAGCCTGTTGTGCAAAATATTGTGTTGATAAATAGGTTAATAGTGTGTTTTTTTCACTATATTTCACACCTACTGTGCTGCTTAATTTACGTAGGCAGTGTGAAACCTTTACCTGCTACATAGTTATTGTGATAAATAATTAGGCTGTGAAACAGGTTTTATTATTATCATTATTATTATTTTATGAGGTTGGGTGCAGATGGTCTGGGCTACTGTATGCCACTCTTTTTTGGGCTGATTTGATTTTTCAGCAGGACTTCTAAACTGAATGTATAGCATTTTTTTCACCTATATATAGTGCTCTTGTTTCCATGGCATTGCAGGATATAGATTGACATTTTGTCCTCTGTAATGATTGTTTAATTTTCTGTTCTTATTAAAGTTTAAGCTTAAACACTGGAATGTAAAGTATGTTTTGCATATAGGCTAGTTTTTCTCAGACTTACACTAGTGACATATAAATATATGTGTTCAGGGCAGCAGGGTTTTTAGCTGACATAAGGCTTTTTGGTCATTTGAGACTGAGTCTGTACATTGACCGAGTCCAGTGATCTACACAGTTTCATTTAAAAAAAAAATCTATATTTTATCATTAAACCAGTGGGCTTCTAACCATTTGTCAATACCCATCAGCATGCCATTCTTCCATCCAAATAACAGAAAGCAAACATGTCATAAATCCACTATCAAGTCCACTTACCTTGAACACATCCTGGCTCTCTGGAGAACCTTAAGTGCAGTTATGAGCTTCATATTGCATTTCTGTTTGGTCTGAGAGCCGTTTTAGCCATATAAGGATTAAAACTTGATTACAAAAACAGCTGACAATGCAGTTTGAGGATTGAAGTAAATAACAGTCAACCCTTAAACAGCTCAATATGAGAAGAAAAAGAGCATTTTTATGTTTATTGGTTTAGTATTTTTAAATGTACTTGCTGAATATGGAATCCAAAGTCATTTTAATGTGGAGAGCTGTAATAAATTGTAGACATTAGACCATAAGGAGACTGATGTGTGTTGTATCACTGGGTAATTTCATCAGTTTAACCAATTAGAAATGAGCAAAAGGGGTAAAATCACCATCAAACATGACCACACGCTCCTGAAATGAAAGTTAGTTTACATCATATACGTTCTAAAAAATCATGGACATGGAATCTGTTATGTTTTTATTTTTGTTAGCCTATGTTTTCAGTATTAGTAACAAGTAGGCCTACATTTGATAATCACAGTAAAGACATGTACAAAATGTAACCTGATGTTTTCCATTAGTGCTTCAATGGCTACAGCAACAGCATTCTCTGTACTTAAGATTAATTTAGACATTTTATGGAAAAGTTGTAGATTTCTGAAATACTTTCATTTGTAGTAGATAAAAATGAAAAGTGTGCGATTTTTAGACACAAAAACCACACAAACAGGGTTAAAATAATTGAAACAATGTGTCAGATTGATTGTCAAATTGAGCAATAGTTGTAATAAATCTTTAAACCATATTTTTGATGTTAAACTTTCAGAACAAGTATGGATTGAGCTATTCTTTCATATACGTGTTTGCTTCTTCCCCTTCTGTTGTATTTTCTAGATTTTTATATATTTCCCCCCCTTATAGTTCAAGTCATGTAACCACATTACTTTGACAACAATTGTATTGACGTTTCTCAGTGTAGCGCACAATAAAGTGATTTAAAAAGTAGTCTTGTAAGCAAGTTTTATCCCTTGTCCTCACAGGCTGGAAAAGTCACAAAGCATGCTGGAAAAGCTGCAGGGAAAAAAGTTAGCAAAATGGCTGAATCAGGGAAAATCGTAGAACATTGGACCAAACCAATAACCATGCTTTACGAGAGAAAATAAATAAATAAGGCAGGGAGACTTATTACCTCGCATGTCATAATGGCGTGCCACAAGGATTCGGGCATGGTCCTCTAAAAATGCCATGCACAATTGGGTAACTTCTTACTTTTGACTAATACTACTGTATGAAGGCAGGCTATTTAGAAGAATCATGAAGAGATGAGAATGCGATTTGACCATAGCCGATTTGTTTTTCCAGTTTCACATTATAACCCACACTGCATTGTTTCCAATGGTTTGCTACATACATCGCATGAAATTCTCACCTTTCTCATTATGCTAAATACCAAACAAAGAGAGAAACAGCCTCTTTGGAGCCATTAGGTCGAGCATGATTGGTGGCTTTCCATTTCCTGTGCCCTCAACCAGAGATAGCGAGTATTCCATAATTCAGCTCCATCCTGCACACTACCTTGTGCTTTATTGCATCTCATGAGTGACACACAGCAGGTAATTATTCACTGTGTCTTCTCCCGAGCGTACTACACCTCTGCAATGTCACTTGAAGCCTTGGAAGTGTATATGGCCGTAGGCCAGGTAATACTCCATGGTTTCCTGAAAAGTAATCACTGGTGGCCCTGTGGGTATTTTAGTGTGAGGGCACTGTATCGACACCAGATGTGCTCTGGGAACTGCTGTCCACCTTCTTTACATCTGGGACTAGTCTAAACGCGTGGCGTCTACCAATTAGTGCAAATAAATGTCACACTGTAATATCTCACTGTTAACTAATTATTGCTCAACTGACATGTAATAATATCACAGGGTGTTAATGGTTTACATAATGTCTTAAAGGGACAGGACTTGGTTTTAGTGCTAAAAGGTTAATCCCGGTTGAAAATAACATGCCATCTACATTGGACCATATCAATAACCGTGCTTTACGAGAGAGAAAAAAATAACATGAGGTAAAACGCATTTGCTGAAGCAACAATGCCATCGTATCTTGCTTCTACAAGTCTTAACTGTTTTAATGTGACTTTTTTATTGTGACTTTATTGTTTCACAGGACTCATACCCAAGTGCTTTGAATCAAAGTCCCTTTCAAGGAAAGTCTGTTCACTCTGTGGCCATATTTGCAGCTATTTCGAACATCCAAGACCAAGACCATCTATTTGAATGGAGGAATCCTGAAATCTCAAAAACATATTTCAAATCAGGAACAAAATCTGACATGAAATGTCCAATAAATGTAGCTTCTGACGCGTGCCCGTTTCCGTTAAGTCCATGAAGACCGTAGGGTGTCCCATTTTTCATTTTAGGTTTCAGAAGGGGCCCTTGATGCGCACTTTTGCCGAGCCCAAACTGATGCGAGCCCCGCAGCAGACTTCTTCCCGACAGTCAAAGTGGCGTTACGTCACGAAAGTGTGGACTCGTAGGAAGACCGCGAGTGCTTAGGGTTCCATTTGGGACAGGGCCAATTACGGACCCGGATGGCCGAAGTATACTTTGGACTTCAGGTTTCAATGGGAACTGGGGCTTCTAACGGCAGATGATGCAATGACTCTTGACCAGTCAGCTATTGATCTCTCTTTTATTTAGAAGGCGGGACATATTCTGCCATATTGCACGTAACGGTTTCTCATTCATAAATAACAGCAAGTGCAGTCTTTGTATGTCTTTGTTTGAAATGCTAGTGCTGCGTTGTACCGGATGAGCTACCAAGTTTACTACATCAGCAAAGCCATACATACACATGAAACTGGTTATGTGATGCAAACGTCAAAATGTATTAGTTTACAAATCATGCAGTACGGTAAAAGTGTTTTGAGGTCCCAGCATAGTATTGTGCAAGTTGATACATGAGAACCAACCAGGTGACTACAATTTATTTCTATTGAGTCAGCAGAAAACTATGGGATATAGGGAGAAAATAATTGCTTAAACAGAGGATTTGTAGACTTTAATTACTCAGTCAGCACTATAATGAATATGTCATTTAATGATCTGCTGCTGTGTGGACGACTACTGTCAGAATAAAAGATGAGCCAGATCTTTTGAAGGACTTTGGGTCAGATTCAAAGCTGGTGCTCGCTAAATGAAAAGTTCCATAAATCTAAATGATGAACAGATAAATACCTCTGAGAGAGACATTATATTAGCCTCAGGAGATAAATAGCATTGTGGTGGTGTTGTTTTTTTCTTTATTGTAGTTGGTTAAAAGAGTATTAATCATGTCACATTGTTGTGATTTCCATCAGTTTTACCAGGTATCTACAGTACTGTGAAGACTCCCCTGACCCGCATCAAATGTGAGAAAAGACCAATCAAACAGCAGTAGAATTCAGTGTCAGTCACTTGGCGACAATAGGAGCAGCACAGCTGTGGCCTGTGACTCCAAAGATTTCCTCTCCAAAAAGATGATATTGCCACATGTACAACGGGGCCATAATGAGGGCGTTCTCATATTGCTCTGTCAAAGGCAGACCAGCACACTTGTAAAAATTTGTCTTGACACCTCTGGTGGCTGGAGAATCAACAATACAAAGTTACCAGACTGGAAGGTGCAAGAATGTAATTCTCAGTTTCTTGGAGGAATAACCTTGAATCTTTTTTCTGAGTCTGTATCTTTAGTTTAAAAGAATAGTTTGTTTATTTATTTATTATACTTAATGCATCCATAGCATTTTTTTATAGATAAACTGTAAAGTTAGCCTGGCTAACATCAGACCTCGTCTCATTGAGAACCACATGTTAATTTTCTCGTATTTGAGGCGTGGTTTACGAATGTCTATCAAATGCGCCTGTACATAGCTCATAGCCAATCATTTCAATTATACCAGATGACGTATGTAGAGCGACAGAAATTCGACGAGGAAGAAGACGATGGGTCAGAGATTTATGTGTACACGATGGCGTTCAACGACTATTGCCGTTTGTGCAAGACAAACATGAGGATAGAAGGTATATATGGACACTCTACAGACATGGATCCATAGTTATAAACAAACTGCTTCGGTGTGTCGCATAGACGTCGTCATCGTCTTGCTGCTCCCTCCCCGTTCTGTGATTGGTCCCCTCGCTGAGGTGAAAATCTGGTCCATGGTGTCCAGGCTGCCTATAAAATCGCACTGCGCGCAAGGCAGCATAGGGAAACCAAGGCTACTGTAAAGTGCCCAGTTTATTATTTGAACTATTATTTTATTATTCTTTTTAAAGCTACGGGACAAACCTAAATTATTTCCCTAGAAATCAACAATTGACACATATCTTTAAACGTTACCCCCCCCCCCCCCCCCAAAAAAAGTATGTAACTTTATGTTTGTACACTCGAAACTTGTGCAACTTTTGCTTCTGTTTGGTTTCTAAACCTGTAAGGGTAACATTCAAACTTTTATACAGATTTATAACTAGAAGTGCATGTTTATTTTGTCCTGTATATTCTGGGCCTGACATAAAGAAAAATAAATTGTAGTCATGGCTTATGTAGCATTTTGTCAGTTTTTGACAACCTCTATTTTCTGAATCATTTGGCCGTCAAACCTGAGCGACTCCCTTACACAAGACACAATTAAAGTTCAAAATTACTTTGGCAAAATGTTGAAACCACACTCAGAGAAGAAAAAAACGGTTATTTTCCCATTATGCTTGCTGTGGCGTTCCATCAACTGGGTTTGGATTGCATCCTAAACTGCCCATAAAACAGCTGCATAAGAAACTGCACAATTATGGAAGCCATCTGGAATAATAACGCTGGAGAATGAATATGATTAACGCTAAAATAAACAGATGGCAAAGTGTTAGATTGCTGTTCGACAAGCACATAATGAGAGGCAACCTTAAGCCCAATTATACAAGCAGAACTCGGCTAGAGAAGACGGGCTGGGGAATGGATGGCTGCTAATTGAAGCCATCACTGCAGGGCGAGTGTAAGACTAGATTCACTAAACAACAACGATCATGCGTCTGGTCATCTGTCGGCCCCTTGAGAGGGAAAAAAATAAGTGTATGCTTAGCGATATTGCTGTAGATCTAATGTTTAAAGGTTTTTTGACAAGACGTCAAAGTGTACATCGGCTTATGAGTATCATTTAGTAATGAGCTGTCAGGATCGTGAGCCGTCATGGGATAAGATTAAAAACAATTGTCCTTCAAGAGAGATAGACAATTGGTCTCAACAATAGCGGACAGTGTGGACGATTCCTTTGCCATGAGACTTAGCACACTATCTATCATGCGATCAATGTGCGATCACACCTTTGTGGTTTTATCCCTTTTTTGACATGTTCAGATTAATGCAAGACATTCCAAAATCCTTAGAGAAAGATGCACACAAAGACGATCTGTAAGGTATTGGATCAGTTAGTAATTGACTTGTGGGGGATGGCAGTGGTGGGCGGTGGATGAATGAATTTTGTCTCTGTTCTGAGACCAAAGTGTATGTAGCCTTTTCTTCCTGAGAATGTAAACAACAGCTGTAATTGTATCCTAGCCTTTCCATAAAAGCCCATACCTCTTGTTCATCTCGCATCTGAGCAAACCTTTTTTTTTTTTTACCTTGTTTCAGGCACAATCTTGAGTCAGCCTGCCCTTACAAACACATGAAGCTGGTGGACAAAGTAATAGACTTTAATCTGATGGTTTTTTTCTCAATATTGAAAGCTGAAAAGACTGGGAATGGTGTACTCAGTGGACCAGCAAGACTTGACTGGTAAAGTTCATCAAAGAAGATAGTCTTTCTAGTTAAAAGGATCATTCATAATCATGTTGTCCCAAACTTCATGACTGACTTTATTTTGTTGAATGCAAAATAAAAAAAATTGTTGCTTTTGGACCCCATTGACTTTAATTGTACAGACAAACCCAGTCTTCAAAATGTCATCTTTTTGTGTTCAGGAGAATAGTCAATCATACAGGTTTGGAACAACATGAACCGAATTTTAATTTTTAGATCAACTATACGTCTAAGCTTGAGAAGGTGTGTGGTGGTGACACCAGCATCTGAAACACAACAGAAATGCTGGTGTTTGCAGCAGGAGTGGCGAATGAATATTTATGGGAAAAAGAATTTGCAATACTTTAGAAAGTGTGAAATCAGTGGGCAGATGGGTAAGAAAACAAGAAACCATCTTTTTATAGTGCCTGTTTCTCTCTTTTTCACTCTGCATGCAATTTATTATTTTGACTCCTACACTATTGCCACAAGCTGTCATTAACTGATGCATGGCTAATACGTTGTTCCTAGTAATTCATCAAAGTGCTTAAGTATTCACGACAGCAATGTAGGAAAGTGTTCTTGCATACCTCTTCTCATTCGCAGATCCAGCGACGTGCTTGCATAAATCTTCCTGAGTGAACGCTGGTGATAGCCAGATAGGCACATGCTTTAAAGGCTCAGATCCAGGTATTGTTTATGAAAATGTAGAAGTGCACTAGAGAGCCGATGCCCACCTTAATGTCGTCATTTAGATGCCATCATAGACATGGCAGAAGCAGAGATGGAAGTTGTAGTGTAAATCAAGGGATTTTTAACCACCAGGACATGGACTCTATAAGATCTCTGAAGGTGTCCTGTGGTGTCTGGCACAAAGACTTTAGCAGCAGATCCTTCGAGTCCTGTAGGTTGCGAGGTGGATCGAACTTGCTGGTCCAGCATTGGACTGAGCTCTATTCAGGAAATCAACTATTCTAATCAATTAATCTTGGCTATTCTAGGTTGAACTACACCTCAGAGATTTAGAGAATAAAGGGACGAATCGCATGATTGAGATGTTTTATGAGAGCATTTTGGCCCATCATTGTCAATTTATAAATACATCTGCGCAATACCACTGTCATCTCAACACCAGGCCTGTGCTTTGTTTACTTTTTTTAATCTGATTGTCGGAAATTAAATTGTCTAATCTTTCCATGCTGTTTATTACTGAGACTTGATATGAATCCATCACCTAATTAAAAGAGAACTGTTTCATCATCCATGTTTTTACATGAATGGCATTTATAATTATTAGCACTGAACACAAACCGAAATGCGGTAATTAAGACATGGAATCACAGTGGAATCTTTGTCTGCAGGCTAATTGGAGGCAAAGCTCTCGGATTAGTCTCATTCCAAATGATCAGTGACACCCAACTGGGAAAAACACTATATGCATACAGTAGTAAAATCCTAGACATGGGTGGAGAAAAAGAGAGAACAGGGAGAGAACTCCACTTCTAAAGTCTTCATAGTTTAATTAATTATTAATCACTGCATGAACCAGCATGTCAAAGATGAAAAACCATCAGCAGTGCTCAACCGATTAATAAAGTGGTGGTTTTGTTTGATAGTATAAATGCAATTGGAATTTTTATGGAGCAATGGGTGGAAATTTAAAACAGATCATTTGTTAGCACCACTTTGTGAAGTTACTGGAATGTGAAATAGAAATCACATTGACTAGAGAAGTTTAGAAAGAATTTAATTTACACAATAACGCTCTAAATATAAATGGGTCAATGATATGAATCCCTTTTTTAGTTATTAGGAAAGAAAATACAGTTCACTTGACGTGAACCATCCAGAGATTGTCATTAAATAATACATTCATTTAAGGTACAACATGTAACTTTTTTTGTCAAAATGTAAAGTTTTCACAGTGTACACTTATGTCACTGGTAGTTCCTATAGTGCTGGTTTAGACCCTACTCTGAAGTAGTAGCTAAATTAGTTCCTCAAAAAGTGAGACCCTATAGTGTACCTTTAAATAATTAAGAAAAATAATAAATAAAATAATTGTAGTTGAAGATATGGAGGAAAAAGTATGGAAGAAACTTCAAAATTGTAAAAAAAAAAAAAAACTCCATTGGTGTTTTAAAAAAACAACAACAAAAATCTCCAATTTGAAGAACACAAATACATTAGAAAGAATCTGGCATGTGTTTTAAACTATAATGATTTCTCCATCTCTGACATCCATATTTGGCTTTAACCCAAATCAAACTTGAAGACCCAAAGAAAATCAAATCATGATAAACTACATCAGAACTTTCAAAATGACTACACAGGGGAGTGACTGGCTATGAGTGTAACTGAAGTATCATAAAATGCTTAGCTACCGCACACACTGAACTAATTTAATCCTCTAGGTTCAGTCTAATTACTCCACCACAATGATTTCCTCAAAACAGAACTGTAAATGCATTATTCTAATGGTGCTTTTGCAGTAATGCTCACAAATGTTTCTCACTCATAATGAGATATTAGCTGTGTGTCATGACAATTAATGCAGAGTGCACAGAGCCTCTCATAATATTATAATGTTTAAGAAAGCAGAATTAAAGCGCAACTAAAGTTGAAAATAGTGTTTACCAATAATGTAATATCTTAGTTTTCACAGTTTAATCAAATCCCAATGGATTAAGTGCTGAACTACATTGTTTTCCACAGAACATTCTGTTTTGCTTGGAAATATGTTGGCTTGTAGAAGTTAAAGGTTTTGTTCATGCAATTACTTGTTGTTTAGAACAAAACTGTCCTCTTTCCATATATAAAGAGCTGCTTCTTTGTGGTTTAAAATGTCTACATTCATAATGACTGTTACCAGCTAACAGGGAATGTTCTCAGAACTTTGGCTAACTTTCTGGAAAGATTCTCTCAAAGTTATGAACAAAAGTTATTCTAGTAATGTTAATAGAATGTTCGTTCAGAGTTATCACGGCCATCCAAATGTCAGCACAAAAATGTAATAATTTGTTTCTAAAACATTTCTCATTTGACTAACATTTTTAAATGTTACTACTTGTTTCAGAACATTCAGAGAATATTCAAATGGAATGGAATTCAAATTAACATTCGCATAACCAAAAAAAAAAAAAAAAAAAATGTGATTACATTTATGAACAAATGTTCATTTAGTAACATTAATAGAATGTAAAATGATTTTAAAAATCAAATAAATACAAAATAAATAAATATACAGTGGGGAGGACAAGTATACACTGATACACTGCCGATTTTGCAGGTTTTCCCACTTGCAAAGCATGTAGAAGTCTGTAATTTATATCATGGATACTCTTCAACTGTGAGTGACGGAATCTAAAATCACATTGTATTTTATTGTATGACATAAGTATTTGATCACCAACCAACCAGTAAAAATTACGGCTCTCACAGACCTGTTAGTTTTTCTTTAAGAAGCCCTCCTGTTCTCCACTCATTACCTGTATTAACTGCACCTGTTTGAACTCGTTACCTGTATAAAAGACACCTGTCCACACACTCAATCAAACAGACTCCAACCTCTCCACAATGGCCAAGACCAGAGAGCTGTGTAAGGACATCAGGGATAAAATTGTAGACCTGCACAAGGCTGGGATGGGCTACAGTACAACAGGCAAGCAGCTTGGTGAGAAGGCAACAACTGTTGGCGCAATTATTAGAAAATGGAAGAAGTTCAAGATGACAGTCAATCTCTCCCTCGGTCTGGGGCACCATGCAAGATCTCACCTCGTGGGGCATCAATGATCATGAGGAAGGTGAGGGATCAGCCCAGAACTACACGGCAGGACCTGGTCAATGACCTGAAGAGAGCTGGGTCCACAGTCTCAAAGAAAACCATTAGTAACACACTACGCCGTCATGGATTAAAATCCTGCAGCGCATGCATGGAAGAATGGAAGATTTTTGTTTTAGACTCTGTCTCTCACAGTTGAAGTGTACCTATGATAAAAATTACAGACCTCTACATGCTTTGCAAGTAGGAAAACCTGCAAAATTGGCAGTGTATCAAATACTTGTTCTCCCCACTGTATATAAAAAATAACAGATATAATACCCAACAAACAGAAACCAAAGTTAGAAATAAGATTCTTCTATAAAACCTTTAAAAAATGTGTGCAATTAAATAAATAAAAAACTATATATATATATAAACAAATAATAGTTCATTCAGTGAATGATTTGTTAAGCTCAGTTTGTGAGTCTTTTTTTTTATGGTTCTGCTCAAAAGAGTCATTTGTTTGTGAATCAGACTACACTAATTGTGATGTATGCAGATGTATTGCGATTGTGAATCGTATCTATCGGATTTACAACACGTAAATTAATCCATTTCTCCTGAAATACATGAAAGTAAGTGGCTAGTGAACTTGGAGAAGAATAGAACTTTATAGTTTACCTACACAATGTGTATCTGATATGAATAAAACACCTCATCAAATTATAATTGAATGGTTTGTTATTGCTGATTCTAACGACATCAGTGTGTATCTAAAAAAATATATAATGTATTTTGTTAGTACTTGTTGTATAGTTGTGATATACGAGCACGTCCATCTCTGGCTCTGCGCACAACACGAAAGTACATTTTAATCTGGCAGTATGTGAAGTCACTGTACATTCGAAAATCTCATATGTGGGACCTTACTCCCAGGGGGACATAAATTAGGATCCCACTAGTGGGACCGTACCGCTCAAGCGGTTAAATGTTATAACTAGTTTCAGAACATTCAGAGAACATTCAAATGTAACATTCCCAAAGTGTTTGCAAAATAATACAATTTAATGTTCCCTTAATGTAAAAAAACAAACAAAAAAAACAAACATTTTGAGCGGTAAGAGAACATTCAGAAATTATTTTTCCATTACTCAAAATCATATCCCAAATGAGCCCCCAAGATGTGCTACTGTGTCAAACCCTTCAAATCTGTAAAAGATTTGAAGATTAGTGGTGAATACTTTTGTCATAACGTAGTTTGACATTTATGGGTGGGGGTTTTACAACCTGAGACATATTGAGTATGTGTTGCTTTGCTGGTCTTGTCTCTCTCTCTCCCCTCTCTCTCCTTTTCCCCTCCTTTTCCTTCACAGGATTGGATCAGACTAAAGTGAGACCAATAACTTAATGGGAACATAAGCAAAATGATCTTAGAACATAGTTTTGTTTGCTGGGTTTGTCCCTTTATTTATATGAAAGAGAATTTCATTCTGTTTGCTTTGGCAGATCACTTGTCTGCATTCACTTTGAGTTTCCTAGAACTGCTAAATTAATCAATTGAAAAGACCTCAACAGTGTCACATATCTGCTTTTGAGAAGAGGTTACTCTCCTCTTGTTTTGAAGAAAGTGCCTCTGCAATACTGGCGAGATTGTGAAGTTCACCTTTTTGCCTATATTCTCTATTTGTCACCAAATAACAGACTTTTCACAGATGCCTCCCTCTGTGTCCTTGATGAATTTAACTCCCATCTTCAGATGGAAGGTTATAGGAACAAGACGCATAAATAGTGTGGACTTTATAGCTTTCAGTTTATTGTCCGCCAGGAAGGACCAAATCTCCTCAAAGGACCAAAAACCCAAATCAATGTTATTTGTTATTCAATTGCAGTTTCTAGTTATTTGTCATTGATGTAATATTTTTGGCAGTTGCCAGTACATCAACAGAAGCATGTTCACACACATGTCAAGGTGTAACAGTCGGCTTTTGTTTCTGCTTATTTCGAACATGTATGGACATTATGCTGTAGTTAAGGTTTACACACTTTAATGAATAGCGTATTCCAGTTTGTGAGTGACTGTTCTTTTTAGTGCATACATCGCAATTACTGTAGTTAGATTTACAAACAAATGACTCTTTTGAGCAGAACCATAAAAAAAGACTCACAAACTCAGCTTAACAAATCATTCACTGAATGAACTTTTATTTGTTTTTATGTTTATTTATTTATTCATTTAATTGTACACATTTTTAAAGGTTTTGCAGAAGAATCTTATTTCTAACTTTGGTTTCTGATTGTTGGTTAAAATTTGTTAAATAGTAAACAGCCCATTAATGTTATATATATTTATATTTATTTTGTATTTTTATTTGATTTTTAAAATCATTTTACACTTTTCATACAAGTTTTAAAGAAGACTCTTTCTGCCAACTTTAGTTTCTGATTGTAAGAGAAAGCTGGTTAAACCTAAACAACAAAGCCATTACAAAGGACTTTCAGGAATATATCACATTTCACATTAAAAGACTCTGAAATTGCTAGTTTAACTAAACAATGTGACAGGAGCCCATACATTTCTGTTTAAGGATGGAAAATTTCCCAAACAAAACATATTTTTTAGTTTTGTTGGTGGAGTCAGTGTAATAACAAATAATATCTTTCAAATTAAAAGATTGTGCAAAGATGGAGGGTTTATTTAAATGGGAGTATAAGTTAGACTAAAACTCCTGAACCAATTTACAAAAATAGAATAAATGTACAAATGTTTCATCTTTGTGAGCAAAACGTAAGTACTAGGAATATCAACATATTTGAAATATATATCTAATTAACAGGGTATATCCAACGCTATCTCACAGCCAATTCGTACGAGTGAGTAAAAGGTGTCTAATTCGTACGAATTCGTACAACCTCACTCGTGTGATTTGTTTAAACTCCTGGTAATTTGTACGAATTCATACGAATTGGGCAACTCGAAAAATATGTACGATTTAGCGAAAATCATCCAAATTTGTACGAGTCAGGTCGTATGAATTTGTACGAATTATCCACCTCATAAAATTCGTAGGAATTGCCTTGAGATCGGGTTGGTATATCTTATGCAATATTTTAAAGAGGACGTCTTTGGTCTTGTTGTGAATAAAATATGTATGGGGCAACAACCATACTCTTCTCCAGTGTACATTGTCAATTAATGCCCAGTACACATTATACGATTTTGGGCTCTCCCAGGCGAAAGATGACCAATCGTGGCGATTTCTTTGGTCGTGGCTCCTAAACAGTCGTCCTACGCCGTACAGTGAGAGAGACTCAAAGTCGGCTGTTGTCACGGTTTTGCGACCTGCGATAATTTTCTGACAATGTCAGAAATTTAGCATGATCTCACAGTGTTTTTGCTGCTTCGATCTACGTCTACTGATTAGCCAATCAAAATGCAACATGAAAAGACGTATTGTTCAACGTGACAGTGCTAAAACTTAAAACTACTTACCTCAAGCTCAATTTGCAAAATTGACCTCTTTTCCCTATAGTCATGATCGCGTCCATATTCTCTTTTTTTCTGCGCACATAAAAATTGACCACTAGCGCATGCCGCATGCTGATGACGTTTTATTCTATAACTTGCGTCATACTCTACGATTCAATAAGTGTCATCATCGTACAGTCACCATAGTTTATTAGATCCATCATGTCATACAGTGTGATTTGTAATGATCTTATAGGATTGCCGAAATCGCACAGTCTGTAGCAGGCATGAGACGCGTGAGACCTGATGCACCACCCTTGCGCTTGCAAGCACATAAACCCATGTGTCTATGCACGTTCAGAATTGAACACAGGTCATCACCTTAAGGCTCAGCCCTGGGTCTATCTTCACACAGTTCATGAAGCTGTGCAGTCACAGTTGTGCCGCTACTGCGCTACGGCTCATTTGCCCGCAGACGCCACCAGCATGAGGTGAGGTCACTCAGTTAGCCTCCTGACCGCTCAGATCAAGATGATTTGGCATAATTGTGTTATCACCTGCTGAGCAAAGGGCACCGCTTTCGAAGACGGCAGTATTGGATTTCTGCAAGCTTTTAGTCTGCCTATGTCAATGTGATGTAGTTTCCATGAAAATCAATTTGGAAGCGGGGGTGTGTTTGACTTATAATCCTAGAACTGGAGTTGTTACTGCTGACACAAGAAATCAGAGGGAGTAATTATAAAGAAATATGGACACGCTGTTTTTTTTTTTGCTGAGAGAAACGTCTCTCTGCACAACTTTATAACACCGCTCAATGGGTGCTAAAACTGTTAAAAGCTTAACTATAACATTTTTGTGAGTTCATTATTCATTATAGACAAACCAGATTGGTCAAAGCTCATTTGTTCACTTATTGCCCCTGTCAGCTTCCCCCCGCTTCCACCGCGGCTCCTAAGGTTCGGAGAATTCCCCTTTACAGGTTTGCAGTAATTGATCAATGAAGTTTCCCACAGTCTCTTGGTTGATGCTTATTTTAGACTGAATTAGGTGAGGATTCATTAATTGGATTTTCAGCTCAGTTTATTCCTGGGTCTCGCCATGCACAGAGCTCTGGGGGTCATATTCTGATTGGGTTGTTAAAGAAATAGTTTACCCAAATCAGTTTCAGTTTTTTTAATATATTTTGCTGGTTCTCTCATGTTATTGCATGTGTTCTTTGTTTGACAGCCTTTTTATGTGGTAATAAAAATAGACCTGAAGTGAACAATAGCCTTTAAAAAAATGTAAATATATATATATAATAACAATAGGCGCGTTTCCACCAAACTTTTCAGATTTTTTTTCTAAATGTCGACAAAAACTATTGCGAAATGACAGCATTTCCATTAACTGATGTTATGTGACTAAAACTTTTCCTCTCGCGATAAGTCATACCAATAATCATGGCAACAGACGTTGGTAGGTTTATGTATATCCAAGCAACTGCACTGGCCATTATTATTAATCAAAGGAGACGTAGGCGTGTTATCCAAGCATTACTGGCAAGGAAAACCCCTTATACTTGAGAGCGGCACATATGAGGTGTTTCTAGGTCTCATATCATGGTTTCTCCCTCATATCTGCTTCAAGGTCTTGATTGTGGCATTTCTTTGTGGTTTATAATCCAGTATTCCTGTAATTCTTTTGTCTCGTATTCTGCCCAAACACACCGCGTCATCTACGTCAGGTGACTGTAAATGCGCAAAAACTGTTTCCATTGCAGTTTTGCAAAATATTTATTTTTCGAATTGCCTGAAAAACCACCTCATGCGAGCGTAAAAACTTTTTTGCAATAAATGGGAGTTTTTGCGAAATTGACGTGTTTCCATTGGGTGTATTTTTCGCAATTTCGCAATTTAAATTTGCGCAATTTGAAGGGTAATGGAAACGCGGCTACTTAGGCAAGAGATTAAAAAAAGTAATCATGGTTTTATTGAACAACACTGTTAAAATACAGTAGATCTAATCGTAAATTATTGTTTAATATTGGCCAAACAACGTTTAATTTAAATGTCCACTCAGTCTTTAATATTTATCCACTTCTTTACGATAGAAATGCTACAGCCACTGTAATTTCTTGAACAAAAACATGTTGACATCAAAACATGCAAACTCAGATCGAGGGTTTAAACTTTTAAAATTTCTATTTTAAAATCGGGATGAACAACAAAGCACATATACAGCGCATATATTTATTTTATTGAATCAATATAATAATACCATGAAATGGTTTTAATATATCGTGCAGCGGCTGCAGCCATAGAAAAGGGTCTAATAATGTGGTCCATTGATTCTCGTCCATAGAATGAATCACTTCTGGTATTTTGCTGGTTAAACGACATGAGTAAATTGCAATCGTGTATTGTTTTTAAATCGAGCACTTTAATTTAATTCGAGGAATCGTGACAGCCCCATCTTGTTATGAATGTCACTTCAGTTCGACGTACAGAACAATGTAATGCAAACACTGTAAAAGTTTCTCAACTCCTTCATGCTGATATCGTGAGACAGCTTTCACCTTGATAAGAAATAGTCACGTTTTAATATCGCGAGATCTCGTCACACCCCTAGTGAATGGTATTACCATTCACACTAAGATCACACACACACACACACACACACACACAGCATTTAAACTTCAGTGGTGACATTGAAAGCTTCAATAATTGGATTCGGTAGAGAATTCTGAGTAGTGTAGGCACTTCAGAGTTACTCCAACCATTAGACTGAGTACATCCAGAGGATTCAAAGGACGCAATTCCAAACTGTCACTACAGTGGACACTGGCCTTTATGGCTTCAGACACGAGCAATGCAGGACAAGGAATTTCACTCGCTCTGCAGGGGCCGTGCCAGCCTAATGTATATTCAACAGCGCAGGAAAAGCCGATGGTCCCTATTGAAAATATGTCACCTCATATTCAAGCTTTGAGGCAGGAGGGCAGACTGCCAAGCAAGAGGAGACCGCCTTGAGGAATACAGCTCTGACCTGAGGGATCTAAGCTTGGTGACCTTTGAGCATTTGATAGATGCTTTGCTGCATCATCGTGTACTACAGCGCGCAAGAGGTCGACAGACCACTCAATAGACAAGAAAGGAACAAGGACAGGAAGGAGTGAGCTTTTCAGATGGAAATTTCCCAGCACACTCTCATAAGGAGACATTGCTCAGTGATTTTTATCCTGCACTATCAAAACATTGCTATGGTAATGTGTTTAACTAATTTAGGAGGATATTATTAGTTTAATTGAATTTAAGAGTAATTTTTAAGGGTCAACATTTAATTAATATAGCTGCGTTTGTCATTTATTTCTTTGCAGAGGAACTTGTTTAATTTAGGAAGATTTCATTAATTTGCGTATATTTGTGGGGTTCAAGTTTTAGCTTTTTATTTTTTCAGAACATCTGAGCTGCAAACTTTCATGCTCCAGGAATGATAAATGAGCTACTTCTGCACCTTTTCCAAGTCTTCCGAGTGAAAGAAGTTAGAGTCTGAAATATATATGTTTTACTTCCACCGAAATACTTCTTCAATATTTTATAATCTTCTCCTCAAGACACATTGAGTCAGGTTTGATATTAGTGATGTCAAATGACACTTGCTCTTTAATGGTCTCGTGACCGATTGCGTCATGTCAGTCTGAATCTTTCTGAATGACATTTGAGAGACAAAGACTTTCAGCAAATAACTTGGACCTGAAAAGAAGGATTTTTGGGGTGATTTCTACCTTCCTCCTGAATAGTCTGTATGATCCCATCCTTGCAAGGGAATGTAACATATTCTAACATCTCAGAATGCCCGCTCGAATAATCCATTCTGCTGAACCCTTTCCTTTTCACGGTAATGCCCTATTAGTGTTGACAGCAGCCCTTAATGTGCGGCTGAAGGTGTGAGATACCACGCTTTCTTTGTTTTATTTATGATGCATATTTTCAGGTTAGGTAACATATGGAGCTGTTCAACAGGAGGTTGAACACAATAAGGGCAAATGCAGCTGCAGGCTCTGGATAAGGTGCTAAATGATGCGTTTCCTGTTGAAGATGAAAACAGGACTTTATACGTGAGTTGGGGCTTCTATTACTCTTGGAATTGTCGGTGGACTGGCTCTGTGAGTGTTAATGAAGATTTATCAGTATTATACTTATATATATGTATACTTTTTTTTTTTAAATCATTACTATATTTACTAGAATATATAGAAATAAGTAAACATTTATTATAAGGAAATTAGTTAGTTTAAAATATGAGGCAGTCAGTGGATTTTTTAAATATATGTATATAACTGTTTAAATGTAAATTAAATTAAAAATGACAATAAATGAAATTTAACAAGTATAAATTTTATTAGTAACTTCATTTTTGTTTATTATTTAATATTTATTTAAACAATTATATATATATATATATATATACACACACACTACCGTTCAAAAGTTTGGGGTCAGTACGATTTTTAATGTTTTTAAAAGAAGTATCTTGTGCTCACCAAGGCTGCATTTATTTGATAAAAAAATATTAAAATAAACAGTAATATTGTGAAATATTATGACAATTTAAAATAACTGTTTTCTATTTTAATATATTTTAAACTGTAATTTATTCCTGTGATCAAAGCTGAATTTTCAGCATCATTACTCCAGTCTTCAGTGTCACATGATCCTTCAGAAATCATTCTAATATGATGATTTGCTGCTCAAGAAAAATTCATTATTATTATCAATGTTGAAAACAGTTGTGTACAATTTTTTTGCAGAATTCTTTGATGAATAGAAAGTTCAAAAGAACAGCATTGATCTGAAATCTAAAGCTTTTGTAACATAACACTACCGTTCAAAAGTTTGGGGTCAGTAAGAATTTAAATTTTATTTTTGGGGGAAAGAAATAAAATAAATCAATACTTTTATTCATCAAAAGTTACAGTAAAGACATGTGTGTGTGTATATATATATATATATATATATATATATATATATATATATATATATATATATATATATATATATATATATATATATATATATATATATATAAACAATTAAATTAATATAATTCAGGACTTAATTGTTTAAATAAATATTAAATAAAACATCTGTAATAAATAAAATCGAACTTTTTTATACAATTTTCTTAAAATTGTGAGTACCAACTCATTGTGGTTTTCAGTTTGATATGGAAAAAAAGTGAATATAATAAGGAAGTAACAGTCACAAGCCAAAATATTTTAATTGTTATTTTTGGTTATAGATATAGGCTACCTACGAAATGCCTTCTTTTCATGTTTTTCATGCGTTTGCCCGAGAGCATTCTGGAAATGTCACCAGGAAAGGTTTGTCAATTATATGTATGTGTAAACGGAATGTCAATCTATGCCAAGATAATGTCATTTCCATTATGGGTCCTGTACATGTCAAATGGCATGCATCAACCTGCTGAATGGCTATTCCCGTCTGGAAAAGAAGTATCCTCGAATGCATTGCGAAATACCCACAGATCCAAAGTAGAGCATCTTGCAGATTTGAAGATGCAATGAAACAACAAAATGAGTTGACCTATCTAGGACAAGACTTTGTACTACGTGGATTACCATATTAGAAACATGCTCCCTCTAGTGGGAATTACTAACCTCTAGGTATGCAAAATGATGCAAGGTGCTGGTCTGTAGCATTAGGATGAGGTTGAATTGGTCTGTTGTAATGATGTAGAAAGTCTACCTCAAGCCTACACATATGACAAGAGTTCATGAGTTACACAACAGCCCTGCAGGAAACAAAGGCATTTCAGGCAACTGCACAATAACTTGCAGCTGTAAAGGACAAAAGGTCGCTCTGAGAGGAATACTGCGAATTTGCATGCAGACAGTGAAACATTATAATGATATTTGAAAGTGAGCAATTGAACAGCTTGTGTGGATAAGCCATTTAATAACTCTGCTCCATGTCATTCCAACCATGGATTATTTTATTCACAAAAAGAGATGTGTGGGTGAATGACCACATTTGGTGATTTATACTGCCAAGCTCCAGAGATCTCGGATCTAGAGTCAAATATTTTATAAATTGCTCATGTTCATTTTATAATAATAAAATTATTCTTAAAGAGAGAATTCATTCCAAATGAAAATTCTGCCTTCAAAATATCTGAAGAAATAAAGGCATACATACAGGGTTTAGACCAATTTCAGGCTTGAGTAAATTAGCATTTTTCATTTTGGGGTGAACTATCTTTTTAAGACATGCAATTGTTATTGACTGATAATTTTCCCTCTATATAAGTTCTCAAATTTTATTTGTGGTTGCATTTTGAAGTGTTGTGACTAGTCATATGACAAATGAGTACCAATAACATTTGGCATCAGTGACATGTAACAGCACAATATAAAAGGAGAACAAAAAATCCTAATAAGTGGATCCAAACAACATCAGGGTGAGTAAATTGTGACGATTTCCATTTTTAGGCAATCAGTTCTTTTAAGTGATCAACGCTAGTGCTATTTCTTGACCTATTATTGTCAATTATTGCATTTTAAAGTAGGCTATGTATCTCTACTATATGTATCACTTTCTGGTATACTTCATTGTTTTCAGGCTAAAACTGATTCTCAGATTATTACAAGGCCATTAAACACATTTCATCGTAAATAGTTCCTAACCATTTTAAAAGTCTTATTGAGTTCTTCTTGATTATGGTATCATTCAAATATGATTGCTAATGAACGGTAATTTATGATGATTGAGAACTGTTTGAGCCATTAGTGTCACCGTTGACTGTTTGCAGCACGACTCAGGATGTGGAAATCATATTGATGACCTCCATATGACAAATATCTAGCGGAATTGACAAGATTTGTTTCATAGTTCGTGATGAGTTTCCCTTTCATGAGAGTCTAAAGTTAGGATTTAGGTTTGTCAAGCTAGCTAACAGGGAATGTTCTTGGAACTTATTAACAAACCTTCTAGTAACATTCAGACAACATTCAAAACTAACGTTCCCATAATGTTTGCAAAATGTTCCCTTAATATTCGTATAACCAAGAAAAAAAAAATGTATGGCACGTTTATACGACAACGATGTACTAAAAACAGAAACTTTCCCGTTTTCCGCGTACAGACGACAAAGTTGTCAAAATGATCCCCGTTCACATGGATCCGTGAAAACGACTGAAAACGTTTTATTCTACTGCCAGGCCAGTAGATGGCGATGTCACTTTGTAAAGAAACTACACGTCTATTTACTGAACACGTAATACGCATGAACGATTTTTGTAGTTTGCACGGAAATGATAACGTAATCGTTTTCAAAAACTTGCACTTTGAAACCCGTTTTTAAATTTTGCGTTTTCCGGCCCCCAAAACGCTGTTGTTGTGTAAATGAATGGACAAAGCGCATAAAAAGTTTTCCGTTTTTATTTGAAAACGGTGTTGTGTATGGCCTCTTAAAACACCGTTGTGTAAAGCTTTTCTTCCTGCAACTAATGAAAGACAGATGTAGATATGTTTTTCTACTCGCATACTATCACCAAAACTATTAAAAAAGCCGTGTATGAGCAGTGGAATGGAATTAATGAGGATGGTTGGGTTCTGAGGCGTCCCTGAAGAGCGTCTATTGTTGGAGATTACGGCTGACCCAAAAACTCAAAGTTTAAAAGACGTGTTGCTTCCTTAGCTTCAAACACACAAATGTCCTGGGATCCAATTTAGTTTTCTTCTGCATCACTTTTACCGTAAACTCTTACATGTGTGAGCATGTGACTGAATCCAATTCTGTGGAAAATATGAGATGTAACTAGCAACAGTGATGATTCACACACTTCACCTGTTCAGTCTTCTCGTCTCAGCAAACTCTTTACAGTGTCTATTAAAAGATGAAAGGCAAAACCCATGTCTGCCAAGCTTTCAATGAAAACAAACAACTTTCCTTTTTCATACCAGCTACAGTACATGGTAGAATTCTTTTTTGTAATCTGTGATCAAATCCACTGTGCTACACTTATCTATTATTTAATATGTTTTTTTTAAATAAACTATAAAAATCAACTAAGAAATATATATATATATATATATATATATATATATATATATATATATATATATATATATATATATTAGTGATCGACCGATATTGATTTTTTATGACCGATACCGATTATTTGCATGTTTATGTGCCCGATAACCGATATGCAGAACCGATATTTATTTACTGTTATACTTCTGTTTTTGACACAATTATTACAACACAAATGAACTGAACAAACCATTTTATTTATAACAATCACTCCCTCCTTGCATACAAAAAAACCTTTATATTTATACACAAATAAATAGAGGGGTCTGAGTCCAAAAAATAAAGTGCACTGTTACTAAGTGTCTTTGTTTAAAAAGTTTTTGCATAGCTATTTTAGTAATGTAACTTAATACTCCCAGTTAAGCAGAACTAGGTTGTAGTGTAGAAAACATCAGCAGCAACAATGTTAACAATAGGCGAAATAAATGTTAAAAGTCTAATGTTTTCATATGGAGAAAATAATTGGAATATCACCTTTGCAGAAATGTAATTCATTTTAAACAGTTTTATAAGGTTTATGTGCCGTTTAATAGGTTTAAAGAGTGAGGAATAATTCACTGAATAATATTAGCTGGAATATAACATTGTCAGGAAAGTAACAAACAAAACAGCATATTTGCATTTTTTTGTCGGTCTAAATCATGAAATGCTTTCTGACAAAGTGCTGTTTATCTATGCATTTACACGGAACTATAACTTAGGCTAGGCCTACTCAACCGCGATCGCGCGTGGAGATAATAAATAATTAATTTCCACAGAGCAGTATTTATTTATATGTGTATTAGCAAAATAATGGTTATGTAGTAAATGATAATATAATTTAGGGTATTTAAACGAGATAATCTTGTCAAAAGTTTCATTCCGTGGCCGTGCTTGAGCATTCCTGATCATCAACCCAGTGAGTGCTCAGCTATATGAACGAACTTTTTATCCGAGACTAATGTTGATCAAATACAACAGATAGAGAATTAAATTCAGCGCTTTTATTTTAAACATGCACTCATTCATGTCTGTTTTATTTAATTCATGTAAAGTTACGTCTTTATTGGGGCAGGACATGACGGTCGGATTACGCTACGTGACTTCATGAGTTCGTCTCAATGTTTTAGAACCAAGCTGCATAAATAAACTATATCAGGCATTTATGTCTCAATTCTCATTTCTGCATGTCTGTTATGTTAAGTAAAGTTGAATAATTAAAGCAAAGCAAGCAGAACATATACTTTACATGTGCACAGAGTTGTTGTTGACTGATCTCCTCAGAGGCGGGCTGCAATGGCGTAATTCTCAAAACGGCCACAAGATGGCGCCGTTTATCGGCGAATCCGATATTACAAAACCGATACCTGATTATGGAAAAATGCTTAAATATAGGGAAAAATATCGGTAAACCGATACATCGGTCGATCACTAATATATATATATATATATATATATATATATATATATATATATATATATATATATATATATATTAGTGGTGGGCCGTTATCGGCGTTAACGCGAGACTCTTATCGCGCGATAAAAAAAAATATCGCCGTTAATCTATTCCCCAAGTTGGGTTGGGAGATGATGACGCAATCTACCCGCGGCCGCAAGGTAAACCCGGCTGCAACGCATATTGGTCGTCATCTTAAGTAAACACGGCTGAAAGTGAAAGCAGCAACATCCATTATTTGGACTTGGTTCGGATTTAAGCCGTCCGACAAACAGCAGCAAACTATAGACAGAGTGTGTGGGGTAACGGTTCGGTAAGTTAACACACGACTAATCCGTTCTACCACCTCAAATTCAAAACGAAACATGATATCACTGAATACCAGCGCGCGCGTATTATTCTCATTCCAATATATCTTAGTGGTGTAACGTTAACACATAATCTCTGTCTATGCCCGATTTTAAGAATCGTTGTTGTGTTTCTTTTTAACGGAAAATACATTAGTTAGACAATATTATCACTTTAAATTTGGGGTTTCATAAGATCAAAGCTATAATAAACATTAGACCTACTTAAGTCTCTGCAGCTAGTGTACTTAAATTTTATTTATCTGCAAAATTATGTTGTATACTTACAGTTTTGCACAATATATGTTCTCAAAACTACATATACCCTTTAAAAAAAATACATTTAGCAGTTGTTTAGCAGGGTCTGTGTAACCTGTTCTGAAATGGTTTTATTATAATATACTGTATATCGTTATCGCAAGAGGCTGCAATGTATATCACAATATAGATTTTAGGCCATATCGCCCATCCCTAATTGATAGCCTATAGTAGTTGATAATAACATAGGCCTACCTAATGTTGCCTATGGACGGTAACAGTACAGTAGTAACCTTTACAGTCTATGAGTAGAACAGCTTTCTCAAGCAGTTTGTGATGCATTGTGGAAACAGAAGATGAGCCCCTGGTCTAATGCGCCACCTGGCTTGAGAAACCCGTTCTCAAAGACTTACTTTTATAGTCATTATTTGGGTAGCACACATATTCTGAATGCCTTCGGCAGAATTCAAATGAGCCATTTTAATCTAGATTAATCTAGATTAATTTCAAAATTAATCTAGATTAATCTAGATTAAAAAAATTAATCTATGCCCACCTCTAATATATATATAAATGTTCATTTGTGTTCAATTGTACTTATGCTCACAACAGGGCTAAAGGTAGCCTGGTAATACCAAACTCTGCTACTTCGCTTTGCTTCGTAGACAGAGTCTGGCATGGCATAATTGAAAAGCGTTTTCTTTCTCACGGGGGGCGCTTGTCTGAAGTTTAAAGGAGAACTTGGTAGCTTTTTTAACTTAATAAAACTGTCTAGAAATCATTTGGATGGTTAAACAACCTGTTCTGGTGATATTGGTGACTTTCCCCACTCCCCCCAGCGTTCCCAGGCGGAAAACCAACCTTGCAACTTGTTCACTACCGTCCCGGCAAGATAGAAATTGGAAGTCTCGTGAGAAGCGAAAGCGAGAGCGAGAACGAGCGCGAAACACAAATTGCTTTACGGCAATTCGACATAAACACACACGCATGTATGATGTATTACCAGATGATGTATTACCACCTCGGTAGACATAGCTCCACGCGATACAGTTGGCTTGCTCCGATCAAAACAAACGCACATGAGCAGCGGTAGAGAGGGGGAGGAGGCCGCCGCAAGTGAGTTTTTTACGACTGTGTTGTGAAATATACGCCCCCCCACAGCTGTAGGGGGAGCTCGTGGGGAAAACATGCGACAACAAAAGGGAAAATCAGTGAAGAAGTGACTAGAGTTCGCTAGAGTTGCCGAGTTCGGCTTTAAAATCATTGGTTACCCGTAAGCCAATCACATAACGTTTGGTTATGGCGTGTGTTATGCGCAGGCTCAGCCGCATCTAACTTTCACTGTAAACACATGTACACTGTAAAAACTAAAGGAGCCTCAAGTATCCTGTCGGATACTCAAGGAACTTCAAAATGTAATTTTGGTGCCTCAAAGCTCTTTTTCCTATAGTAGGGTTACTGGAGGAGCACTGACAATCTTTGAGGTTCTTGCTGGAACTTATGGGATCCTTTAAGCACTTTGTATTTACTTCAGAGGTTCTGGAGTCACCTTTTCATTACCATGAGACCTCGAAGTGCTTTAGGGGAAAACAGAGGAACTTAAATGCGATAAAAGGGTTATTGGAAGATCTTTTAACATTTAAGTGGTTCCTGGAAGATCTCTAATGTTAAAGCCAGCATCTGGAGGAACCCAATGGTTCAGTGAGGCCCGAATTAGATTATTATTCTATTATTATTATTATTATTATTATCCTATTATTATTATTATTATTATAGGCTACTTAAGTTTGATTCAGTATACATACCCAGGTGAAAAAGACGTACTATTAAATGTATTAAAAATGTACTTGAGTGTGTTTTTAGTAGACCTACTACAATACAAATATAGCCTACTTTAATGCATTTTTATTATTATTATTATTATTATTATTATTATTATTATAGGCAAGTTTGATTCAGTATACATACCCAGGTGAAAAAGATGTACTATTAAATGTATTAAAAATGTACTTGAGTGTGTTTTTAGTAGACCTACAAATCAAATATACTTTAATGCATTTTTAATACATTTAACAGTAACTATAGTCTTTTTCACTTGGGTAGCTTACATATATTTAGTATAGGCCTATTTTATTAAGTCATTTAAACCTTAAACAACAACACTAAATAATAATAATATTATATGAAGAAGAAGAAGCAGGAGGAGAAAAGTATTATTCTGTCACGAAACTGCTGCTATTCCTCTGCTGTCGTCGCTTCAGTGATGCTCGCGCTGCTCGCGCGCAACAAAGCTCAGCTGATCGTCATCAGGAAAGTAACGGCTCCTCTCATCAAAGCTTCCGCCGTTTATTCGGCTCTCCATTACAAGGTTTGTAAACTCGCCAAATAAATATAAATACAGAGTCTACTCACTATATATTTAAACACACATATATATAAACTAAATTTATTATACATTACTACGTTTTTACAGTGTTTACCACTCGTTTATTTCACAGTATCTGGTATGAAGGTTTTAGCCGCGATGCTAACTACGTTGATCTAATGAACAAATGGAAATGATTGACTTATTGTCTTAGATTGATTTAGTCATTCAATTCAACATATTTTGTACAACTGTGTCTTCAAATTGCTGATATAGCCTAACTAATTTAGAAAATTCTCTGATTCTTGGCGTTTGTTATGAATAACAAAAACAGGTTATAGTTTGCTCTGTTTTTGTTTAGCCTAACTTTACTACAGGTGCCCTCATTCTCTCAAATACCATTTTAAAGCCATTTACTGGTCAATAAATATTATGTTGTGAATAATCATCTTTGTTCTTTTGTTTCCCCAGAACAACCATTACATTTCTAAAATAATCTGAACATTTCAGTGGCAACATTGAATTACAGTAAGTTACCTGCATCACATGCTGTACTTTATTACTATGAACTTTCTCTGTGTGAAATTGTATTGTTTGACTGTGTACTTGTGTTTTTTAATCAGTTACTCTCTGAAAATCTTTTCTCATGATCTCAAATCTCATTCATGTTACTCAGAAAAATAATATCACAGGTTTGATTCACAAAAAATGCTATAGACATTTTAACTCTGAATTATAACTTCAAGTTTAGTCTTTTTCGACAAAAAAAAATAAAAAAAAGGAAAAAGCTATTAGGCTTCAGAAGACTTGCAACACAACCCATAACACATGAGTTGTGAACTCATTGATTATTTTTAGGATCTTTTCTGGGACATTTTTGGAGCTTAACCATTTTTACATAAATTGTTGCATTGAATTGAACTAGACAAGTGTACATAAGAATGGTTTCATGAATGATTTACACATTTGTTTTCTTCTTGTGTTTCATGCAGTGAAACTGAATGGTGACTGGGGTTGCATTATGCCTGAGATCTGCTTTTGGGTTCCACAGACAGAAAGTCAAACAGGTTTGGAACGTCACAAGGCTGAGGAAATTATTTAAATTTCACAACTATCACTTTAATAACATTACTAACAGTAAATTTTGTACTTTGCAGGGATCTCGGTAAGCTGAAATACAAGTTTGACCAAGAATAAAAATCCTCCTGTAGACCTGAAAATCATCGAAGTGCCTGGACCATCCACCAGAAAAGAGGAAAAACAAACGGAAAACGATGCTGTACTTTTTCACTTTTCCAACTCTTTAAGTACCTCACACCAACTTGGTCCCATAGTGACTTTTTTGACCACAAACGAAATTGCTGATCGTGTGAATTCATATTGAAATGACTGAATTCACCAGTGAACATTCACAGAACAACAGATCATTTTACTGCACCTTAACTCTGTTTCGGGTCGAAGCCTCTACTGCTACTTCCTCTATCTTGTTTCATGAGAATACTCAACAACCATTTATGAACACTGTTGATTCAAGTCACACATTTAAGCTTTTCAAAAGCCATAGTGTACATTACAGTCTCCAGTCTAACGGCATCCCAGACTTAAACATTTTATGATTCAAAATAGCTGAATAACTAACCATCTGAGATTTCGGTATAGAGATAAAGGTTACAGCACAATGAGTGTATATTAGCACTGTTGTTTGTTTTTGGCATCTGATAGAGCTTTTGGACTTGGAAACAGTGATGTCAGACTAACCATCGGACTGAAACACAAATGTTTTAAAGTTAAGTATGATGGACATTTTTAATTAGTTCAAATGTAATTTTTTTACATTGATTTATTTAGTGGAACATATGTGTTTCCATGCATTTTGTTGAGATGTCTTTTCTTGTTTATCTATTGTATATACATGGTTGATTATTCATGTTGCTTATGTATTACACTATTTTTTTGTGTAGTCATTGATATTAATCTGTAGTTAGCTTTTTTCCCCATGTGCATGGAAGTGTATGTATAAAAATGAATATCAAATATGTAATAAACAATTCTTATTTTGTATTTGGTTCAATTTGTTTATTATAATAGATGTCAAAGGTAACCATAGTAACAACATGAAATTAAATATTTAAAAAAAATGAAATTTGGTTCCTGGAGGCACCCAAAGTGGTTCCACACAGTGCCTAATATAAGAGTTCCTCAGGAAACCTGTGTGGTTCCTCAGAGAACCGCCCCTTTTTAAAGGGTGCCTAGAGGATCTACAGACGGTTCCGCCGGTGTGGCAAAGTGAAGAACCCCAAAAGGTTCCTCCAGGCACCTTTTATTTTTACAGTGTATGATGCGAAAACAAAACCATCGAGCGAAATACCGGAGTGAACATGGCTGTGAACGACTTTTGCAGATTATGTGAAGTAAATCTACGCATCCACGGTACAATCTACAATCAGCGTCTACGTCACGGCTCTCAGCCCGCCCTCTGTTCGTTGATTGGCCGGCTGTTTTGAGGCCGGAGGAAAACAGGGAAAACGGTCGCTATCTCAGACTGAGTACAGAAGCGAACTGAAATTGAGCGGAAGTACAAAGTCTGACATAGTCAGGCTAGGCTAAAGGTGCACCGGGGTAAAAAGCCGCATTTTACATTATTCTCTTTTAAACCTCTAGATGGTACATAAATTCAGCTAAGCACTTTTTTTAACAACCACTTTTGATGATGCACGTGAAAATTTGGCTGATCCATGATGCAATCATGCTAATTTATGCACTAATTCAATCTATTTTTTTTTTTTTTTAAATAATGTTGTAGATATATGTAGCAAATAAGAATCGATACAATTGTCTATAATTTGAGACAAAGGTCTTGTTAATGATTTTTTGTTCAAGGTAATTAAAGCAAATGTTTTTCAATAACAGAAGAATATGTAAAAGTGTTGTATTTGGGGTAAAAGGCGCCCCTGCTGTTGGGGCGAAAGGCACAATAATTTACATGATAATAAACAGCTGGCTGACTTTTCCATTTGTTGACATGACATGGTTAGATTAGATATCCAAATGGGTGTCCACCTAGAGATAATCCCCATATTTATAATGAAACCATCATATTAAAAAATATATATATATAATAAAATATATGTATTTGTTACTACTGTAAAGCTCTATTAAATTATGGGATCTCATTTAATGCTTTCAGAATCTTTTCTTTTTAAATAACTGTTACTTTTTTTTAAATGAGCAGTATTTTAATGACAGTATATGTCACGGTTTTGGTCTGGTTTTGTTCTTGTCATGTTTGCCTCCTTGTCTGTCATGTGATCCCTTGTAGTCATGTGATCCTGCCATGTGTCTTGTCATGAGTTTATTGTCTGATTGTTTGATCATTGTTCACAGGTGTCCCTTGTCTAGTCATTAGTCGTGTGTGTATCTAAGCCCTCATGTTTGCCATGTGTTGGGGTCTTGTATTGCTGATGTAACCACTAAGTAAGTTCATGTTTCTGAGATTGTTTTCGCCATGCCTTGCCATGTTCTTTTGTTTCTATGTCTGATTCTGATTTTC
>NC_138223.1:39533807-39658807 GCF_964197995.2 Scardinius erythrophthalmus
GACAGGAAGGAGCTGCCAAACATGCTCTGTACAAAATGTTCCTGTTGTGTATATGTAATCTAACAGAGAAGTTTAGGCTTTTACTACATAGAAAAAAAAATCTGTTTTATGCTGCCAAATGTGAGGTACAGCATTACTCCATTACCCTCTGAATTTTTATTATGCAACATAGCACATTATATATACACAGTGAACTTTGACTCTTTCTATTTCCCCAATCCATTAGCACACAAAACTCATAGCTAAAAGGAGAAAATGGAAACAGGACAAATAAACTTTTATCAGACTTGTCTTTTTCCTCATGCCTGCCCTTTACTAGTATACATTTTCTGCTCCGTTCAGTGATTCTGAACACTTTTTGTGCAGCAGGAAATCTCACATTCAAAAGCAAATGTTCTTGATGTGAACAATAACAGCTTTTCATGTCAATAAAAATACATTGATGCACCATCTCGAGCACATACAAGTAGGCCTAATCATGTATAATAAGGCAGACTGAAGAGTGATAGTCGATATTTTATTTTATTTTACTACATTCTAAAACATCTGACTTCTTATTTTGCTATGTTTCAAAAAACATATTGTTCCTCGTTATTTAGAACGCAAGTTGCGACAGTAATGCCTTTTAAAATGATTTTTTTTTTCTGCGAACCTGTTGAATCGATTCCCAAATCGCACTGAACATGAACAGTTCATTCACGAATTGGAATGATCCGTTTTGCGTTTCTTATACTGTCAATGGTTTGCAACGATGAACGACGGACTCAGTGATTCTGGCAGGACAGTGGTCCTCCAGGACCGAAGTTGCCTATCCCTGATTTAACTGTCTGACGGAAAAGGAGCAAAGAATCGAGTGGTATGATTCTCAAAGCTTGAGTGTGCGGGAGATTTGACTGAAGGTGTGAAAAGTTACTAATCCCAGCATTGTTTTGTAAATGAAAATCTTAAATGAAAAATATTAAGCAGGACTGACAACGACCGAAAAAAACAGAGCAGGGTGATATGAATCAAAGTTTCAGCTTTTCTGATATGTGACCCTGGACCACAAAACGTCTCAGGTTACGACTGTAACCTATGTTCCCTGAGAACAGGGAACGAGACACTACGTCAGAATGACGCTATGGGGAACGCCTCAGGCGTGACAGGTGTCTGAAATCAATATCAAATCACGGCAATCACATTGACCGGCGACAGCCCGTGAATCATTAACGTGAATGATTAACATGCGACCTGCAAGTATAAAAGGGCGCCTTGCAAACATGACAACATCCTATCGTCTGAAGGGACTGTTGCAGGCAGGCCCCGAGGCATGGCAGGAAGACGTAGTGTCTCGTTCCCTGTTCTCAGGGAACATAGGTTACAGTCGTAACCTGAGACGTTCCCTTTCGAAAGGGAACTCTACACTACGTCAGAATGACGCTATGGGGAACGATATACCAACGCCACCATGCTAAGGGGAGTGCATGCCAAAGGCAGTGACAACTGTCAGAACCGGCAATTCAAATGAACGCTAGTACCACTCACCCCCAGGTCACACTGAGCTGTCAGTGACAGCACTCCCTACGGTCATAGCCCAAGCTAAATGACACCACAGAAAACCTCCATAAACATAGTTTAGTGAAAGGTCTACCTGGGCCTGCTCAAGGGCCTAGGACCACAACTTCAACTTCTTAGAAGGGGTCCCTTCTAGGGAATGTGGCTAGGGAACCTGAGGGAACCCCAGCCAGTCACTATTCAGGGGAACGTGCCACCTGAAATGCCACCAGGCAGGCCTGACCTGGTGTCACCATATAAGACACTACAGTCTGGCCACTTCCTGTCTGTCCGAAGACAGAGCCTCTGGACACTTGCCTTTAGGAAGGCATCCAACCCGAGGGACTGCGAAGCAGGCAGTAAACCACTCGGACCGGATCTCAGAGACGGGATATCCTGGAGAGTATGACTCAGCATAGTGCTTTACAACCCTTGCCAGCGAGGGGAGTTTCTCTACTCGATCCACGGATCAACCCAGTGTTTGTGTTTCAAAACACTAAGGAGGCCTGTGAGGGCCTAAGGACTGATCTAACTGGGAGGCCTCATGAGAGGCCTACGACCGACTGATCAGACTCAGGAGACCACATACTCATACTGACCCTCAGTGAGGGGAGCATTAGATCTACCTGGTAGGCAACCAGGCTGTAGCAGGATAAAGAGGTTCCAGGAGGGAACCCGTAGCAGAGAATACAAACTTGAGTCGAGCCAGTGCGCAAGCTCACCTTCGGTAGCTGCCTGATAAGGTCTGCTAAACTGAAAGTAAGCGGCCACTAGCTTACAAAACCCAGCACCACAGTGAAACTACTCAGGGAGACCTGGAGAGGCCTACTACCTGACAACCACAGTATGTGGGAGCTCACCTTCAGAGAGGCCTGGTGAAGCCTACTATCTGATAACCACAAAACGTGGGAGCTCACTTTCAGAGAGGCCTGGAGAGGCCTACTACCTGACAACCACAGTATGTGGGAGCTCACCTTCAGAGAGGCCTGGTGAAGCCTACTATCTGATAACCACAAAACGTGGGAGCTCACTTTCAGAGAGGCCTGGAGAGGCCTACTACCTGAAAAACCATGCTCAGTGGAACACACAGTAAGTGGGAGCTAACCCTTCAAGGAGGCCTGGAGAGGCCTACTACATGACAACCACAGTATGTGGGAGCTCAACTTCAGGGAGGCCTAGTGAGGCCTACTACCTGATAACCACAGCGCATGGGAGTTCACTTACAGAGAGGCCTGGAGAGGCCTACTACATGACAACCACAGTATGCGGGGGCTCAACTTCAGGGAGGCCTAGTGAGGCCTACTACCTGATAACCACAGTGCATGGGAGTTCACTTACAGAGAGGCCTGGAGAGGCCTGCTACATGACAACCACAAAACGTGGGAGCTCAACTTAAGGGAGGCCTACTGAAGCCTACCACAGTACATGGGAGTTCGCTTACAGAGAGGCCTAGAGAGGCCTACTACCCATTACCAGAAAAACCACATTAAGTGGAAACTCAAAGTATGTTGGAACTCAACTCCAGGGAGGCCTGGTGAGGCCTACTACCAGAGAACCATGACATGAAGGAGCTTACTTTCAGGGAGGCCTGGAGAGGCCTACTACCTGAAAACCACAGCTGACATTGGGCCAGACTGGCATTCCAGTTGACTGTCTATGGGGCTTTGCCTTCAGGGAGGCCTTATGAGGCCTACTAACTGATAGTTCAACCTCAGGGCCACTTAGTACCACAGTATGAGGGATTTAGCCCTCAGGGAGGCCTAGTAAAGCCTACTACCTGACCCCCACAAAAAATGTGGGAGCCCATCTCCAGGGAGGCCTGAAGAGGCCTACTTCCTGAAACAGTCTAATCAGCTGGATGTGACTGCTGCTGGGGACTCGCCTAACAGGGAGGCCCGGTCGAGCCTACTAGCTGATAGCGAGTCTTTCTGCTACTTTAATGAACACTGCTGGAACCATACTAATAAAAAACTTTCCTAAAGTTTTGACCTAGTGTATGCTCCACAATGTTGTGACCCACCTCCGAGGAGGCCTGTTAAGACCTACTACTCGGTAGTGAGTCTTCTGCCCGAACTACCAGGGCCAACCAACGAAGGTGAGCTGGCCTAGGAGCCCTATCTTAGGGGCTACCCGGTCAAGGAGGCCTGCTGGGGCCTACTACCTAACTGTGCAGCCTTCAAGGCAGAAAAGCTGTTACTACAGCACTTACAGCATCCTGGCACCTAATCACATTGCCAAAGGCAGTGTACTCAGCAAAAAGCAATACCCTCATAGCAGGGGAGTACAACATACGCCACTCTGCCTAGTGGAGGCCCCATTTTAAGGGCCTACCTACTAAATGCATGGGCATCAGCTCATGGCAATGCTCTGGCTTCAAGGGAGCGGAGTTCAAATACCGGAATGAAATGTAGTTAGAACTCCCTGCTCACCCGGAGCCATCGTGGTGTGAGGTAGATAATACAGAGCTGAGAATGGATTACTCAAAACTACCCCGCGTTTAGTGGGGGAGAAACACCATATGCCCCTGAAATGTTAGACAGGGAGCGGGCCTGCAAGTGGCTCCAAAGGGTGACAGGGATTTGTCCTGTGCCCAGCCTGGGGAAGCGGAGCTTGCTTGCAAGCCAACCAACCTTCACCCATCGTTCGAGTGGTTCAGCTCAACGGGCTGAGTGGAGCCAGCTCTAGAGGCCTAAAAACAAGTAGCTCTGTTCGACAGGGTCTGGCAAACTATCACATCGCAGAGCGAAAGACAGCCTGACCCGCCTGAAGGATCATACCTCAACTACCACCCTGCATTACTCTATCACCCCTGAATGCAGTGAAAGGGGCGGGCCTTGGCCAACAACTCCCATTTAAGGGAGGAGGCTGAAATCTAGGGGAGGAAGCCTAACACATAATGAATGCGGCAGCTATACTTAGCAGAACGCCTCCAACATCCCAAACATAGCCTAGGCCAGCTACAGAGGCGGCCCGGGTTAGGGCCGACCCATAAGCATAGATCTACCTGAGGGCTCAGAGGAGCCAAAGCCAACTTGATTGAGAGGCTGTGAAACACTCAACCTACTGACACCTTACAGAGCTCAGGGGAGCGAAGTACTCAGGATACAAATGTCACAAACTGATAGGTAAGACATAAGATCTATCTGAAGCGCCAGCGTCAGTCTAAACCTAAACAAAAAAGCTTTTTTTTTTTTTTTTTTTTTAGGAAGACCAACTACTCTACCCCTGGGTGGCTAATAGCCCTGAGGCTAAACAGAAATGAGCGGCGGCCCACCACGCATAAAAAATGTTATGACCGGAAGGCCATCACACACTCAGCACGGAAGCCAAATCTTCTTTGAGCTTCTCCCTAATTCGTTCCAGCCACCAACTGAGGGGAGGCTTCAGGGCCCTGAAGTCCAAAACTTACTTTACCTTATTCCTCCTTGCCAGTACGACTCCCTAGGTCTATACAGGGAACGAGGTCTGTAGAGAAATAAATGTCAGTGTTATTTGTACACACAGATATTCTTAAAAGACCAATCAGCTCACCTGCGGCATGCGGAGTGAAGACTCCACCAGAGATTCACAAAAACCTGGGGTCCACCACTTTTACATGCCTAAAAGAGGCGCTCACACTAATCAAGCCAAGGCGGGCCAACAGAACATAGTTCTATCATGGGCCCAGCCCCAGGCCTGATGTAGCAAGAACGCCTGGGGAGTCAGGAAGAGAGAGAGGGCTGGTAGAAAAAGGCCCTCCAGGGAGATCAACCCTTACTCACGCTGTGTGCGCTTGCGCTGGATGACCTCCCTTAGATCCCTCTTCTTGCGGGAGGCTCGCCTTCTCTGTGTCCTACTCCTCCATGGAGGGGGCGCACGAGAGGCGACACTGGACCTCTGGTCCTGTCTACGGTCCTCGGACCGAGAGGGACCAGGGCCTCCCGTCTGCCTGGGCTTGGACCCGGATCTCAGCGGTATACATGTTTCAAAAGCAGCTGAGCGTGCCTTCGCCTCTCTAAACTTCCCAACCACCGTCATCCACGGAGGTGCCAAAAAGCTTAGAAGGCGAAACTGGTGAATTGAGGAGAAAAGGATTTCTCTTTCTCCCCGATATCAGCCATGTTAAGTCACAGATGCCTCTCCGTGGCCACCATCGCTGCCATCGATCAGCCGATCGCGGCAGCAGGCCCGGAGAGACAAAACTGTGGTTCGACGCAGCTCAGCAACCGCCTCAGGGGACAGCCCCGCCCCCTGGTCGAGATCCCACAGCAGGTCAGCCTGGTAAGCTTGCAGCACCGCCATGGTATGGGGAGCAGCGCCGGCCTGACCTGCTGCCGTGTATGCTCTGCCATTCAAACGAGCTGATACTTTAAGCGTTTTGGATGGTAGGGTTGGAGCTTTAAGTGTCGACACCCGCCCAGACACGAGATATTTTGTGAACGTCTCGTCAATCGGCGGTATCGACACATACCCATGCTTCCCGATCCACTCAACATCAGCGAAATCACCCCGCTGATGTCAGTGAATATGAGCAGAGCATGGGTTCTTCCAAGCCCTCTCGATCTCAGTATGGAGATCAGGAAGGAAAGGAAGGCTCACCTGAGCTGGTGCCATATGTTCAGGGAGAAATCGATCGTCAAGCCTGCCGCGAGCGATCTCTCCCTGAGCGCGCCGCCATGGCAACTGAAGTTTGTCGGCGGCGCGCCCCATATCAACCACCAGCTCAGCATACACGGGGCAGGATGGCTGACGAGGCTCTGGATCTAATGCATCCTCATCAGCCATTTCTTGCCCGTCCTGAAGAGCACTCTCTGCAGTACCAGTAGGAGAAACGTCTCCGTCATCCACCTGCAACACGCTCTCGTCAGTCGATGACGCATCTGAGAGGGTTTTTTTTTTTTTTTTATTTGCACAGGACGCTCCCTCGAGAGCGTCCCGTGCGTGCTCTTCACTCAGACAGAAAATGCACATTTCATGTGTGTCACCCGGCAACAAAAACCTTGGGCACGGGTCAACACATATAATGAAATTCTTACCTTAGGACTTGCCTTAAGTGTGCGCTTCATTTTCTAATTGCCGTTAATGCTTGACATTAAGACCAGACAAAACAGTCCCTGAAGACGAAAAGATGTTGTCATGTTTGCAAGGCGCCCTTTTATACTTGCAGGTCGCATGTTAATCATTCACGTTAATGATTCACGGGCTGTCGCCGGTCAATGTGATTGCCGTGATTTGATATTGATTTCAGACACCTGTCACGCCTGAGGCGTTCCCCATAGCGTCATTCTGACGTAGTGTAGAGTTCCCTTTCGAAAGGGAACCAGTCTTATGTGTAATTTTTTTTTAAATTGAGATTTATACATCATCTGAAAGCTGAATACATAATCTTTCCATTGATGTATGGTTTGTTAGGATAGGACAATATTTGGTCAAGATACAACTATTTGAAGATCTGGAATCTGAGGGTGTAGAAAAATCGAAATATTGAGAAAATCACCTTTAAAGTTGTCCATTTCTATTGGCGATAGTGCTGCATCCATTCACAAAAATAAATGTTTTATATATTTAAGGTGGGAAATTTACAAAATATCTTCATGGAACATGATCTTTACTTAATATCCTAATGATTTTTGGCATAAAAGAAAAATCTATAATTTTGACCCATACAATGTTTTGTTGGCTATTGCCACAAATATACCTGTGCAACATAAGACTGGTTTTGTGATCCAGGGTCACATATTAAATATCGTTTTGGCGCTCTCAAATGTGACGTGACAGATCGCTAGCGCCAGTTCAAGCGGGTCGTGAAGATCATCTCCTCTCTTTACTTCTAATTAATAATAAATAAACACGAATGAACATTAGAAGGTATGTTGAAAGATACAGTACAACTTACCGCAATCTATCATGTCTTGTGTAATCGATCAATCAGTGTTTCAACCTCGGAAATGTCAGCAAAACAAGTTGAGAACAATGTTGCGTAACGTCCAGGCGCGCAGATGGCACTGGGGACGGGGGGGGACATGACTATGGAGGTAGATTTGTGTCTTTATTATTCAATCAAAAAAAAGGTTGCTTCAATCAAAAAATATATTTTCAATCAAAAAAACCCGTTTCAATCAAAGAAAAAAAGTGTTTGAATGCAAAAATATATTTGAGACTCAAAAAAATGCATTTGAACACTATTTTTTTTTGCTTGAAAATGTTTTTTTTGATAGAAGTGAAGGTTTTTTTGTTTGAAGCAACTTTTTTGATTGAAGTATTGTTGTTTTGTGTTTGGGCCATATTATGGGTAGGACATTTGTGTCTTTATAATTCAATCAAAAAAGAAGTTGCTTCAAACAAACAAAACATATTTTCAATAAAAAAATCACTTCAATCAAAAAATAAACCTTTTCAATCATAGAAAAAATGTTTTTGAATGCAAAAAAATATTTGAGATTCAAAAAATTGCACTTGAACACTTTTTTTTTGATTGAAAATGTTTTCTTTGATTGAAGTAATCTTTTTTGTGTTTGGACCATGTTATGGGTAGGACATTTGTGTCTTAATTATTCAATCCCAAAAAAGTTGCTTCAATCAAAAAAAAAACATTTTCAATCAAAAAAAAATAATTTCAATCAAAGAAAAAACTGTTTAAATGCAAAAAAAAAAAAAATCATTTGAAGTGTTTTTTTTTTATTGAACTTTCTTTTTTTTTTGAATGAAGTGAAAAAAGTTTTGAAGTCGTTTTTTTTTTAAATCATTTTGACACAAACGTACCGCAGTGGGGGCGGGTGCTTCCCCATTGGTCAGACATGTTTGAGTGACAAGTGTCTACACCAACGACGTCTTTCTGACAAGCAAGTCATGGTCGCCACTCGCCAGCGAGCCAGGAAGCAGTGGTGGAGTTGTTGGTAAGTAGATAAAACCGTATTAAAATGATTGGTGTCACGTTATTAGCCTACTCTGTTTGATATTTCGATTAAACATACAGCTTGCTAACTTAGCTCACGTTGACTAATTTGTGTGATGGTGTTAGATATCTGACGCCTCATATTGTCAGGCAGGCTAGCAGGGTGCGCTAACGGCTAATTGAATTGTTTATTTCACTTAAGTAACGTTACAGAGGCTTGCTATGTGCTAGTGCTATATTGTGTTATAATACGTAACGTCATTAGTGGTCAAACAACAGTCCACAGGCCAACTGTTGCCCACAGCGCTGCCTGTTTAGCAGCAACAGGTCATGCAGAGCCTGAGTCTATCTTCTCACACAGCCCACAGGATTACAGCTATTTGACCGTCCCGCTCTCTCTCTCGCTCACGGGTAGTGGTCTCCCCACCATCACAGTCAAATGCTCGCAGACACAGAGGCAGATGCTGTTATTTTGAGAGCGGGGCTTACATATGCCGTCCCGTACGGAAAATAATGTTGCATACCACCGGTAACATGAATATATATTCCGTTGCTCGGTGCGCAAACTAGCTGTGTCAGGCATTATTTATAAGTAGCCTAATGTCCTGCACAACTCCACATGGAAAACTGGCAGTTCAATGAAGTGATGCTTATTGTCTGACATAGTGTACAAGTAGTTACTAGCTTAAAGTATTGTGCCAATAATGATCCTTCTGGTAAATTTGGCATTCAGTTGAGACACAAAAGCTCTTAGTTTAATGAAAATCCTTGGAAAAGAAGACAAGATGGTTTGTTTAATTAGTATTCATTTATTTATATTTCTAATATCATATAGTATTGTCCTGTCAACCCATTACAAGTCTTGCCTTATTCAGTGTTGATTTATTGACATGTTTATGTAAGATGTTTTATTAGAAGGTGTGTGAGTGAAAGTTGTCTGAAGTTGTATTTTTCTATTTTATTGCTGATTGATAATGTAGGACTCTGGTCCTGGCTTGGCCTAAGTTTTGGTGTCTCTAAATGCTGTGCTCTGTAGGCATGACACATTAATTTCTTTAGTTACTTTTATTATACAAGCCATCAATTTTGATGGCTTGTTAGTGTAACCGTTAAGCATAATGGCATTAATGCTATATATAGCGTACATTTAGCCAGATATTTTTTTTTTTTTTTTAAAGTAGCTAACTAGCTAAAGCCTTAAGTAGCTGAAATTAAGTTGTCTCATGTCTCTGTCTGCAGCAACACACACACACACACACACACACACACACACACACACACACACACACACACACACACACACAGACAACGATAGCTACCTACATTAACTGCAACATCTTTCCAGGCAGCAGATGGACTAATTGTTTTTCCTGTTGATCAAATTATGTTTTTTTAGGCCAAGAACTAACATCAAAATTGATGGCTTGTATAATAAAAGTAACCATACGACACTATTGAGCAGTTATAATTGAGAGTGCAGCAATACCTGTATCGATATCAATACTGCTTATCAATACTTCAAATAATTTGATGCAAAAAATAAAGTATCACATAAAGAAATTAATGTGTCATGCCTACAGAGCACAGCATTTAGAGACACCAAAACTTAGGCCAAGCCAGGACCAGAGTCCTACATTATCAATCAGCAATAAAATAGAAAAATACAACTTCAGACAACTTTCACTCACACACCTTCTAATAAAACATCTTACATAAACATGTCAATAAATCAACACTGAATAAGGCAAGACTTGTAATGGGTTGACAGGACAATACTATATGATATTAGAAATATAAATAAATGAATACTAATTAAACAAACCATCTTGTCTTCTTTTCCAAGGATTTTCATTAAACTAAGAGCTTTTGTGTCTCAACTGAATGCCAAATTTACCAGAAGGATCATTATTGGCACAATACTTTAAGCTAGTAACTACTTGTACACTATGTCAGACAATAAGCATCACTTCATTGAACTGCCAGTTTTCCATGTGGAGTTGTGCAGGACATTAGGCTACTTATAAATAATGCCTGACACAGCTAGTTTGCGCACCGAGCAACGGAATATATATTCATGTTACCGGTGGTATGCAACATTATTTTCCGTACGGGACGGCATATGTAAGCCCCGCTCTCAAAATAACAGCATCTGCCTCTGTGTCTGCGAGCATTTGACTGTGATGGTGGGGAGACCACTACCCGTGAGCGAGAGAGAGAGCGGGACGGTCAAATAGCTGTAATCCTGTGGGCTGTGTGAGAAGATAGACTCAGGCTCTGCATGACCTGTTGCTGCTAAACAGGCAGCGCTGTGGGCAACAGTTGGCCTGTGGACTGTTGTTTGACCACTAATGACGTTACGTATTATAACACAATATAGCACTAGCACATAGCAAGCCTCTGTAACGTTACTTAAGTGAAATAAACAATTCAATTAGCCGTTAGCGCACCCTGCTAGCCTGCCTGACAATATGAGGCGTCAGATATCTAACACCATCACACAAATTAGTCAACGTGAGCTAAGTTAGCAAGCTGTATGTTTAATCGAAATATCAAACAGAGTAGGCTAATAACGTGACACCAATCATTTTAATACGGTTTTATCTACTTACCAACAACTCCACCACTGCTTCCTGGCTCGCTGGCGAGTGGCGACCATGACTTGCTTGTCAGAAAGACGTCGTTGGTGTAGACACTTGTCACTCAAACATGTCTGACCAATGGGGAAGCACCCGCCCCCACTGCGGTACGTTTGTGTCAAAATGATTTAAAAAAAAAACGACTTCAAAACTTTTTTCACTTCATTCAAAAAAAAAAGAAAGTTCAATAAAAAAAAAACACTTCAAATGATTTTTTTTTTTTGCATTTAAACAGTTTTTTCTTTGATTGAAATTATTTTTTTTTGATTGAAAATGTTTTTTTTTTTGATTGAAGCAACTTTTTTGGGATTGAATAATTAAGACACAAATGTCCTACCCATAACATGGTCCAAACACAAAAAAGATTACTTCAATCAAAGAAAACATTTTCAATCAAAAAAAAAGTGTTCAAGTGCAATTTTTTGAATCTCAAATATTTTTTTGCATTCAAAAACATTTTTTCTATGATTGAAAAGGTTTATTTTTTGATTGAAGTGATTTTTTTATTGAAAATATGTTTTGTTTGTTTGAAGCAACTTCTTTTTTGATTGAATTATAAAGACACAAATGTCCTACCCATAATATGGCCCAAACACAAAACAACAATACTTCAATCAAAAAAGTTGCTTCAAACAAAAAAACCTTCACTTCTATCAAAAAAAACATTTTCAAGCAAAAAAAAATAGTGTTCAAATGCATTTTTTTGAGTCTCAAATATATTTTTGCATTCAAACACTTTTTTTCTTTGATTGAAACGGGTTTTTTTGATTGAAAATATATTTTTTGATTGAAGCAACCTTTTTTTTGATTGAATAATAAAGACACAAATCTACCTCCATACATGACCCCCAAAGATTCATAGTGACCCGATCCGTCCCCCGCCCTCACTATCCCAAACGCGACAAAAATCGGTAAAACATGGGATTAATCAGTGTTTTCGCTATACATTATGTGTAGGCTATACACTATACATAAACGTGTTTTTGCAAAACGGATTTAAATCCGATCTTCAATTCCCGCGCTTGGCGCGCTATAGGCCTGTGCATATTTAATGGAGTGCACGTCACCGAAAGTAACCAATATGAGCTGCATTTTATTGATCATCAGCTAAAATTTTTAAATTAAAGATTGCAATAAGAGAGAGCAGTAACAGCCCTGGTAAGATCATTTCGTTTCTTTACTTATAATGATGATGATTGTGTGTTAAGCGTCTACGACTTACTTTCACTTTGATTTGTGATAGTTTGCACGTTTGCTTGAGTTCAGCTTCTCGTCTGCGGCGATGCTGTTTCAGTAGCATCGCCATATTTGGCTATAACATTACATATAGCCTATAACACGCTCTCACACGTTTATTTTTTAGCATTTTTGGGAGGAGTTAAATTTACATATATGATTTCAACAACCAGATGCATTTACACTTGTTTGTCCAGCTTCGTCTGGAATACGGCCCAGACCTCCTCCTGAAGTGGTTTGAGCGCTCGGATTCAAATCTGTCTCGAATGCGTTTCGGAGGGCATTTACACCTGGTCTTTTCATGATCGGATAGCTATCCGATCACAGAAAACGCATGAAGTGGCCAGGTGTAAACAGCCCCTATTTCTAAACTGAGCCGGTGATTTTCTGAACTGAAAAAAAATTGACTGTATAAATGTCATAAAGGTGATGAAGAGAAAAAAAATCACCTCGTTTTTTCAAAAACCAAACAATTAGTATTATTATTATTATTTGCACATAGGTTCTTTGCTTTTTTGTTCATAATGATAGACTTTGTATGCTGAGATAAGCAAATGTTTAAAAAAAAACATACTTTGCTGAAGACATGAAGTTTTTGGTGGGTGATTGGCATAGGCTACTAGTCAAATAACAGTCTGATCATGCATTGCTAGTGGTGATCAGGTAGGCTTTTGTTTACCTTTGGTCATTGTTGTTTATCCATGATTTCAAATAACAATCCCCCAATGGCTTTTTAATGCAAATCATTAGCCCAAATTATGCAAAGTTACTACTTGAGCACTAGTTAAAGCCCAAATTACGCAAATAACGAATTGAGTTTAAATCATTTGCTGACAGCTTGGTCCCCCCCCCGTTAAAAAATCCTATCTGCGCCCCTGGTAACGTCACATTGGTAAGGAAAGCCATTTAATGACCATAGCATGTTATTAGCTAGAAAAATTAACAGTAGAGATAGGAGTATTTGTCTAATAGATGCACCATATTACATACTTATTGTTTACTAATGTCGTTAAAGGTATAACGTTATTAAAACCACATTATATTAATTTGATTTGTTCATTTTAATTTTTAATAATAATACCAGCTGACAGGGCTCACTATATGTTTACAGCATTAGTTGAGAGATTTATTTTTCTTGAGAAAAAATAATGTAAGGACTGTACCTGATATTTATTCAAATTAATCGATATTGAATCAAGATCGGAATCAAATCACAAGCTTATGAATTGACATCTCAAGCTAAACTCAAAAATTGGCAGTCCTGCGCTTATTTGTGAACTAAATCTGAAATGCTTAAAGGTACAATATGTAAGAATTTTGTATCGAAATATCAAAAATAAAAAAACACTTGCACAGTGTTATATATTTCTTTCAATTATGTACTTACATTATCCTATACTGTACATTTCCAAGAATTTGTAAATTCAGAGAAATTCAGAAATAGTGCCTGGCCCCACTTGGGACGTCGCCTGTCGATGACGTAATAACCGCGTTATCCCTGGTTTCTGCTTGTACTGCCATAGTAACCATGGCGACATGTGGACAACTGCGTAATGTTTAGCGGCACGCTGCTGTTGTTTCGTTCAAACATTATAGATCATGGCAAGCAGACTTTGGGACAAATGGAGAACTAAAACAAGGATCAAAATCAGCGTGCCGTTTTCGAGATGCCGAGAGCTTCGCGACTTCGACTTGAAAGAGCTCTTGCATATTTATTAGTCAGGTGAGCAAATGTACAAATCAATGTATAGCTCAACATGATGAAATGTTAGAATATGATCAGTATGTTGTTCTAATGTTGATCTACCGCTAGTGTTACCGCTAGTTACCGCAAGTGTTACCGCTTGTTAGCTTACCGCTAGTCTCATACAGCCAACAAACTAACACATAGAATAACATTATAACTTTCAACACACTCAAATGCTGTTTAGTATGATAGTGTAACGTTAGACCAAGTAAAACAGCGCTGCGTTACCTCACAAGTTTAATTCGTCAAATAAACTGACCTGTGCGAGTAGTAAGTCAGCACTTGCAGGTAGTTCGGTAGAATGAAATGTCCTCCATATCTGTGGGACTCACGTGTGGCACTGATATCTGTTTCTTATTAGCAATCACGACCTGCTTCATACCACAGTCATGTTAAAAAACATGAATGCTTTCACTCATCCATAAACATTATTAGATCCATCAGCATTACGGCAAGTTCCATAATTCCGCTTATCACTGCGTCATCAACCTACGCCTTTATTATTGTAAGAGGTTAGGCACCCCTGGGGCGCGGAAAAAAACAAACACATTGTAGCTTTAAAGTTGGCCATATTTATACGTTTATTCAAGTAGCCTACTTTGTCAACACTCTCTGTAGGCCTCCTTGACATCAAATTTCACAGTACATAAATTTCATTATATAGCAGACAAACATGACAATATTGTTGAAACACTCTTTGGTCTCTGCTATAGGCTATGTACCGTAATAAACTCTCCAAAACATTCCTGTGAATGATATTTCAATTACAGCCACTGTTTATCACACTATGTTATCATGTTCTATTATACAGTTGCATGAAATTAGGCCATGTTTATTACAGATGATTAAACAAAAAAAAGGATTTCACACTCTAACGCATCATAAATGATCCTGTCTGCAATTTAATGTGTATCATATAGATTTGGCAAGAACACGCTGAAGTCATCCACACCTGACACTCGTTATTTTCTTTACAGTATGTTCACTCTAAACGAGAGCGGCTTCTGATTCCCAGCATGCTTTACTCTTTGAGTCTGTGGGAGGGTTGCAGCTGCCAGTCCTGTGCGACTTCAGACTACAGACACAGTGAGTCTGCACATCCTCACATTTTTCATGTTTAGTCAGACGAAGTCAGAACCCGTTCCGGCCTCTGACAATAACCATCACACATGCTGGAAAAAAAAGTAGTATAAACAGTTTTGTGAAGTAAATTTCACAAATATTAACAAAGAAACAACAAGGAACACATTGAATTAAACATGAAATTTAGAAGTAGAAAGACTAGTATTTTCTTGTAAAATCTTTGTTTTATTAACTTTGAATTATTTGTTTTATACTTTCGCCGCTGACTGCACGTACTCCTCCCCAAACGGACAAGGTGTTTATACCCAAGTCCCTCACTCGAGTCGTTGCACTCGGCGGCCATCTTTGAAACTACTTTTTCAGTCATACAAGTGCAGCTGATGTCTCCTTTGAATGGGGAAATGTCAAATTCTCCAAATCTGTTCACCAAGCTTATGATTAAATTTCATATTTGAAATCACCTGTGAAATCTGACAACAACTGTATCATAAATGTGGTTTCTTATGCTCAAATAGTGATAAAAAGGCGAATTTTTCAAGCTGGACCAACCAATGCGCACGTGCAGTCCCTAAGCGTCAGTCAGTCTTCTAAGATCTAGAAGGTGTGACTTTCTCCCATTCATACGCTATGCATATTCATACTATGCATTCGAACATACTACTCTGTTGGCATACTGTTTTTCACATACTAAAGTAGGAAAGTATTCGATATCAGACGCAGGGATAGTAATACGAGTGCAGTGTCTTTCTATATATAAAGTATTTTGCTGTGTCCCAAATCTCATACAATCCATCCTACATAAAATTTTACTCTAATCGCTAATATTGCCCACAACCCATTGCGCGTTGGATGAGGATTCGTCCAATCTAAGTGTTCAAAACTACAAACATGGCGTATGTACTTCAAACAAAAGTATGCACTTTTTCTTAAAGCTGCAGTCCATAGCTTTTTTGGGTTAAAATTATCCAAAATAGATTTTTGAGCAAGTACATAACCAGCCAGTGTTCAAAACTATCTGCTTGCCTTAGCTTGATTCAAAATGGTAAGCTTGTAATAATGTTTTTAATTCCAGTGGTACTGGTGGATTTCCGCGGGAAATTCGAGCATGTCTTTGCGTCATTACGTCACATCTGTACACATAAAGATGAGTCTCGGCTAGTAGGCTATGTTGCGTGTGAGGATGTTGGAGGTGGAGATTTATAGCCTTTTCTCACAGCACTTGATATAATTAAACATCAATTTGATGGCGGACCAGAAAGGTTCAAACGACAATTACCAGTGACAACTGGAGATTCATCCGTTGTAAAACGCAAAAGACTTCGGAGACTGCAACCGGTCCATGCGAGAACAAGGATAAATATCGGAAGGGCATTAAATGTAGTCACGCAATGCTGATGTTCTTAACATTAACAATTTGAGAACGTCTCGGTTACGTATGTAACCCTCGTTCCCTGAGTAGGGAACGGAGACGTTACGTCGGATGACGACGAATGGGGTTTCGCTTAGAAATCCTATCATCTTCGAGTATTAAAACACGAGCCAATGGCAATGAAATGCCATGGGTCTGCGGAATTTGCATAGCGTAACTCCGCCCCATGCAGGGGGTATATAAGGAAGTGCGCGAGCAACATGCAGACTATGTCTTCGCTGAGGAGCCGAGACTGAACTCAGGCGTTCCAGCGGTACAGCGGAAGTGGCAGGGAGACGTAACGTCTCCGTTCCCTACTCAGGGAACGAGGGTTACATACGTAACCGAGACGTTCCCTTTCGTTGTCACTCCGAGTTACGTCGGATGACGACGAATGGGGTTCCCAGTGTAATCACGCCACCTCTCGACTGTCTTCCAGTGCCCTGCGTAAGTCTGAGCTCCCTGTCGTGAGACTAGCACGGACGAAGGACTCCTACTTAACACAGGAATACCAAGGTACACTGGGAAGCATATCCAGTAGAAATATGCAATCATGCCCAGCCCGAAGGGGGGGACTTAAGAATACACATATGACCCGAAGGAACTGCATAAGGAGAATCACTGTGGTGTCCAGCCGCAGGTGGAATATTTCAACCCCAGGGGTGGCAAGGTGGCTTGCCAAGGGAAAGACACATGCTCAAGGAGGCTTACAGTGGAATACACATGTGGGGGTCGCCCGGAGGGGAACCATGCACATGGAGGCACCTAGCCAACGCGAAAGCTGCCGGTGGCATAACTCTGGCGTTGACGTCGTCAGTGCTGGAGGAGACTCAGGGCTTATTAGGCTCACCTGAGGAAATATCGCACGTATCCCGTCCGTGGAGAGGAATGGCGAGCAAGCGAAGACACCTGAGCAGAATCTAGTACCGGCTAGTTGAAGCGAGTACATGAGAAGAAACTGGCTCTACTCGGAGATTGTAAAATCTCGCAAATGTGTTAGGTGTCGCCCAGCCTGCAGCTCTGCAGATGTCTGTTAGCGAGGCGCCATGCGCTAGAGCCCAAGAGGATGCCACACTCCGAGTGGAGTGGGCCGTCACACCAAGGGGGCACGGTCGACCTTGCTGCTGGTAAGCCAAAGCAATGGCGTCCACTATCCAGTGAGACAACCTTTGTTTGGAGAGAGCCTTTCCCTTCAGCTTCCCACCATGACAGACAAAGAGCTGGTCTGAGGTCCTGAAAACACTGCGTTCTGTCTACGTAAGCACGAAGGGCGCGTACTGGACAGAGCAGTGCCAAGGCTGGGTCTGCCTCCTCCAAGGGCAGCGCTTGCAGGTTCACTACCTGATCTCGAAAGGGTGTGGTAGGAACCTTGGGCACATATCCAAGCCGGGGTCTCAGGATCACGTGAGAGTTAGCCGGCCCGAATTCCAGGCACGCTTCGTCAACCGAAAATGCCTGCAGGTCCCCTACCCTCTTGATGGAGGCCAATGCAACCAGGAGCGCTGTCTTCATTGACAGGAACTTAAGCTCCACTGATTGCAAAGGCTCAAATGGAGCACTCTGCAGGGCAGTCAGAACCACTGAGAGGTCCCAAGAGGGTACGAGGGGAGGGCGAGGAGGATTTAGTCTCCTCGCTCCCCTCAGGAACCTGATGATCAGGTCATGCTTCCCCAGAGACTTACCTTCAACTGCATCATGATGTGCGGCAATGGCGGCAACATACACTTTCAGGGTGGAGGGAGACAGCCTTCGCTCCAACCCTTCTTGCAGGAAGGAAAGCACGACACTGATCGGGCATTTCGTGGGTTCTTGCTGTTTGGAAGAACACCAGTTGACGAAGAGGTTCCACTTCAACGCATAGGCATGTCTCGTGGACGATGCTCTAGCGGAAGTGATGGTAGCCACCACCGCTGGTGGTAGGGTACTCAAACCTACCTCGTCCCGTCCAGAAGCCACACGTGGAGGTTCCAAAGACCGGGACGAGGGTGCCAAAGGGTGCCCCGTCCCTGAGAAAGGAGGTCCTTCCTCAGAGGAATTGGCCAGGGAGGTGCTGTCGCAAGGAGTATGAGTTCTGAGAACCAGGTGTGGCTGGGCCAGTATGGGGCAACCAATATAACCTGCTCCTTGTCCTCCCTGATCTTGCGCAGGGTCCGCGCAAGAAGGCTCACTGGGGGAAACGCATACTTGCGTAGGCCCCTCGGCCAGCTGTGCGCCAGTGCATCCGTGCCGAGCGTGCCCTCGGTCAGGGAATAAAACAGGTCGCAATGGGACGAGTCGTGGGAGGCAAACAGGTCTACCTGTGCGTCGCCGAACTGATCCCAAATCAGCTGAACCGTCCGGGGATGGAGTCGCCATTCTCCAGCGAGAGGCTGAACTCGAGACAGCTCGTCGGCCGCCTGGTTCAGGTGTCCCGGGATATAAATGGCTCGAAGCGACCTCAGATGCTTCTGACTCCATATAAGGAGGTGGCGGGCGAGTTGCGACATACGGCGGGAGCGTAGACCACCCTGATGGTTGATGTACGCTACTGTTGCGGTATTGTCTGATCGGACTAGTACGTGCTGACCCCTGAGCAACGCATGGAAGCGGTGCAGGGCGAGACGTACAGCCAGCAACTCGAGGCAATTGACATGCCAAAGGCGCTGGGGTCCTGTCCAGGAGCCCGCGGCAGCATGACCATTGCACATGGCGCCCCAGCCCGTGGTGGAGGCATCTGTTGTGACAACAACATGCCGGGAAACTCGTTCTAAGGGCACTCCGGCCCGTAGAAAGCTGAGGTTCGACCACGGGGTGAAGGTCTGACGGCAGGCCGGAGTCACTGGGACCCGGAGCTTGCCGTGTTGCCATGCCCACCTCGGGACTCGATCGCGAAGCCACAGCTGAAGCGGTCTCATATGAAGCAATCCGAGCGGCGTTACTGCGGCTGCGGATGCCATATGCCCCAGGAGCCTCTGAAAAAGTTTCAGTGGGACCGCACTCTTGCCCTCGAACTGGCGAAGACAAGTCAGCAGTGACTGCGCGCGCTCGCTCGTAAGCTGCGCGCACATGGCGACCGAGTCGATTTCCATACCGAGAAAAGAGATCCTCTGCACTGGGCAGAGTTTGCTCTTCTCCCAGTTGACCCGAAGGCCCAGACGAGCTAGGTGCCGGAGCACAAGATCCCTGTGTTCGCAAACCTGGTCTCGAGAGTGAGCTAGGATCAGCCAGTCGTCGAGATAGTTCAGGATGCGAACCCCGTGTTCCCGGAGGGGAACAAGGGCTGCCTCGACGACCTTCGTGAAGACGCGAGGAGACAGGGCTAGCCCGAAAGGGAGAACCGCGTACTGTATGCCTGTCCCTCGAAAGCAAACCGTAGAAACAGTCTGTGTCGAGGAAAAATGGAGACATGGGAGTAGGCGTCCTTCAGGTCGATCGCTGCAAACCAATCCTGCGGCCGCACGCATTCGAAAATGCGTTTGGCCGTGAGCAACTTGAACGGCGTCCTCTTTTTTGAAGGGAGCGGTTCAAGACGCGCAGGTCCAGGATTGGTCGTAACCCACCGGATTCTTCGGTACAATAAAGTAGGGGCTGTAAAACCCAGACTTCATTTCGGCTGGAGGGACAGTCTCGATCGCACCCTTCGCCAGTAGGGTAGCGACCTCCGCTCTCATGACAGGGGCATAGCCACCGGCCATAGTGAGTGGATTCCCCTGAGGTGGGGAGGAGACCACGCGAACTGAATCACGTAGCCGAGCCTGATGGTTCTCCGACCCGGCGGGACAGTCCGGAAAGCTCTAGCCAGGCCTCCAGAAACTGCGCCAGCGGGGTTATTCGAACCACAGACGTACCGTCGGGGGTGCAGCGAGGCGGAATGACCGGCCCAGGCGTGGGTGGCATAGCGGCCCGGTGCGGGGGCACGGCCATAAACCGCGTCCTGCCAGAGGAGGCCAGGGGAGGACCAGCGTCCCACGGGGGCGTGCTCTGGCAGGGGTCTGGCGACAGAGGGGGATGAGAGGAGCGTGGCCCGTGGGCGGCGCGTGCTGTCATCCACAGCCTCTTGGGGCTCAGAGAAAGAGCATTAGTTCTTTTGTAGAGATCTTCACCCAGCCCTCAAGTGGGGGAAGGAGTGGTCCTGCTACCAGCTCCTGAAGAACTGAGCCCTAACTCCAAGCTGCCTGTCTCAGGTTTTGTGCTGCTCAGCCAGGTGTTAGCCGGCTAAGGGGCAGAGACAGGCGGTGCCAGCCTCCAGCGACCCCCTTGTGCTCAGGCCAGTGAAGGCTCGAGGGGAGGAGCCGCAAGGAGGCGGCGTCGGCGGGAAGCAGACTAAGCAGACCACACCGACAGATGACCGTCAGTGCAGAAGCCTCAGTCTGCTTGTGGATTGATCGAAGACTGTTGGGCGCAGTCCTCAACCACCCCGCCGACCAGGCAGCCCGCCTCAAGGTGCTGCTTAGGCTGGCGTGGCAGTCTAAGGGGCGGAGACGGGCAGCGCCGCCCTCCTGCGGCTTCCTCCTGCTCAGGTCCGTTTGCAGGCCAGAGGGGAGCAGCCGCATGGATGGGGGCTTGGCGGGAAGCAGACTGAGGAGGCCGCACGGATGGATGACCATCGGTGCCGGACCCGAGTCTGCTTCAGGTGGTCGAAGCCACACCGCCAAAGAGCTCAGCCTGGGACATGGGGGAGCTGAGAAAATGAATTCTCAGACCCTGCCACATCAACCTGGCTAAGCCCATGTCTGGACCACATAGTGGACATCACCTGACCCAGGATCACGCAGGTACCGATGTCGCCCGAGAGCGAGGTCAGTAGTGTGCGTGGCGGAACAACCAGGCCGGGCATGGGAGGCATAGCGTCCCAGCATAGGGGCGTGGTTAGAATTTCCGCGTTCTGCCAGGGTTGGCCAGGGAAGGACTAGCGTTCCACTGCGGCCGGTTCGACAGAACTCCCGGGACAGCACTGCATCGAAGGCGCAGGCGACACACAGCACTGCATGACCGTGCCACTATAGTGACAGGGAACATACAGACCATGATCGCCGTGCGATCGAAAGCAGCGAAGGCGGAGGACACCCGCGGGCCGCGAAAGTCACGTGGAGTTTCGCGCAGCGCAGGTGTCCTGATGCACGTCCGGGAGAAGCTTACAGCGCTCGGGGGGAGGGCGGGGCCACTCCAGCCGATGCTTTCAGCTGCCCGGGAAAGCATGGCTGACAGCTCTGGATCGGTCCCGGCAACGATGGCACTCCCGTGGGAGGCAACGCAGTCGAAACTTCATTTCCAGAGGAATCAAGCCCGCCTTGTGATGCTGTGAGTGCATGGTCTGCGATGTGGAGGGGGGTGTGGCCCGAGGAATTGACTCGTCGGTTGTTGTGCCACACCAAACCCTCAGATCACCCTGGCCACCAGCCAAAGTATCCCTTCTCGAGGAAGAGATAAATTGGGGTGTGGCAGAGGGGACTCTACTCACATGGAGATCATTGAGTCTTGATCTATAAACATCGCGATGGTCATGTTCCCGCAATGAAAACATGACTCATCAACGAGCGCTGCCAAGCGTGATTAAGCCCAACACGCAAAACAGCGCTCGCGACCGTTAGGCAGATGACTGACGCACACACATCCAGAAAATACACGGGCGAACCGTCTTGAAAAAGACGTGCCGCGTGCAGCTCTTTTAGAGAGTGGAAAAGCTCAGCAGAGTGCTGAAGCACCCAGGGAGAAACACACTCACTGTCGGCAGATTACTGCACAAATCAGCAGCAGGAAATGCGATCTCGCTGGAAGCGCCGTCACACCAACACACTGAAGAGCCGCTCGTCTCGAAGAGATTTGAGATGACACTCAAAAGGCTTGTGGAGTGAAGTACTGAACTTGGCTCCGAAGCGAAAACATAGTCTGCATGTTGCTCGCGCACTTCCTTATATACCCCCTGCATGGGGCGGAGTTACGCTATGCAAATTCCGCAGACCCATGGCATTTCATTGCCATTGGCTCGTGTTTTAATACTCGAAGATGATAGGATTTCTAAGCGAAACCCCATTCGTCGTCATCCGACGTAACTCGGAGTGACAACGAAAGGGAACAAAGTATAATTTGCACGGTCTGACATGATATGATAAGCAATCGTTAGAGTTAATCAGCGTGATTTACTGCAATGCTTTTTTTCCCTTAGTTGGTCAGAACAAAAGTGCATGTTACTTACTTGTTCAGATGACATTTTCCGGTGAAAATTCTTGGTCATACTTCCAAAAAGTAGAATCTGTGATTGCGAATGACAGGATCCACACCGGCGCGGTGACTGACAGCCGCACATTCTCCTCAAAACAGTGGATTCATCCACGCTGTGCCACAACGCAAGTAAAGTTGATAATTCTGCGAATAACTGCAATTGCAGATTTCGAACAGAGATGGCGACAAAGAGGAAAAACTGCGGACTGCAGCTTTAACAAAAACAGTACATACTTTTACGGTATAGTATAAGTAGGCGAATCGGGATGCAGCATTTGCTCTATAAATAAATTAAACAACAATCTCTTAAATATTTTCTAATTTCATTAAACTTTAATTCCATGAACATTTGTTTATTAAACATGGACCTTTCTTTTAATTAAAAAGGCTTATTTCTGCTATTGTAGGCTCGTTTTGTAAGCAATTAATTTAGAAATGCGCAAACTGGGTGCCGGGTAAGATGGCGGTACAGACATACCTGCCTGTCCAGAAACGACTCGGAAGTCATGCAAAAAAAAGTTTTAAAAAATGCTGTGCTCAACGAACTTGCACAATCGCCCACCCCGCCACAATCGCCCAATGACATCATTTTTGCCGCTCGCACCTTCGCGCTCATGCGGACACAGCAGAATCCAGGCTTAAGTGCCAAAAGCAATTTTGCAGCCACAACGATTTTGTTTAAAGCCCTCAAAAGTAGGTTAACATCTATACAGCTCTAATAGAAACACATTCTTTAGAACGTCCATTCGGCGGTGAGAGCTATTATATTTATGTGTTTTAAAGTTGTGGAGTGTTTTAACTTCGGAGAAGCTCTCTGTGGAAGCAGAAACTGATCTCCTCTGCTCTGTTGAAGTGCTCTTATATCTTTTATTATGCTACTGCCATTTTTATATCATAGGTCATTATTTCCCATCTGTTTAATCATCAAATCCCACGTTGTAAGTTTGTCATGAGTGGGAACTGATGTCAAATAGTCCAGGCTCCTTGTGAAACACTTACCTGCCAAGAGAATCAGCTTTCTAAAATGAATGTCATAGATCAGATTTGTTTTTCCACCAGGTATGCATCAATGATGAGAGTCTGAAAACCTGCTTTAGTACTTCTGTAAAGTTCTGATTTATGGGGATGGAAAGTGGAAAAGAGCAGCTTGGACATTCTGCTAAACATCTCCTTTTGTGTTCAAGTCGTGCAGGTTTGGAACAATAATATGAGGGTGAGTAAAGGAGGACAATTTTTGTTTTGTTGGATGAATAATTCCATGAAATAAAAAGTTAAAAATATATCATTGTTTCAACACCATATTCCACATTGCCTGTTCAAATAGAAAATGTTATTTGGCAGTTTCCTCAGGGAGAGATATATTTTTTATGTTCTGAATAACAGGTGCTTGAGCAGAAGTCATAGTTTTATTTTAAAAGAAGGTGTCTGCAAAATCTCCCGATGTTCTTGTTCTGTAGGCCTCTTGAATGTAAAATCAATGTTTTTGGCATAATAATTCTATTCATGTGCCATCTCATGTCTGCCAACCCTGCTTCTTATTCAGATCACTCCGCACTGCAATCTTCCCCATTGATTGAAACTTTACAGTAACATTATTTGATTCTCTTGCCATTATTAGCCACAATCACACACTTTGCGGGATGTTGTGGAAGTACATCTCATTCACTGATAAGTTGTGCACTTATGTGTGCAGAAAAGTTTCTAGCACAAAATTTCCACCGGATTCACAACAATACATTGAACAATAAATGTAATAAAGACCAAAAAATGTATGATGAACCAAATATTTTGTATCACTTTGTAATAACTTTTTTATATATACTATTTGTAACAACTATTTATATATATACTGTGTATATATATATATGTATGTTCTAGATTAATAAAGTATTTTTGTTGTTTTTAATTATTATAATATTATATACTATAATTATATTATTTCTATTTAGTATTTTGCAAATATAAATACATTAATAATTATGTATTTATTTAAACAATAAATAATTTCATGTATTTGTGAGAGGCTTGCGACGAGAACGGCGTTCATTTGCATTCACAAATTATGACATATCTTTTAGTTCAGATTAAATAATAGCAAAAATCAAAGGTCTAACTAGGCATTTTTCAGCATGCATGCATCTGGCTTTCTCTCAAGACAACCTTTTTTTCTCTGACTTTCAAATTCAGGGTTCCTATGCAGAATGGAAAAGTATAGAATTTGATTTGAGTAATTTCCAGCTCTGAAAAAGTATGGAAAAAAGAAATCAGTATGGAAATATATTTGTTTTTCCCATCCTAAAAAACGCCTCGCTGATATTGATCCTTGTTTTATTTCTCCGTTTTTCCCTAAGCCTGCTTGCCTAAGTTGATCTATGTTTATGTTTTTGGGGATTTGTCTGTACTCGCCAATCTATAATCGTGAACCATGATTACTGAAAGACATAACAGCGGTGTGCGAGATATTATATCATAGATATGCATACATAGATTCCTCATTAGCGGCTTACGTATAGTAGGGGTGCGCCGATCCGATATACGGTATCAGTATTAGTCCGATACTGGCCAAAATCACTGGATCGGATATTGCATGAATCGTGGGAGTATAACCCGATCCGATACGATCACGTCCCTTATAGGGGTGCACCGATCCGATATTAGGATCGGATATCGGCCGCGATACTGATAAAATAGCTGGATCGGGGATCGGAAAAAAATCGTTTTTTTTTTGTTTGTTTTTTCGTCGTCGTCGCAGCAGAACCTACGTCATTCGTCAGCTTCACGCGTGTCGCATGCTAGAAGCAACATGGAGCGAGCCAGAGGCCGTTTCTCAATACCAAGTACGCAAACTTCGGACTTGCGTCCTCCTTGGTAGTTCGGACTTGCAAAGTTCGACTCAGGAGAACGAACTCCCGAGGACGAGAGGACGCGAGTCCGGTTATTCTGCAAATGGAACAGCAGCGTTCTTGATCGCGTCACTCAGCTCGCTCTGGCTACTCCGGTAATCTCTTTATGTATATTTTAGCCAACAATAAAACGAAGTATGTTATAAAACACCACTCTGCCTCTTTTCATTTAAAAAAAAAATCTTAAACATATTAATGGCCACATAAATGTGGTTCAGGCAAACGCGTACATTGATTATCTTTACTGCATATTTATAACAACACGAAATATAAAACACAACCCTGCTTCTTTTTGTTTTCATTTTTAAAAATATGAAACATAATGACCATTAAAACTGACATTTAAATTTGCCATTGCTGATTAAGTGAGCATTCATGTTTGTGATGGTGGTGTGACACGTTTGACCAATACAGTTTTTTTGTTTCCACCGCTACATTTTAATTTTATTTTTTTTACATTTATTTAAAGAAGTTTGATTATATTCTATTTTAGATTTGAATGCACGATTGTTTTTTAAATAAATAAGAATACAACACATTACATACATCTGTTATTTTGTCTTAGTTATGTTTAGTTAGTAGAGTTTGGTGCCTTTAGTCTCTTCAAGGAAGGTATAAGGTGGAAGGTATACAGTTTATTATTAATTCAACTATAGTATCGGATCGGTATCGGGTATCGACAGATACACAAAGCCCAGGCATCGGTATCGGTATCGGGACTGAAAAAGTTGGATCGGTGCACCCCTAGTCCCTTAGTCCTAAATTGTCATACAAATGCTTAACAACACCTGAGAGACATGCCGTAAAGAGAGATGAGCAACACACGTCACGCAGGGTTGCCAGATTTTCACATACAAATCCCGCCCAATTGCTTCTTAAAAAAAGCCAATCGCGTTTCGGGGTGGGAGAGACCGCGACTTCATCTGGCTGGAGTTTAACCCGGATGCCTGTTAGATCACAACAATGGAGTTGAGAGCACTACTGTTCAGAAATTAAAACTGTTAAAAGGCTCAAACTATTGCATAATATAACATACGCATCAATATCTCTTCCCTTTGTGCTTTGAACATTTCAATGCGAAGTGCTGTCGCTGTGCACTGTGACTCCATGTTGCTTCAAGCGCATCATTCTGCGCACGAAATGCGCATAAGCGTTTCGTGCCGCTTGGAGCCTTTCATATTACAATACTTTTGAGCAACGAAAGTTTATTGATAGCTTTAGTTGTTCTGTCCTATCTATCATATGTTGCTGCTTCTTTAAAAAGCTGCGCTTAAAATTTTAAAAGAAATGTTTTTTTAATTATATAGTAGCCTATATATTTTGTCCGTTTTTTGTTTTACAAAGTTAGGAAAATAATGTTTAAGTCAAGCTTAAAAGCCTTTCTCAAAAGAATAATCACAGTCTCTTCCCCACAGTCAAGCATACAGATACAGTTTATTAGGTAATTCAGCACTTTTTTGAATTATTATTATTTTAGTATCGGATTGGTACTCGGTATTGGCCAATACTGAATCCCAGGTATCGGAATCGGTATCGGAGGCAAAAAAGGCGGATCGTGCCACCCCTAACGTATAGCGGCCCATTGAAACGGCTATGGTTTCTTTCTACAAGCAGAAACCAAGGATAGCGCAGATATTATGTCATTGATAGGCAAGAATGACCACTGGAATTTCGCTGGATTTACAAATCCTTGGGAACTTTTGCCATAATGTAAGTACACAACTGCATGAAATGTGTCGCACTGTGAAAGTGGTTTTCATATTGAAAAAGTCGTACATATTGTACCTTTAATGTGGCGTGACAGATCGTAGTAAAGAGTCGATTCTCCTTCGCTTTACTACTAACTACAGAACTAAATAAACATGAATGAACATCAGAAGGAATGTTAAAAGATAAAGTACAGCTTACTGAAATCCGTATCATGTCTCATGTAATCACTCAATTAGCGTTCCAACCTTGGAAAGACGTCAATAAAACAGCTTGTGAACCAGGGGTTTCCAATCCTATTCCTCAAATGACATTTAGCATATAATGACTTGATAATTTATAAATCCTAAATGTGATATAATGAGAAGTGTAGATTTATATGCATTAATTAATTCATTTATTTTTATTTATTTTATTTGTTGTGTCATATGTTTGAAAAAATTCAATACTTCAAGAAACATCTGTTTCAGATCACCTGTTTTATTGATTTTTATGGTAATACTTTGTCCACATATCATTTCATTAGTTCTTTTTTCATAGCTTTTAATCCATACAATAAAAGATTATTGGCAACATTATTGTTAAAACTGTAGAAGTGGCCTCTACTGTTCATCCTCTACTGTTCTTCTGTCAATTTTTTTGATATGGTCAGTGACATTCTAACTCTATTAATATCATCGTCGTTGGGTTTTGATAAACTCATTGACTGAGGCCGTAAATTCATTTGGAGTTCCTAATGGCAACAAAGTGGAGACAGTGAGTGCGCATTGTACCAAGTAATTGTTGGAACGTAAATGTGGCTGGAGCTGACATTGGAATGCAATTATTACATTATTTAAAGCGTGAAGTGTTAAATGGAGTTGACCCCCAGGGAACAGGGAGTTGCTAACCAATTACTTCTTAATTGAACATGATCTTGCACATATTAAACACATCAGCCAAGTGAGTTTAATCAATTTCTATTATCCTGACTTTAGATCTCGTGAATCACGAGTAAGATTGTGTAAAACCCTAAATCCATCAAATTAAGGCATAACTTTGGCTATTCAGAGCACATCAGGATTGTGTAATATATAATTATATTCTACTGACTATAAGTAACTTTGCAACTACATGGCAACTAACTATCATTGGAGTATTAGTTTACTGTTAGTTTAGGGATAAGGTTAGAATAAGTTGACGTAGTTGCAAAGTTACTTTGAAAATCCGTTGAGGAGCATTAATTTAAAGAAGTGTTAGCAGATATTAGTCTTAAGGGCCGTACACACCGGGACGAATATCGGCGCGCGTCATTTCTCCAGCGTTTTTCAGCGCGTTTTTTGTGTTTACACCCAAGCGATTTTCGCTGACGATGAGCCGAGTGAACATGCAAATTCATTCCCTGACATTAGATGGCGCTTAATACCACTCCATAACAGTTCTCTTTTATCAAGATTTGTGTAGTCGCTGTCGCGTTTGTCATATAGTTCTTTATGTTCCGACACCAACGAGACCAGCAGCTCTACATTCATCTTGCCTTGCATCTTCCTCGTCTTATTTCTTCCCGGCAGTGTTTAGACGCTACTCGGCGTATATCTTCTTCGCCGTTACGTATGTGTGCTCGGCAAGACCGTTTTGTGTTTGAGCGCCCCCAAGTTGTGTTTTACTGTAACTTCAGAAGCTCCAGGCACGTGAGCAAAAGCGCCAATCTCATTGGTCGGATAGTTTTTGACGCGGTGCGTCAAACCAAAAAAACGAACCCGAGGCGTTTTTGAAAAAATGACGCTTTTACGCATGGCGTTTTTCGCGTCGGTGTGCACACTCACATTGGCGCCCTTTGTTTAGTCACAAGGCGTTAAACGTCGGCGAATATCGCGTGCGAAATTCGTCCCGGTGTGAACAGGCCTTTATACTCTAATGACCGGTAGATGACGTAGTTGCAAAGTTACTTATTATTAGTAGAATGTCTAAAGTGGACTATTGAAATAAAGTGATGCTAGATTTTTGTTTTGAGGTTGCAAAATCTTGATGTTGATGCATGCAAAATCTGTTTTTCTGGATCTGCAGAAGTGATCTGAAATCATTTGCATGATGTAAAGGGTGTGTCATGACTTGTGAGATCATCTTGACCACTCTGATCCATCAGAAGAGTTTGTGAATAAGAGTCAAGATGGTCAACAGATTCTTTGAAATTGAAGCCCTGTTCATATATTTAAAGGCATTTTCAAAGGATTATCATTTTACTAATGCGTTTCAGTCAAGGAGTAACAATCTGCAGTTACAGAGCCGTGTGTCTGGTCTCCTGTGCGTCACACTAATTTGCTGCCGACAGCGATTAAAGCATTCACCAATGAACGAGCCAGTGGCCATTAAGCTTAAAATGAACAATCACGCGGATATTATCAGGTAGAGTGTCTCTGATGAGTCAAAACAATGACTCATACATAGACCAGGTGTCTCTTTGAAGTCATTTTGCTTTTCTTACATTCTAGAGTTGTTGTTTTTTTTTCACTTGAAGAAGTGAAGTCTATAAATTGGTTTAAAGTTGGACTTTCACTTGAAATGAAATGGATATTAATTTGTGGTGGGATACGTTTCATTTGGTTTTTCATTATTCATTATAAGTTTCTCCTTACCAGAGAGTCAGAACACTTTTATTGGCAATTCAAGAACAACGTGATCAGGAAGCGGTTCGCAATATGCATTACTTTATGAACTGCTGCAACACTCATTCTCAGTTTAATTTTCATAGTTCAGTCTTCAAACATTAAGATGGAAATGGCCCAAACATACACAGATGGGTCAGAGCTATTCAAACATGGTCTCATATTTGTGTAGACCATGCAAAAACATTGACTTGGCTTCAGTGACCCATTTCAGCTTTAGGCTGAAGAAACGAAATCCACCTTTTGTCAGTCATTGATTGGCTTGGTTCTGCTTTTTGGCCCTTTTTGTTCAACCATGTGGCACAGAGCAACCTTTTGAGGTTCCTTTTGCGTCTCCCTTGGTTGTAAACTAGAGGAAAAAAAGAAGCAAAGTAAGAAAGAACGGATTGGGTGAAGTTTTATATTGTGCCTTTTGTAAAAGTGCCAAAGCAGCCTCAGTTTTGAAAAGCCCAGCACAAAGCATATTCCTTTATAAACAATGCAAAGTATGGTGGGGTGAAGCAGAAAAGTGCTAAATCCTCTCAAAGAGGGGATGAATCTTTCATGAATGAGACACACTTCCCTTCTTAAAAGAGCAGAGTGGAACACGCTCTCACACAAACACACACATCTGCACACACTCGACACTTATAAATAAGACGCAGCCCGCGCTCAGACAACAAAATGCGAAGCTGTTTGGATTTCTCCCACTAACGATGTGAATTATAAATGAGACTCTGTAATTTGGAGGAACTTGTGAGCTGGTGATTCCTTATCAAGCTTTAGTTTCTGCTGAACTCTGAAAGAAAATAAGAGACGTTTTGGGGGAAAGAGTCATTTTTGATCTTTTATACTTTTGTATAGGTTCCATTAACCTGTAACATATACATTGAAACGTTTGGGGTCTCCCATGCTCATGCTCAACTCAAAATATAGTATAAACAGTAAAACTATTTTGCAATTTAATAATTGCAATTAACTCCTGTGAATTTTCAGCATCATTACTCCAGTCTTCAGTGTCACATGATCCTTCAGAAATCACTCTAATATGCTGATTTGCTTCTCAAGAAACATATCTCATTATAAATGTTGAACATCCTTGTGGAAACTGTGATACTATTTTCAGGATTCTTTGATGAATAGACAGTTCATTAAAGAACTGCATTATAAATATATTTACTGTCACTTTTGACACCAAACTTTTGAACAGTTAGCATGAATAGCACTCACACATATACACAAAAACTACTCAATTTGTACAGAAAGCACAAACAAATATAGAAAAAAACACTATTGGTTGCCAACTTTTTTTTTTTTAATAAAAACTGAGGGTTAGTAAATTGCATTCTTTTCGTTTTGGAGTAAACAATCCCTCCAATTAACTTAAACTTTTCAAAAGAGTCCTTTATCATATTACTTCTATACAGTATGTACTATTAGAGCCATGATATATTTCTTCAGGAAAGCTTTATTCATCTAATTTGTGGCACCTGCGGAAGCTCATTTGCTGTGCAAGACACCCACGTCCACTGGAGTCACGCAATTCTACGAGGTGCTATAGTAACCTTTTCTGTTTTCATTATTTTTGTATAGTGCACTTACAACTAATTTCACAGTTGCATGGATACAGGGAAATTTAATTTGAACAGGTAAATCAATTTTGAGTTTCTGATCCTCTGTATTTAAATGTAGGACAAAGAAAAGACGAACTTTATTGGACTCGTGTCTTGAGGGGTATGCAATGCTGTTATTATTATTTCTTGAGGATGGGGGGGGGGGGGAGCGTGTCTCACTTGGTGCCCAAGGCTAAATAACACATTTCCATCGATAATTGTAAACATTCAAACCCGCCATTCCATTGACTAATGGAAATTCATCTCATTTTATTTTGTCTTTATATAAGTAGGCCCCTCAGTTTAAGCAGGGAACGAAGAACACATGGATTGCACAAGTGAAGGATTGAAATATTGTTCCAACCTGAACGCCATTCCAGCAGGTTGGGAAAAATTCAGAGAGCAAAAACAACTCAAAATAAAATGGCTGTCACAAGGCATTGTAGACACACAACACCCACTAAGGAAACAAAATAAAGGCCCAAATTAATAAAGAAACACAAAAATAAATGCAGAAGACCTGAGGGATAAAAGAAGTTCACATTTTATTACCATACCACATGGAGGAAAGACAGACAGCGAAATGTTTTTTTAGAGAACTATTGCACTCCATGGTTAGCCAAGCACTGCTGCGTTCTGAGTCTTCACACTGATCTTCCACAAGAGATTTAAACCGCATTCACTGCAGTATAGCAGAGAGTGCTGCTCTCGGCATGGTGTTCTAGAGCAGTGTTTCCCAACCACTGTGCCGTGACAGGTTGTCAGGTGTGCCATGGAAAATTGAAACATTCCAAAAAATAAGTAAAAAGAAATGCAACAAATAAGAATATATCATCGCTGTCTGGCCGAAACCTTGTATCTCTATATAGAGTAGTGCAGGTATGATGTAAATTTGTTGGCCAAAATGCGGAAACAAGTTTTAGCACTTCTGACTCCATCGTCCCAAAGTCAATGGGTTTTTGGTTAAATGGCTGAATTAAGGTCTGTTACATAAAAAAAAAAGTCCAAATGAGTGAGAGATCATTGTCGCACCGCAGCACGCTTTGAAGCTGCACAGATGTCGCTGCTCCTCTGGTGTTCCTCTGTCTCTGAACAACACTGCTGGAATACTCTATTAAGCCTAATCATCAGTTCAAGCCTTGTGGTGCTCTGATGTTCTCAAATAGTGCATATTTGTTTCACAAAAGACATTTCCTTGACTCAATATACAAAGTAAAAATAGTTATGTATTTGATGTTAATTAGCACTTAATTTGATCTGTTTCATTTTGATTTATAAAAACCGATTGAGTCAGTTCATGAGTGCTCAGTTTCAGGAGGAGAGAGAGATTGCTCAGCTGCAGAAGAGACATGTAAGAGGTGGAGCAGAATGTGGGCGCTCTTTCCTCTTTTATTTGTCCCTACATGCATTTTGTCTCCTAATTCCCACCTCTCTGGTTTGAAATTTACATTTCCCCTTCCCCACAGGGCAGCTGATGGATGCAAAATGGCATCTGAAGACACAGGCGGCTCAGATACAAAGGCTGCTGAGTGCCGCCCAACTAGAGAGCATACAGCAGTGTATAGGGCACTGAGCCGTAGTCATCAGAACACCCTTGATGAAGAGAAACAGGTGAATGAATACAAACATATTATTAACAATAAAAATCTAGGTACTCTAGTCTTCTGAAGTCAAATCAGAGCTTTGTATGAGGAACTGATTGACATTCGAGCTATTATTCAGAGGTAGTCTTCTCAGTGGTAGCTCTTAAATGTCATTTGCATGTCTGCAATCAGTGATGTGAGGGGGAAAAATATGTGTGTGTATATATATTTATCTGTATATATATATATATATATATATATATATATATATATATATATATATATATATATATATATATATACATATACAGTATATAAACTTTTGAACAATATATATTACTTCTAAAAACTTGGAATATAGTGCTCGTATTGTATGGACTACTTTTATGTTGTTTGGCCCTGTCATTGTCATTATGTCTCTTATGTCTACATATAAACAGCTACATATTCATTAACAATTCTCTTTTTGTGTTCCCTTTTTAATGAAGGATTTACTTATGCAACATGAAGTTTCAACATGAAGTATCTGTGTCACCAGGCTTGATAACTTCACAGTGCTGCAAACAGATAGACGTGGCAATGGGTTTATTTGCCCACATCAGTTGTGCCATTAGGCCGCTAATCTGAAAACATCCTTCTTGCTCTTTCCCAGGTACACAATTAGCATTTAATGCCTCTTAGCGGTCCAACACATACGTTAGCACTTAGAGACTTTACCGTCTGATGAATTTGTGAATTTGTACTTGGCTGAACAAATTCAATGGCAAAAGGTACTATATGTGGCTTTGTGGTCAAATGCGTAGGATCATCATTGTATTACCCATTTCTAAGACTTTTTGGCTTCATTCTTTGAGGACAGAATGAGGACGAGAAGGCCGTTTTATACACTGTTTTATCACTTTGAGAGCTTTCAGCCTTGACAAACCGCACTAACAATGACTTCAGATGAACACTCGTAACATTTTACATAGAGCATATTTTAAAAGTCCCTTGAGACATTTTTAAATGTCTTTAAAGTGGTGATGTTTGCTGTATTCTCTTGCCCCTTCGCTTTTTCCCTTCACATAGCCATAGTTTTCTCTGTTGTCGGCGTAGCATCTTTAGCTGAGCCTTTCATGCTGTTGTCAGTGGAGCGTTACGAGTCGACAGCAGCGTTCAGCCGAAGCGGTTCAAGGCCATTATGTGACGATCTCTGCAACTCAGAGAAGAAAAAAAATCTGAGCCAGTCCAACACTGCACCAAAATAAACTCAAAAAGGGTTAGGTAATAAGCTACATCCCTTTCTTTTATGATGGTGTTGCAAAACTGGAAATAAAAACCAAGCTGTGCTTACCAGCTGTACGCAATTCTTGTTTTATAGCAGTGTGGGGTTCGTCCTGTTGGGAGGCACGGAGGCAGTGTAAAAAAGCTTTAACGGTAAAAACAATTTGCAGTGAAAGAGTCACCGGGAATCATTTTGCGATGTGAGAAAGGTGAGCATGAGCAGAAAATTCATTTTGTTGTAGTTTTTTTTCTTTCTTTCTTTCTTTCTTTCTTTCTTTCTTTCTTTCTTTCTTTCTTTCTTTCTTTCTTTCTTTCTTTCTTTCTTTCTTTCTTTCTTTCTTTCTTTCTTTCTTTCAATTTTACATGTGGAATTAAATGTCAAATTTTTTACAATAATGTCCCATTAGTTGCATTAACATTATTGCACAGCTCTCTGAAATGCTTGATTCTGATTGGTCAGTCGTGACATTCCGAGGTCATTTGAAGGAATATATTTAAATATTTAAAATCTGTCATTAATTACTCACCCTTATGTCGTAACAAACCCCTAAGACATTCGCTCATCTTCGGAGCACAAATGAAGATATTTTTTTATGAAATCTGAGAGCTTTCTGTTCCTCCATTGACAGTCTACCCAACTACCACTTTCAAGGCCCAGAAAGGTAGTAAAGACATCATTAAAGTAATCCATGCGACTCCAGTGGTTTAACATCAATTTAATAAAGCAACGTGAGTGCATTGTTTGTGCAAAAAAACAATTTATTTACCACAAATGTACCAAATATTCTGTCAGATTTCATTAAAAGATCTTCATCTGTGTTCCGAAGTCAAACAAATGTCTTATGGATTTGGAACGACATGAGGGCGAGTTATTAATGACATAATTTTTATTTTTGGGTGAACTATCCCTTTAAGGCGCATTCACGCCATGTCGGAATTACCGCAATTACGAGATTTTGAGCGTTCACTTGTACGCTCATAGAACTTTTAATTACAATTCGGAAAACTCTGAATTTTCTGAGAGCTCCGACTTGTACCACCTGACCGCTGCAGATTCATTCTGGCATTGATTTTGTTGCCATAGAAATGTAAAATTCCAATCAGAATCCATCCTGGTTTAAAAAACTCCAGCATTTAAAGTGGCAGGCGACAAAACTGAAGTGTGCTTATAATTAACGTAACATTATTGTGTATTGGTGTGGACGTTAACATAGTTATGTCCATCTTTTTTTTTACTTGGTCATTCATCTAGGCTCAAAGCTGCATGCTAGGAACTGTTTTTGTTCGGGGAAGCTTTGCATTTAAAAAGCTAATTATTTTTTTACTTGTGTGGCAAATAGCCAGTAGGATGATATACACCCAGCCGATTATTATAGCTAAATAAATACTATCCCATACTTGACTAACAATGAGCAATGCATTTGTTACAGTATTTATTGATCTGTTAACGTCAAAACAAATGCAGCTGTTCATTGTTAGTTCATGTCAGCTCAGTTCAATTAGATAATATTAACAGATCCAATGTTTTAATAATTTTAATAATGTATTAGTAAATGTTGAAATTAATATGAACTAATGTTAAAATATGCTTTTAGAAGTATTTTTCGTTGTGTTTATTGATGTAGTTAACTAGTGTTAAAAAAAAATTGACCTTAAAGTGATACCGATATTTACATTAGATGTTAATTGTAATCATTTCAATTAAAAAAACTATTTACTGATTACAGTGACAAACAAATCAATGAGAAACACTGTTATAAAACATGCAATTGTGCTGTTCTATGTTATGGACCATTTTTGAGCTTTATCTTTTAGCCCAACACAACAGTCTTGTTAAACAGTCAGTCTTAATCGAGTACTTCACACTCACTTTGACCCGGTCATTCAGCAGATGTAGACAGTTTTCCACTTCAGAGCTCCCAACATTCAAGCCTTCAGTCTTGCCTCATTGGACAGCAGATCAATATTGAGATTGTAGACATTCAGTGATCAACCTGTAAGGACACTTTCCTGCTCGTGCACTTATGAAACTTACTTTTATAGGACTCTTTCAAAAGACTTCTTCACAAACAGTTAACATTGCAACTTATTCTGGTCAAAAAACACCTTCTGTATTTAAACATGAAGATAAGAAAGTAAAGGCCTGATCACACCAAGATGAATGTTTGATGTGAAAATAAATTTCTTATTATTATCAATGTTGAAAACAGATTTTGCTGCTGAAAATGTATCTGGTAAATGTGATAACTATTAAAAAGTTTGTGGTAAGTAAGGTTAAAAATAATAACATCTTATTATCAATGTTATTCAACATTGATAATAAGAATCATTATTAATTACTGAGCACCAATAATAATTGCATATTAAGTATGTAAATAATATGAGCAGTAAATAAGCATATTAGAATGAATTCTGAAGGGTCATGTGACAGTGAAGACTGGAGTAATGATGCTGACAAATCAGCTTTGATCACAGGAATAAATTACATTTTAAAATATAAAAATCTGGATATTAATATTTTAACTGTATTTTTGAGCAGATAAATGCAGCCTTGATGAGCATATGAGACATTATTCAAAAAAAATGTATATTTTATATATTTATATTATACTTCAATTTATTTTACTACTTTTTTGTCATCGTTACATTGTATATTATTATTATTAGTCATAACTTGTTTTCAATCATGCCAATGATCAGTTGATACTTTAAGTTGATATAGAAATTAGATGCATACACACTGTTTGACTTTGCATTTTTATACATAAACGGACAAATCGCATGTGAAATTTGGACAGAATTTTCATGCCAAACATTAGTGTTGATGTGAACAGGCCTTAAAGTGAAGAAGAAATAATCAGAAATGTATTTACACTATAATCAGACTCAATGTAAAATCACCTCAAACCTTGAAAACTAAAAATCAGTCATTTTTAGTATTTAGTAATGTGTTTTTGGTGGGCATATCACGCCTCATTCAACATTCACCTCGCTTTGACCTGGTCTTTACCTCAGCTACCCTGGGGCTGATCCACACAGCTGCTGTAGAGAAAGTCACTGGCTGTCAAAGCTCAGGTCTAACTCTGTGGCTGTTTGAACCCCAGTCGACGGAGGTCTGCACGCGCAACGATGAGGGCAAAGCTAAATGTGCATCATTCAGGGATTTATGAAACGTCTTTGGACATGTCGCCCATGCACTTAACGCTGAACTAACCAGCTTCACGTCAGTTCTGCTTTGATCCTTTTTTTTTCTCTGGAGGAGCCCCAAGGTAAAGCCATGTTAGCAGAAACTTTCAGGGTCAATAATAAAGCTACAATAGCTTCAGGTGAGGTCTGACGTCCTGCTGGTGTTGAACACTACGGTCAGCCGTCCTTTGACGTCAGTGGTGATTTTTATTCTCCTGAGACTGAAAATACCCTTCAGAGGTTCATGTCTGAACAATAATGTCGGTGCATCGCTGCCCACGATGAACAGGACCACAAAGTTAAAAACATTTTTTTTATATTCATGTAAGGTTCATTCTCTGACTCTTAGAATTAATAATGGAACATTTTTGCTGCTGTTCCTTTAAAGGGAAACTCCACCTCTGGAAAGATGAATGTGTATTGAAAGTGGGTCATTTATGTAGTAGAAATGTGAAATTATTTTTGAATTTGGAGCCTTCTAGACTGAGAAAAGCCAGAAAATGTATTTTTGGCTCATGTGGATGAAAGACAACAACTCCCAGAATGCACTTGCTTCGCTGCTCTACTGATGCTTACTGATGACCGACACCTGTGAGACGCACTGGTCTTGTATCTCTCACGGAGGAGCGGGTATTTTCTTAGCAAGGGTAAAACGCACATCAACCGATCACGCCAGCGGCCTCGCGTCGTTCTCCCGCGGCCCTAGCCTCGTCCTGCTCGCCACAGTAAACGTGATGAATGGCGACTGTAGAACGCAAAAGCATGTGGCGTGATTACTGATGAGCGCCTGTGAGATGCATATGCACCGGTCTCGTGGGCTATCTCTCACGGAGGAGCGGGTATTTTCTTAGCAAGGGTAAAACACACATCAACCGATCACTTGTTTAGCGTTCATGTAAACACTACATTCAAATTCACCAATCGGAATGAATTCAGTTAGACTGAAACAAAAGGTGTGCATGTAAACAATGAATGGTGAAATCAAACGCACTGGCACTGATCTGTGATAGGTCTGTTAGCGCATTAGGTACAACCCCCTATGGGCGGGTTTGAAAGGGTGGGAACTAGTGCTTGTAGTCTTAACAGAAATCCCCCCCTCTTACACTTCCTCCTACAACGACGCAATATGACGATTTTTGAGTCATTGTAGGAGGAAGTGTAAAGAGGTAAATACAGATTTCTCTCGTCTCAGGGGAAAATGAGAAAATGTTGCACGACCATTCAATAGTATGACTGGGTTTCTAACATTGCAAAGCTTAATGCAAATGGGTGGAGTGTTCCTTTAAGGACAGGACGTTTTTAGCACAAACTTGTGAGTTGTGGCTTTGCTGACTATAGTTTTGCGCTGCACCATCCTTCATTAGCATCCAATTTACAAAGCCTGTATCGCATTCAGGGCTCCTGTGGATATGGGAAACTTGGAAATATATAAAATTGTGATTTTCATAGATTTCTGTGGTTGTTATATATGTACTAATAAATGATTTTATTAGTTCATAAGTTGTAATTTAATTTGGCCAAAAGGTGTAGGAACCCTGCACAATGTTTCAGGTTCACAAAAAAAAAAAGAAATCTATCTATATACTGTATGCAAAGCTCTGTCATGAAACTCTAGATGGCGCTGGTTAATAGGTCCTTAACTCAATCTGCTTGCAATCAGATCATTCTCTATACGGCACAGTTGATTGGTTCCTGCTGTATCAGCAGCCAATGAGCTCTCTGCTCAACCTTCATATACCTGGTCAGCGTTTGCTGTAGCAGTTTGCAGTGCACTTCAGAAACCTTCCACCTTCCCCAGCTCCACCTGTATAGATCTGCTACGGGTAATTCTATCTATCTATCTATCTGTCTGTCTATCATCTATCTGTCTATATATCTGTTTTTCTGTCTTTCTATCTGTCTATCGTTCAATTTATCTGTCATTTTCACTGTTGCACGCTAAGGAATATCCAGAACAGCATGTATTTTACTCTTATCATTTGTTGTACAATGGTTGTACAATTTGTTGTACAAATGTCATACAATGCTGTCCTGCAGGCTACATTTATGAAAACCAGATGGTTGATTTGTAAACATGGACATCATTTGTTCAAATATGTTCAGTTTTCCGTTGCCGCTTAGTTTCAATAAATGTTCTCTTTGAACTGTGGAGGAAGTTTTGAGTCCTGAAAGACACAGAACGTGTTCATAGTCCTCTTTTATTTGAAAAGATCAAGGCAAATTTGATTCCTCACAATATGACCCTTTTAAGCTACTAAAACCCAGAAGGTTGAGATCTACTATATAACTTTACACGGAGTTCCTCTAAGGTTGTTCCTTGACATTTATCCTCCAAAGCTATTTAGCGCTCTCCAGGCACACACACCCCATCTCAGTTCTCCATATAAAAGTCGATTTCATTCCGTCTCTCAGTGACCATAAATCTCTGATCCAATGCCTTGGGTCGTGTAGGTACATTCTCATTTTCACTGACCCTTTCTTACCTTCATCTCCTGTCCGTTGCTTCCTTCCTCATTAGGAGCTTTCCATCTGCTGAAACAGGGCTTTGAGATCTCTACTCTCCTAGTCTCTCTCTCTCTCTAATCTCTATTCCCCATCATGATGTTCAATCTCCCTCGGAGTCTAGAGAAGGTCTTCCTCCATCTGTACCATCTCCCTTTTTTGCCCTTTTAATTCTCCTTGATCTGCGATATCTCTGCTTTTAATAAGCGTGATCATTCTCTTTCTTCCAGTGGAAAAACCTTGGGAGTCATTTAAGAGTCACTTGAAACTTGTGAGAGAATGTCACGGTTTGGCAGCGTTCGGCTCGTCATGTAGCGTTTCATTTCTGTTCTTTTTGTTGTGGTGGCTTGTATCTTGTTTTCTGTCTCTTTTGAGTCATCAGAGCGCTTATACTCTAGAATTCTTTATGTTTGCTGGGGAGAAAGACAGGGGAGGGCTGCTTTCTAAAGGATGCATGTTGCAAACTTTAACACAAAAAACATTCTTGGTCGTCTTTGGTGTATTTCTGTGCCTGACAAAAGGTGTCAAAAGTCTGCGCCCGACAAAAGATCGTCAAACATCACCGGGAACAAAGATGTTGCTTTTGAAACCTGAAAGTCATTTGGGAATCAAAGCAACGCTCCAGGTTGAGTTGGACAGAATTTTGTTTACAGTCTAAAAATACATATATCGTTTTAGTAAAATGAGGGAATGAATAATTAAACCGTGTGCACGATTTACTTAAAACAAAGGAACTAATTAGTAAAACATGCTGACATATAAGTCGTGGGAACAAATTGTTAATTCATGGCCACAATACCAACTAGCAGTTAAACAAGTGGTAATCTTTCTTAATTATCCAATTCAAGATTTAGACTAATCTTCCATTTTATGTAACTGACTTTAAAAAGTTAGGACCAGCCTTGAAGAAAAGCAAATAGATGACTAACTTTTAAGACTAGACTAAACAGTTCATGCAACCCAACAGGTCTTGATGCCCAGTTCCGATTTAGAAGAGCTTAGGCTGAAAAGGAAGTAAAAATGATGATTTGCAATGAACGCAGATGAAATGATAATACAAGCTTTTGCGTTCCGCACCATTTTCAAAAGTCAGCAAAACATCGGGTTGAGGCTTCATCCTCCATTGCGCCATTGAAAAGAGCCATGTGATCGTGGTTGGTGTCGTTCGCCACCGTCGCTTATTTAATGGCGTACGACTCACATTGGCGTGAGTATCCGATCTGTCCGCTTACATGGCAGATGCAAATTCTGATTCATATCAGATTTGTTCGATTTAGGCTTGAAACCGATCTGAGAATATCGGAATCCATTTTTTCCTGGTTATACGTTCTTAGTTCATATCCGATCTGTGCCACATGGGAGGAAAAAAATAATAATTGGGTTACATGAACCATGTAATGTAAACGCGGCCTAACATACCAAACACCTCGTGTTCTCCAACATTGCTCATTTATGACAGTCGGCTTTGACGCAAATTGCCTCTGAAAACTTACTTACAAGTGATAGAAAGCTATCAGAGACTTCTGCACCACATTATTGTCGCCATGCTCAAAACTTTTATACAATTTGTCGCCTGTCCGGAGCTGGGATATCAGTTTCGGGGTCACACCACAATAGGGTGCAGCGCTTAGGCTCTGAGTGGGCCTGTGAATAACTAAGAGTCTGATTGGGGATGACACTTCTTAGAAGTGGACAAATGGCGGGCTGGGCCCTCGGCTTGCTTCCGCTGACCCTGACACAACTCCTTTTGTGATGCTGCAAGGGATGGGTCACCTGTGTGTGTTTTTTTTTTAAGAGAACCAGATTAAAAGGTTAATGGATTCAGTTCAGAAGACCTGCCAATCCTTTACAGTGGGCACACCAGTGTGAGGATAGATTTGTTCAGCATATTGATGCAGGATGAGTTTTTGAAGGTGCCTCTGCTGCCCCCTTTGGGCAAATGTGTGACATTACAAGCTCAATACATAGAGATGGGAACAAGCAAAAATATACTCGATAAACAAGTGTAGGCTATAATACTTTTCTGGAAGTAAGAAGCAGCATACTTATCACTTGCAAAAATAGTAGATTCGTACCATTTCAACCATAGCTACAGCCAAAATGCCACATTTTCTACTTGTTTTGTTACTGCTGTCAAATTTGAATGAATTAATGTGGGATCTTAACAATGAACTTACTTGGTAAAGTGGTTTATTGCCTTCTTGTGATGGATAAACCAGTATTTTTAATATTTTTGAAAGACGTCTCCCATGCTTACTAAGGCTGCATTTATTTGATCTTTAAAAAATTATTAAAACTGTAATGTAATATTATTACAATTTAAAATAAATGTTTTCTGTTTGAATATTTTAAATTGTAATTTGTTTCTGTTGGCAAAGATGAATTTTCAGCATCATTCCTCCAGTCTTCAGTGTCACATGATTCTAATATGCTGATTTGATGATCAAGAAACCTTTCTGATTATTATCAGAATCTGTGTGTGTGTGTGTGTGTGTGTGTGTGTGTGTGTGTGTGTGTGTGTGTGTGTGTGTGTGTGTGTGTGTGTGTGTGTGTGTGTGTGTGTGTGTGTGTGTGTGTGTGTGTGTGTGTGTGTGTGTGTGTGTGTGTGTGTGGTGTGTGTGTGTGGTGTGTGTGTGTGTGTGTGTGTGTGTGTGTGGCCCCTTCCCTTTGTTATGGGGACAAAATGATGGGGGAAAAAAGATGGCAGTATCCGAAATCGTTATCCTTGCAAAGTTCTCCGTGATGGCTAGTGATTGCATTGTGTCAGTGACTGTCCTCACAAAGATAGATGTACAAAAAGTGGCCGCTCGGATAAAAGAACCAGAGTCAGTGACCAGAAACAATGTTCAGACTGTTCCAGTTTATGTCCAGCTGGCAAACGTCACCGCAGTGCATGGCTGACTGCAGTGCTGTGCTTTAGAACTCAACATTTTATTAAAGGTCTGTCTCTTCATTTAAATGCAATGTAATAGTAGTAGTAGTAGTAGGATTGTTGTATTTAAAAGTTGTTATATAAAGATATTCACAATTAATATGTTTTTATTTCTGGAATAAAAGGATACTGCCCAATTTAATGTAGCTAGTTAAGTTTTGCTAATTGTCACAATTTCCAAGGAAGATGAAGAAGGATTAAGTAGCAACAGTCTTTAATAAAGTAAAGCAAACACAGGTAGATCCGAAGGTAATCACAAACTAAACAGCACGTAGACAAACAATACCGGACAATGAAGGAAACAAACAGAGGGACTTAAATACACATTGATAATGAACTCAATGCAGACAGCTGTGCTCATTACATAAATCACCATGACAACACATAGTGGCGGGGACCTAGGGCTGAATTCGAAATCGCCCCCTAAACCCGCAATCACTAGTCCCCACGTTAGTCCACTAATACAGTTCACTTGAAGGAGTGAATGAAAACGAGTGAGTGAATTCGGACAGCCGTTGAGCATACATCGGCAGTACACTCGTTATTGTGGTGCATTGTGGGATTGAATTAGTGCACTCGATAACGTCCGCTATGGTTTCGGACACCACTACAAATTCCTGTCCCCTCAAATAATTGACCATTTGACCATTAAACCCCATTTGAGGGTATAGGGGGCAATTTCGGATTCAGCCTAGAACAAATAAAACTAAAGATAAACAAACTAAAAGTCCATGAAAATGAAACCAACTAAACATAAAGGTTACAGAACGCCCCCCTCTGGGAAGCGTTTGTGGTCCGACAATGAGCAGTGTAGCCGAAAGGTATGGTAGATCCTGGTAGAGCCAAAAAACTGAAGGGACCGGGTGACAACAAAGGCCCTGGAGGGCAGTGCAGAGGCGTAACCTCAAAAGTCTGCGGCACAAGCAGGGCAATTTCCAGCCAAGCTGGAGCTGGTGGGACGAGAAAGCATGGTGGTGCCGATGGGACGATGATCTCGGGTGGAGCCGGGGGAGGGAGGAGCCAAGGCGAAGTTGGAGCTAAGGCCCTGGAGGTCTGAGGTGGAAGACAGGAGTCGACAGACCTTGGCTGAGCTTGCGGAACTAGAAGTCCACAATGGATACTAACAGGTAAGAGCCAATAGAGGAGCCGAGGGACTGAAGGGCACCATCGTAGGCGGGGTCGAGGGACCGACTTGTCTGGGCAGAGGAGGTGAGAAACAGAGGCAAGTTGGGTGTATTCTTAACGGCATAGCAGTCTCTGAGCTGGGTTTGGCCAGCGGACTGGGTGGAATTAACAGCGGGAGGCTGTCATCCTCATCCAGCTCTTCTCTATTTCCCACCGGCTCATAGGTAGAAGTCCGCATACACACCTGATCAGACTGGGCGACTACTCTCAGCTCCGGGACAGATGTGGGCATTAACTCTGGCATCAGCTGAGGGTAGAAACACCACAGACATCGGAGGATCGCCTCTCTCCACGTTCTTTCACTCATGTCAGGTACATCAAGGGGGGGATAATAATTGGCTTCAGTCCAATACAGAGACTTTAGTGTCTCATCGTTAAGGTGAGTTTTCACAGCCAGTTGACAGAATCAGGCAGTGTACTCCAAGATAGAGAGATTGATCAACTGGGCTGCGATATCCATTTTCTTCACTTTTGGGTCCAGTATTCTGTCACAATTAGTTCCAAGGAAGATGAAGGATTAAATAGCAACAGTCATTAATAAAGTAAAGCAAACTACTTACACATAACTGTTAGACTAGTATCCTGTAGTGTAGCTAACTACTTTTTCAAAAGTCGCTTGACTGTCATTGAACTACTTTTTATCATGATGTAGCTTGACAAGCTACATTTTCAAAGTAGCTTCCTAACATTGGTCCATGAGAGTGTGATTGGCAAGATAGGACATTAGATCTCGCTTTGACCCAAGAGAATGTGTGAAACATAAAAAATCATAGTCCTTCACTCTGAAATAAATTGCAGAGAGGTGTCACTGTCCGACATTATCTCAGATCCAACCAGCTGATTGATGCAGCGTGTTTTCAGCCTTGTCATCAGCTGCTTTAATTGAAGTCCAGCATTATTTACAGCCTGACTGACCCGGCAATCTGTCCAGTGTGTGAAAGCCGTTTTGAACTGCGACACATGAATATTGCATACAAGTCGGCGTTATACGATTTACACTTTCCTTTGTTCTGATGGTGGCATCAACAACATCTGGGTTGTATTTCATCATCATAGATAAAATATTTGCAGATCTAACGAACCGTTTGATGGACTGCATAGATGCATGTGACAAAGTTTGTGTATGGGAGAGATGTTCAATGAGAATTTTTTTAGAAACAATACATCAGATCACCAGGAGCATCATATAAGGCAAATGCACTACGAATGATAGCATGGTTATAATAGCACTTGGGTCTCTGATTTATATTAGAAATTATATTTATATTAGAAAATTGTTATATGGATATTATTGAGCTCCAAACCTAAAGGAGTTAGACAAAAGTATATACATTTTCCAGATTATAATTTTTTTTATATATGGGTCTTTGTACAGTAATATATTGCAAGGGGATCATCAAATTTGGGGTCTGTGGAATCCAAAAATAATAAAAATATATATAAATATGATGTCATATATTTTTGGCCATATTTTTGGGTGGAATTATTCAAACATATAACAGTATCATACTAACAGGCAGGAAAAAATATAGATTTTTGTTTTAATTTAAAAAATTTATATAGGATTATAGGGTGGTGAAAATATTTTTATTTTTGGATAAATGGGTCTTTATACATGAGAATATTATATTTATATTTTAGGAACAGGGCCCCTTGCAAGGGAATTGTCATATTGAGAGTTTGTGACAGCAAAAACTTAATTAGGGGATTTATGAATGGCAGTGAAGGGATGCAACTGGCATTGGTAGGTCACTAGACATGGCGGTTGTAGTATGTCCGAATTTCATACTTTTTTTTAACGATCCCGAAGTAAATTCAAATATAGCACCACTCAGACAGTATGTGATTTCAGACGCAACCCCGGTCTTTGATTTTAGCGCGTGGATGGGATTATCCCAGAATGCTCCCGGTGGATTTTCAGATAAAAAGTCACTTCAGATTAAAGCATCTCCCAAGTAACCACAAATTTTAATATACCATCACTGAATTTCAGTAACCTGGTCAGTCTTGGAAACTGAAAAACTGAAAACTGTCCCCGGTGGCGTGTTTGGGAGTGCTATTACTTTTTTGAAAGGGATTTTGTGTCATATCGCCAATAACAGTCCTTGGCTGGAATTGCAGATTGCCCTTTTGAATAATTGAATTGAGTCCGTAAGAAGAATGTGTTTTTTTTTTTCCAAACACTGGAGGACCACTACTGCAAGGCTTCAAGAGATTCTTCCTACAACTGAAACAGACAGAGTAGCATATTTATTTTGTTTGTTTGTTTGCCTGCTTGCTTGCTTGAGTTTGAAGAACTTTATATTTATTCAACTCTATATTTGAGCCCACCACTGTTTTGAGTTCAGGCCCAAAATTTGATTTTGCAGTATATGGGAGATATGAGTGGAAGGATAGAGAGACAGAAAGACTGACAGTGTGGAAGTTTATTGAGGATCTATTCTTCTCTCCACTCCCTCATAGTTAAACCCAGAGAAAAGCTTTGATTTCCCCTGAGAGAAGAGAAAGTAGAACACACACACACACACACACACACACACACACACACCCTCTGTCCAAGTTTATGTCCTCCGTGCAAGATGTGGTCCGCTGCCCTTTACGACAGTATTGACAGTGACTATGAATGATTGCATAACGGGATGAAAGTAACACAAAATGTCTTTAAAGATATTGTATTGCTTTCATGTATTTTCACATGGATGACTTTTATTTTAAAATATAATAAATAGGTTACTTACTACTATATCAGCCACCACACCAAGACGAAATCGTTCTGTTTATTGTAAGCACGCGCTTCAGTTTTGGCGTCTGTCGCTTTAAATGCTCGTGTTATTTTAAAGCAGGATGGATTCTGATTGGCTTGACATTCATCACCTGGGGGAAAAATCGTTCACGATAGGCTAACTTTTCTTTCTCTGTGCTGCTATCGTGTTCTGGACTCCGCTATTCTTTTATACTCAAAAAAATACTTATAGAACTATGTCCTTAATGTTATATTTATCATCCTTGGTTTGAACGGGCCTTTAGTCCACCCTGTTGTCGAACATGCTAGACCATTACAGGTAGGGTGACCAGATGAGATTGGCTGAAATTCGGGACGGGGGGGGGGGGGGTTGGGGGTTTGAGAGAGTGTGTTGCTTGGGGTAGTCCTACTATTAGACTACATAGCCTATAATAAGATGAATTTTCAAACCTGAACCAAACATATTTGAATCAAACATATAATAATCAAACATATAAAGATCAACAGTCTGTCATTAATATTTAGTCTGCCACAAAAAAACAATATTAAAATCATGAACTCAAATTTCATTGTGACCAAAAAAAAAAAAAAAAAAAAGACTGTTGTAACTGCGTAAATCAGACATTTCAGGCTATAAGTCTAACGCTAATAAGCCTTATGCCAAAATTATTATTATGACGAAATTGTCGGTCATTAAATAAGAAAACTAAATAATTGTGTAGATGATTTGCTTTGTGAAACCCAACATCAGACATTAGGCCGAAATTTTTTTTTTGCACACAGTGCCGCGACCGATCAATCACTCCTTTACTGGCTGCCTGCACATTCACTGTCCTCGCGGCTGCGGCAACTCGCGCTCGCTTATCAATGCATTTTAATTCGCGCCTACGGTATCTTTGTTGAACTTCAAAAAAAGAAAAAGAAAAAGAAAAAGATGGTGCAGCCAATAAGCAGCCGGCGGGGGCTGGCTGCAGGACGACTCAACCTCCACGGACAGTTTTTAATGTTTTATCAGACAATATAAGAATTTGCTTTAGTATAATTTTCGGGACAATTAGGGCCGGATTCGGGACAACAGCTTAGATTTCGGGACTGTCCCGAATTTTTCGGGACGTCTGGTCACCCTAATTACAGGGTGTAAATATAACATCTAAATAGCTGTAGATTTGTGATGGGAAATTGTAGGGTCATTCATTGGCTTACCTTGAATTTTTAATGAATATCTATTTGTAATATATTTTTAAATTTAATTACTTTCCTATTACATTGTCCATGCAGGCAATGACATAAGTATAGGTTTTTCAGATGTATTCCAAGTTTTAGTGTCAAACACTGAAAATGCATGTATGAATGAATTAATGATGATAATAATGAATGAATTCATGCTTCTTTTTTTCCTCAGGGACAAAAATCTGCTTGCAGAAAATGAACCAATGACTTAATAATGGAGTGGCAATGGTTAAAGGTTTGAAGCACACACTTTTGAGCAAGGCACTTGGATAACAGCATCTGCCAAATTCTTCAAACTTTGAGGTGTTTTGAGTGTACATTTTTAGACACGACCAGCAGATGGAGCTCATGTAAAATCCAAGTTACTTCAGGAGGACAGTACCTTTCTCCATGTCTAATATTCACTACTGCTAACTAACATGTATATAATTAATCACACGCGTATTCTCATATCAAGAGGGAAATATAATGGATGTGGAAAATAAATATGCAAAATAACTTGAAATTGGCTTTATGCAATTTATTTAAAAAAACGTACAAAAGCACACTGGAAAAATAATATTTTGTTAGGTAACCTAAAAATATACTTCATGTTTTGACACACGTCATGTAAAAAAAAAAAAAAAAAGATGTAATATGACTGAATTTTAATACACCACACAAATAACATTAAAGGGTCTGATCAGACAGAAACTGTGTAACTGCACGTTAACATTAAACATTGTACAATAATTTAAATACACTCATTATAAAACCTTTTAAATATAGTTTAAATACTGCTTGGAGTAATGATGCATTCAGTGTTTTAGTCATACAGCAAGTGAATTCTATAACAAAACCTCTTTTGTCGACAACATCTGCGTCTGCGGTTACTGGCAGCCGGCCTGCTGTTTTCAGCTCTTCTGTGATTTCCCATTAACTGCATGAGGCCAGCTCTCAAATCCCAGGATTTTGATTGGGCAGTGCCGGGTCATGTGACAGGATGGAATTCCACTTGCAGGGACTCTGGAGTTTCCAAATCCCCCGTTCTGTTCTTCCCTCGCTCTTCCGCACTTTCATTTCTGGCTTTAGGCATTATGTGTCATTGGGCAATTGGACATCTTAAAAGTGAAGGTGTTATTGATGTTCTTGCTGTTGCAAAACAAACAAAAAAAGTCACATTAATATAATGCATATATGAAATGTACGATAAGTGAACATTAACCTGAGCATTAATGACATTAACTTTTTAATGCCTAACTTTGGTATAATCTCTAGTTATTCTTAAATCATGTTTAGGGTATATATGATAACACTTTACAAGACGTTTTCATTAGGTAACATTAGTTAACGACTTTAGTGAACATGAACTAAGAACAATTTAATGAAATGTTAATTTCAACATTTACTAAAAAATTATTCAAATCAAAAGTTACATTTATTAACATTAGTTAATGCACTCTGAACAAACAATGAACAACTAACATTAACGATGATTGATAACAATTGCACTGCTCATTGTTAGTTAATACATGAACTAATGGTAACAAATGAGACCTTATTGCAGTGTGGCAAATATTGCCTGGTATTATTTGATTACCACCGATTAAAAACAAAGTGACATAATAAAAATGACGGTACCTCTTCCAGCAAGACTGCAGGTTCTTTCCTTGCAACGTGTTTGGATCCAAGCAGCGCTCGATGCCTTTACTTGAATTATTTGCCTGTTTTAGTGTCAGTCTGCAAACATTGAAAACACATCAAATTAATTTGATTCAGTGTCAACAAAGTTGATATGTGTATCATATATGTGTCTACTTAGCAACTGTGTGAAACGCAAGGTAATTTATGGCATTTTATTTAATTATTAAACAATTGAATTGACTTTTTGCCAATAAAAAAGAGAGATTTACTTGATAAGCAACAATGCATAAGATAGTAAGACTTGTTTTAAGAGAATGTATCTTTAATTCAAGTGTATTTTGCACCTGTTTTCAGTATAAGCCTGTTAAAAACACCCTTAATGTTTTAATTATGCATCAAGCAAAATGCATTGCATATACCTACACTGCATATGTTTAATATCACATGCATATATTATGTTTTATCACATGCAGGTTAACAGATTGATACTTACATGATTTCTACTTTGTTGCAGTATGGTCTACTGGGTAAAATGGAGAACTCTTCAATAGTATCCTTTCGGAGACCTTTCCTCAAATTTTCCACACACCAGCATCTGTCCCGTACGTCAGCTAGAACCGTTAGGGAATAACATTGAAAGATTAATTTAAAATGCATGATTCTGATTCTGCACACACACACACACACACAAAAACAGCAAGACTTCCAAAATAAATAACACGCATTAAACGGTAATTGTCTTACCTCCGCTAAGCTGAATACAAACTACTGCGAGCAGCAGCAGAGGAAGGACTTTGGGTAAAAATGCCATGACTTGTTTGCTAGAGGAAAAAATAGATAAGAAATGCTCCAATGGTTTGATGAGCTTTCAAAGAAAGTAGAAAGTGCTGCTGGAGCTGAAGTGAAAGTGTGAGGAGTGAAGCCTCTCCTCTGTGTTTTATAGGCCATGGAGGGAATCCCACTCCCACATCATTTCCCAGCAGTCATTCAGTTTACTATACACTGGAATTTCCAAAGTTCTGCCTCTTGGAGCTGAAGTGAGGGAGTCAGTGCAAGTGATAGAAAGGGGAGGGGGGGATATTGAGTAAAAACACAGCTCCAAATAAATGTAGGATAGAAATAAAATGTCGACTTTTTGATTTGCAAAGTAAGATTAGACAAAATCATTGATTCTATATTTACAGAATGTATATATACTTCTTAATGCTGCATTATTTATTTATTTTAGTCAGAAAAGTTATATTTCTTCAACCGGAATACATTTGGTCACGCCAGTAAAAGTCTCCATAAAAGCAATGATTCAACATCCTAGCGGATAACATTCAGCGGCATAATGACGCATATCAGTGTCAGATTATGTGAACGCTGCTGCTATCTGACATGTTGAGGCCGATACCTTATAATCATGATGTCTGACAGAAGCTAAATGCCTTTGGGATTTTTGGGAGATTTTGGGGTCATTTCCCACATTAAATGCAAACTGCATACTATATGGGAATACATTTAGTCCAGAACTTTATCTCACTCCATATAGAAACTTAAAGGGTTCTGTCAGATGCTTCATATCTTGAACCTTTTAGGGGTTTCCATCATGGGATCGTTGGAGGTAACGCATTACAAGTAACATGAGTTGTGTAATCAGATTACTTTTTTCAAAGTAACTAGTAATTAACTCATTGCTTTTAAATTTACAACAAAATATCTGAGTTACTTTTTCAATTAAGTAATGCAAGTTACTTTGTTTTCCCATTTATTGAGTGACAGCTCTCCTGTCCTCATGTTGAGATTAATCGTGAGTAAGTGCTGAGGTGTTGTGTGCGCTGTGTGAACATGATGCTATTGTAGTTCTAGACTACATGTGAGCATGCACTTACTCATCTAACTTCAACAAAAACAGATTCAAGTTCCTCAGATGAAGAAAAACCTACACAAACCTGCAATAATTAAATATGTTCAATAATACAAATATACTTTGTGTATTTAGTCTCACTTTAGTCTCATACCTTTGACAATCCAATTCAACTACTAATAAGTAAAGATGACTTAAGATAAACATCACATTGTCGCATGTGCTGTGTGTATAATCCACAAGACGAAAGAAATTAAAGCAAAATGAGTTTTAATGCACAGTAACACACTAACATAACACTATCAACATCAACGCAAGACCAAGGACTGAAGAAACTGAGGTCTTAAATACAAAAGAATGGCAATCAACAGAACAAGGAACAGGTGGGGAATAATAATAAGGACTAAGTGGTGGGAAAACTAGGTCAAACCTAGCCTGGCAAGCAAGACCTACATCAAGATGTTGGGTCTGGCAACTCACCATAGACGCGGTTTAATCCGGGGGGCGGGATAAACGGCTGTCTATCAAATTCCCTCTGCACGCAATAGGACAGCGCTTCACCCAACCAGAGCGTTTTCCCAACAGCGGAGCTAGTTGATAGATTCAACTTTTGCCATATCTGGCGGGCAAAACTACGAACACATCTTCCTTTTTTAAGAATGACTTAAGTGCCGTTCTTTGCTCTTTTCTCAAAGAAGAACTTAACTCCAAGTCCTCCAGAGTCGCGGCCAAAGCCGATTCGAAAGACTGTTCTCCAGTAGCAGGGAACCGTCGCAACTCTGTCTTCATTATGTCAAGCCCGCCCAGCCTACTCTATACACGATGTGATTGGCCTGACCCAATTTAGGTTTTTCCAGCTCTGAAAGTTAACGGAGAGTTGCTAGACTACCCTGGCTGCAAAATAAATTTTGCTGCCGCTAGGGTGCGTCTAGATTTCTAGGCTAGGTCAAACCTACTAAAGCAACAAGAACTAAAGAAAAACAGAATCTACACGTGACACACATTTGTGTTTTAATTTAAAGTAGGTTGAGTTGAACTTTGTTCTCCTGCATCTTATTCTTCTGTCATCCAGAACGGCAGCACAGCTGAAAGGTTTGTTTGAGCGGCGCCCTCTACTGTACAGGCGTGGATGTGCATTTCCTTCAGTCTGAGGCTTATTCATTTCAATTTTTGTGTGAAAGGGCCTTTACATTTACAAACTTGTTTTATAGATGAGAAAAAGTGACACAAAAGTAATGTAACGTATTATTTTTCATACAAAGTAATGCAATTAGTTACTTTTTTAGGGAGTAATGCAATATTGTAACACATTACTTTTTAAAGTAACTTTAATTCATTTTTAATTTTAATTCAATTGTATGTTTAATTCCTAAAATGTAATTAATGAATTGTATGAATTCATTAATTAAATTAAACGATTGCATAATTCTTTCATGTATTATGCAATCATTTAAGACATTTCTCCTTATAAAGAACCTTTCCGGCATAAACACAGTTTATGTCAGAACCACACAGTTTTGGACACTACTGACTTCCATTATATGGACTAAAACATATTTATCAAAATATCTTCTGTATGATTTAAAATTTTCTGTGGAACATAAAAGGTTTGGAATGACATGAGGGTGAGGAAATAATGACATGGGCTAATGTTCATTTTTAGGTGAACTATCCCTTTAAAGGAGAACTCCGGTCAATTTTAACATTGAGCTCATTTTTTTTGTAAATTTGGAGTGCTGTCAATACAGAGAACAACGACAAAAATCGGTGTTGCCTACACCGTGTTATCCTGTTTTTAAAATTTGCACCCTGTTGACTTCAATGGGGCAAGTTTTAAACCTGCTTTTAGCCTCTTAACATCCTTGATGTGTCATTACAAGTGCACAGCCAATGTGAGTGATTCCTTCAGAGTCAACAAGCGGTGGTGAATCTGACTGCAGTAGATGTGAAAGATATGAATAAAAATGATGTTATTTCAGCCAGCGCAAATACCTGTATTTACATCCTGTTTTCGGTCGAAGTCCACAGTAGTCGACTGTCGAGTTCGGGCGCATGATCGTACGTACTAAACCTATGCGTGTGAACTCGACAATCGATTACTGTGGACTTCAACCGAAAACAGGAAGTAAATACAGGTATGTGCGCTGGCTGAATAAACATCATTTTTATTCATATCTTTCACATCTACTGCAGTCAGATTCACCGCGTGTTGACTCTGAAGGAATCACTCACATGACCTGTGCACTTGTAATGACACATCAAGGATGTTAAGAGGCTAAAAGCAGGTTTAGTACTTGCCCCATTGAAGTCAACAAGGTGCAAATTTTAAAAACAGGATAACACGGTGTAGGCAACACCGATTTTTGTTGTTGTTCTCTGTACTGACAGCACTCCAAATTTACAAAAAAATGAGCTCAATGTTAAAATTGAGAGTTCTCCTTTAAGGGCACTTTATCCTTTGGCAACATTTTGCCAAAACAAACAATCATAAACTGCCTACATACTAACCTCATTGAAGAATAATGTTTAGTTTCTGCAATGTCATGTGCTATACAATACGTTTGCTAATGCCAGAGCAGTAACAAGTGTCTTTTAATCGTGCAACATGAATCAAAGTCACATACGAACAGGTCATTTCAGTCCACTCAACATCACACACATGATATTTTTGAGTAGTTGAGTAGTGCTTTGAATGAACCCTATAATATTTAGTTTATGACACAATGATTTTAATATTTGTACTGAAATATGCTTTTTTATTGTAAGTTGACTCTCAAATGTGTGTGATGTTGAGTGGACTGAAATGACCTGTTCGTATATGTGACTTTGATTCATGTTGCACGATTAAAAGATTATATGCTGCCATAGCACAGCACAACTTGTTACTGCTCTGGCATTAGCAAACGCTCATAAAACAAAGCAACATGCTTCATAATATACTGAGTACTGGCGGTTATCCACAACATGACCCTGAGCTCTGCTCTTCTCCACAATACTTCAAAACGACAGAAACTCTTTCACATGTCAAACATAACTCATCATCATTAAACATTAACAGATGTTTCCCTTCACTCAATAACACATAAAATAACACTTAATTTCAATGTTTACTCTCCATTTACAAAGCATGGTGGGAACTAACAATGGTGTCTCTAAATAAAACTACATAATTGAACTAATTCCTTTAAAATAAATAGGTAGCCTTCTTTTCTTCATTTTATCAGCTTAATCGGTTCCTCGCTTTAAAAAAAAAAAGGAAAATGTATCACTGAACCAAAATTTTTTTAATTAAAATCACAAGCATGATTAATTTTTTACACTGGAGCAAAGAATGTCCACCAGTGAAAGCTAATGCAAGGTTTAAACCATGATATGAGAAAGCGTGATGAGTAAGTTGTTTTGACCTATTTTTAATGGATGAGGCAAGAGACAGGAATGCAGATATAGAGAAAGCACATGCTGTCTTAAATTACTGTAATTTTCCTTTACACCGTTTACCATTTTTCACTTGTCAATTGTTACTTGTGTATATCCTATGTATTTAGTGGTTTATATATTTTTATCAATTTAATGCTTTCTTGCAGAATATAGGCAATTCAACAACAAAACAAAAAAAGACCCCAAACTTTTGAACGTTAGTGGAATGAATCTAAACTGAACCAAGCTAAACCTGATTTGTCTCTCATCCCATCATGCATCATTGCAATAATACACATAATACCTGTTCATGAAAGAATTTCCCATGGCTGCATTGAAACTGTTTCCCATAGGATGTGGAATTGTGGTGAAAGTACGAGAAAGGATTTAAGTTCAAACACATTATGTTCTGTTAGATGGTTTTATTTAGCGTTAGATAAGTAGGGAAAAACCTACATAGCTCACTTTTTTAATTACACAGAGAGACTTGTTGCAGACCACTCAACTTTTGCAGAGTCACTCTGTGCATATGTTAATAAAATCAAGATTCCCAGAACTTAAGGGGGAGGATATGCCATTGCCACAAAAAATAAAATAAAATAAATCAGGACCTGGGAAGAACGCCATTCTCTGGAAGTCGTGATCAACTCATTCGCCCAGTATGCAGACTGACTATCAATGTGTGGCACAAAAATCCCCTTACCAGTGAAGGAGGGAATCCAGAAAAGCAAAAGAGAGACATACAAAAAAAATAAGAAGGCATGTTTGAAGATTGTGAAATAGCTTCGCTGTCTGACTGCTCACTCTGGCCATTGAACTCTAAGATAGCAATCTTATGTTTACATTGTCGGTAACTTCATCCACTTGTGTGTTGCAGTGATTCAGTCCAGGATGGTTGTGCAAGTTTTATAAATCTGCCTGGCAAAAACACAACATTCTTTTTTGGTGAAATAAATCATGGCCCAGTGTGTCTGAGAACTGCTGTGACTTAGGGGAAAACGAAACCTAACTAGTTTGTGTTTAGTAGAACATGCTGACTGTAATTGCTTGCTTCTGTTGCTCTTTTTTTGTGCAGTCATTTAATGCAAAAATGATCGTATTATTTGCATTATCATTATTTTACATTCATTAATATAGTCTACAGTTCATTTAACTGCACATTTACATTTGTGATTTTGCATAATGCTTCAAGAGTTCTCACAATGGAAACCTGCTATTAAATAGCAAAATCTAAACAGTAAAATTACATATCTTTTAAAATGTCATTTATTCCTGTGCATTATTACTCCAGTCTTCGGTGTCACATGATCCTTCAGAAATCATTCTGATATGATGATTTGCTGCTCAAGAAATTTCTGATTATTATCAATGCTGAAAACAGTTGTGCTGCTTAATATTTTGGTGAATACATATATATATATAAAAGAAACAGGATTCTTAGATATCAGAGATATTAAAAATATAGACTTTAATGCATCAAAATGTTATGCAATAAAAATATGAATTTCTTCAAATCTTACTAATCATAAACTTTGAACGGTAGTGTATATATACAGCATCGCGATATTTAAATGTAAAATAGCTACTGAAGATAATTCATGAAACAACAAAAATGGAAAATGTTCAACCATTTGGCTAACAGAATGGTATTTAATTTACAACCTGATATTAATTAAACCTATTCTATAGTTGTTGGGATGCATCCCTTGTGACAACTAGCCCCCATTTCTGCTCAAAAATCACAAGATTTCATATAAAAATATAGGGATGTCCCTGAAGCCAAATACTATGTTCGGAAAAGGTATGACACATTCTACGGAGCCCCTAAAGGGACATGGTGATGGAAAAAAATATATTTTATATAGTTGGGTAATTATATTGTATATAATTTGCAGGCATCATGAAGCGGTTTTGAAATCGCTTTTGAATGCCCACTTGCTTTTTACTTTCACTTTCTAATTCGCAATCTCGTATAGCAGCGGTACTGCCCACACATTTCACAAGATAAGAAGTCAATGTCAATGATGCTCAGGATCTGTTGTGCACCAAATCCTCCGCCATCGTCCTGTCAGTCATCTCTCCTTACTATCTTCATAACTGAAATCTGATGTAATGTAATGTAACGACTACCGCAGCAAGATAAACCATGTCCCTTTAGGGCCTCCGTAGAATGCATTATTCATTTTCCGTGCCTTTCCAAAACCGGATTTAAGCTTCGGGCACGTCCCTATTAAAATGAAAATAATTCATTGCAACCGTTATGATTATTGCAGTACATTCATGAGGCTGTGACTACTAGCTACTCATCATATCACGCACACGTCTTCCGGCCTGTTCTGAGCGAGTGTCGCCCCGCCGTGTTGCGCTTGTGCGAACAGCCAGTCCAGAGGCTCCTGATTTGAACTGTCCGGGCCCTTTGAGTCTGTCAAGGTTAGTGATTCGTTGTCAGGTCCATTGAGAGCCCAGGGCTTGTGTGCCAGTGACATGCTGGGGTATTTGGCCATGCGTAGCGGTGGCAGACGGGAGCCCTGGAGGGGCCCGCTGAGAGGGTAGGTCGGTTGGGACAGCTCTCGTATGGAGTCCATGTACTCATCCAGACTCTGCTGAAGCTCGCTTTCCTGGAGCTCTGCGATCGTAGGGAGGAGATCCACAGAGGTCAGGCTCCTCCTGGGCTTCATGCTGGAACTGAGAGAGCGTGTCAAATAAACACTGGATTCAAGCCTGGTTTGTTATAATTTCACTACTATAACTAAACCATGAGAAGAACGTGTTAATAACATTCCTCTAACATTAGTATTTTGTTTCCTGAGCTTGATCAGCTGTGAACCGAAGAGTATCCGTATCATCAGGAGATTTATTTCCAGGCTGTTAGGATTTCCAGGCTTGTTGTCATTGTGTTTGTTTTTGTGTAAGTTTGATTTTGCCACATTAGCCGCGTTTCCATCAAAATTACCCAGAAAATTTTTTCCATGCAGGAACTTTTTTTTTCCCCAGACCTGTTGCTGTTTGCGTTTCCACCGCGGTCTAAAGTGCCATGAAGATTATGCAGATTAGTCTGGTGACATAGGCCTGCACGCTACTAGCTTAATAAAGCCTGAACCTCGTCGTCAGTCCATCGGTCGTATTTTTTAAACTCCATTGTTGATTCGAATAGCAAACAACTGTTACTGCACGCACGCACCGCAACAGACTTTTAAAATAAAATGCTGCGTGTCAACCAATCAAAATGCTGCATGAACTCAACCAATCAGCATGTTCAGCGCCCAAGTCCCACCCCTGAAAATTCCTGAACTTTGAAAAAGAACTGCGTCACGAGCAGGGACTTTCTGAGGGGGAAATATTTACCCGGGCCAGAACTTCATTTAGACCCTTGGTTCCTGCGGTGGAAACACAAAGTAAAGTACCACCCCAAACTCCCTAGATCCTGGGGGAAGTTCCTGCGGTGGAAACGCGGCTATTGTTTCTCTTTAATCAACTGCTAACAACAGGGGTGAGGAGCGAATGTAACAGACTGAATTCATTTAATCCTAAACCAGCCCGAGTGATTACAACATTTAATCAGAACATGCTCACTAAAGTAAAGTCTTTATGCAAGAAGACAAAGCATTTTTTTTATGGACATTTTGGATCTCCACTATTTTTTTTTCCCCTGCTATTTAAAGTTAAAATGCCTTTGAATTTCAAATAATAAGGATTTTATCTCTAGGTTAACTGTTATGAATGACAGGATTTGTTTTGGAATAAAAATTGTATGGCATCTGAATCTTTAAAATTGGTAATGAAATATTTCATATTGTCTAGTTTAAGACTGTTTAAGTTGATCATCTATACTGTTAATTGTATAATGTGTGTGCGTGTGTGTGTGTTTAGATATGTACACATTTTTAACACAATACATATATTATAGTTACATATGTTTTTAAATACATGTAAATATTTTTTATATTTATAAAATAATTACTATTTGTATAAATCAATATATATTCTGTGTCTGGTTCTTCTCTATTGTCTAAATAATAACACTGTAAAAAAATATATGATCAATAAGTTATGACAACATGTTTTTACATTGCTTTAACTCATCAAAATAAGTTAAGCAATTTAAAAAATAAATTTTAAGTTACAAGATTCGACTCATTGTTTTAAGTCAATTTCATGTCATTTAAGTTGCAATGACTTAAACATTCAAGTTAATTGTACTTAAAAAAAAATTAAGGCAACAACTTTTTTTTACAGTGAAATAAAATATTGTATAAGTATATGTATAATCGTATACTATATACAGTACCGGTCAAAAGTTTGGAAACATTACTATTTTTATTGTTTTTGAAAGTCTCTTACGCTCATTAAACCTGCATTTATTTGGTCAAAAATACAGAAAAAAAAAACAGTAATATTGTCAAAAATACAGAAAAAAAAACAGTAATATTGTGAAATACTATTACAATTTAAAATAATAAAATATTTTAATATACTTTAAAATTCAATTTATTTCTGTGATGCAAAGCTGAATTTTCAGCATCATTAGCCTACTCTAGTCTTCAGTGTCACATGATCCATCAGAAATTATTCTAATATGATTCTAATATGTAGTATATTAAAATACATCTTAAAATGTATAATATTACACTACAACAATAAAAAAATGTGTGTGTGTGTGTGTGTGTGTGTGTGTGTGTATATATATATATATATATATATATATATATATATATATATATATAGATAGATAGATAGATACATCATCTCTTGTCTAGTGGAGAATAATTCCCTGTAAAGGCTCACCTGTATAAATGTATATCTTGAGTGTTTATGTCCAGATCTCTGCCCAGAAGAGCAGCTTCACGAGCAGGTAAGTGTGTCTTGTGTTCTGCTGAGGATTTTACACATAGTTAGTGACTTTAAATCCTCTGGCATCAAGAGCAAATGTACTAAAAATAAGCAAAGGAAACCCATGGCTTAAGCAAAGGAAACCCATGGCTTTAGTGTGTGTGTGTGTTGTTTTGCAATTGTTACCATGTTATACAACCCTCTGATCCGTATTTTACATTATATAACACTAATATAATTTGTTTTGTGTGATATTCACTTCTCTGATTTGCATTTCACTCCACTTCATACACACGTCTCAGCACAAGAAGTGTTGTGCAATATTTGTTGGGTCTTTAATCTTTAGTTTTGAATAAGTAATGCCTGTTTTGAATCTCTTTCTTCATTGACATTTGACTGAACTTCTCTGGACTCCTAGTTAGTATAGTTTTAGTTTTAACAAGAAAGATGGAATATTTTCATTTTTCTTCATGATTCACTGAAGATGATTGCGAAACTCACTCTTGAATGTGTGCCATCTCTATTTCATCATCTGGACATATTCCCACAGAGGAAACAACAGATGCTTGGTACGGATGATTAAAAGACATGACTGTTATCTATTTGAGACGCTGCTATATTCCTTCAGGGTTTTAATGATACATGTTATAACATGTAGTTCAGGTAACTGTGTGAATTAAAAGATTTCTCACACCTACGACATTTTAGTAATGAGCATTTGATCCTTGCATGTGTTGCGACAAGCAATTAGCCTACAATATGAGAGGCACGATCAAAATGAAAGGGACTATATGCATATAATTCCGTAATAATCGCCTTGTATTGACAACATGTGGAAAATAACGAAACTTAAGATTAGATTAGCAGACTGATTTTTTATGTGAAGGACTAGGGATGTTTTTGCCGGGAAAACCAAAAGAGCGTGACGGTTATGCGTGCGCCCGAGAACGTCTGAGTCTCTTCCGTTCCTTGACCTTGTTTTATACAGTCCATGACACATGAAACAAATACTTTAGCCTACAATGTTCAGGCTGAAAGATTGTATATTATGTACTGCAGTGTCAATGTGTCATGAAAAGAAAATGGATTAATTCAAACTATAGTCATATAGCCAAGACTAGCCTATATAGCCTAGTCACAAATCTACTTTATAATCAAGCTATCATAACAGTGTGATTTTAATTAGGCTACCTCATCTGTCAACATGATGCAGTTGAATTGCAGAGCTGGTGCAAACATACCCACATCGCTATGATCAGATGCTTTCTTTGTTTTCCCACCACAGCCACTGTTATTGTATGTTTATTTTTTATTATTTATTTATTTAGAGCGTGCAGGACATATTATTTACACATTCAACGTCAGCAGTGTGAACGGGGTCGGGATGTTTGTTAACAGTACATTTACATTTAGTCATTTAGCAGATGCTTTTGTCCAAAGCGACGTACAAATTAGGACTAAATTAAGCGAGTCATGAAGAGGCAAAAAAAAAACAACGCAAGAAGTGCTCAAAATACGAAGTTCAGGCATTATTCAGAGTAGCATAAGCCCGATAAGTGAGGATTTAAAGGAAAAAGGAAGAGGAAAGTTTTTTTTTTTTTTTTTTTTTATGAGGTTAAGTGCTCACGGAAGAGATGGGTTTTCAGCGGTCTTTTGAATGTTGTCAGGGATTCTGCATTCCGGATGAGGGTGGGGAGAGCATTCCACCAGCATGGAACTGTGAATGAGAATGTTCTGGAAAGTGATTTTGTGGCTCTCTGTGATGGAAGCACGAGACGTCGCTCGTTGACCGATCGTAGGCTTCTGGCTAGGCTCTTAGGAGTGAGTGAAAGTAGGAGAGAGCTGAGCCTGTGATAGATCTGTAAGCAAGCGTCAATGCCTTGAACTTGATGCGAGCAGCGAGAGGTAGCCAGTGCAGAGAGATGAACAGAGGAGTGACGTGGGCCCTTTTGGGCTCGTTGAAGACAAGACGAGCTGCAGCGTTCTGGATCATTTGTAGAGGTTTAGTTGCACATGATGGAAGTCCAGCCAGAAGAGCATTGCAGTAGTCAAGCCTAGATATTACCAGGGCCTGGAAGAGAAGTTGTGTTGCATGCTCAGTTAGGAAAGGCCTGATCTTCCTGATGTTGTGCAGTGCAAATCGGCATGATCGAGTGGTCTTTGAAATGTGATCTGTGAAGGTCAGCTGGTCATCAAATGTTACTCCAAGATTTCTGACCGACCTTGATGGGGTAATTGATGATGAATCTAGCTGGATAGTGAAGTCGTGCTGTAGAGATGGATTTGCAGGGAGGAGGAGAAGCTCAGTCTTTGCCAGGTTGAGCTGCAGGTGATGTCCGCCAGACAACTTGAGATTCGTGCAGCTACTGTGGGATCATCTGGTTGAAATGAGAGGAAGAGCTGTGTGTTATCAGCATAGCAATGGTAAGAGAAACCATGTGCCTGTATGATGTGTCCCAGTGATGTGGTGTAGATGGAGAAGAGCAAGAGTCCAAGAACTGAACCCTGAGGAACCCCTGTGGTCAGTTGATGTGCTCTGGATACCTCGCCTCTCCATGCGACCCTGAAGGACCTACCTGTGAGATAGGACTCAAACCAGTGGAGAGGAGTACCTGTGATGCCCAGTGATGAGAGGGTGGACAGAAGGATCTGATGATTCACAGTGTCGAAGGCAGCAGACAGATCCAGGAGAATGAGAACTGAAGATTTGGAAGCAGCTTTTGCGATCCGTAGGGCTTCTGTGACCGACAGTAATGCAGTCTCAGTTGAATGCCCTTTCTTGAAGCCGGATTGGTTGACATCCAGCTGGTTGTTCAGAGACAAGAAGGATGTTACTTGGTTGAAAACAGCTTTTTCAAGTGTTTTCGCAATGAATGGTAGTAGAGAGATAGGCCTGTAATTCTCTACAAGTGATGTAGATGAAAAGGTATTTCAAACTACTTTTTTCTTTTATGCAAAGAACAAAAAATAAATTCGCTGTGATTATAACGAGGCATTGAATCACGTTCAATCTCTTGTAAAGGACAATTTTTCTTCTGCGTCAAGTGCTCTGCAAGTAGTCTGGCAAAGAGCTCATTCAAGCCCATTTCTAATCCGTCGAAATTGCGGCACCAATCAGAAACGTTGAGGCGGGCTTTACACGATGACGATCGCTCTGATAGGTTTTAGGTCTATCCAATTGCGCCCAGAGGCATTTGAGCGACGTCCGTTCAACTTTTAAATGCATTATTATATTCAAATTGCAAACACATGAGGACAGTCTCCATGAAAGGCCCACTGGCAGATGAACGCGCTACTACATTTCTCTCCGAAACGGTAGGAAATTAAATTAGATTTAATAGAGGATTTTAACTGTGACAAGATGATTGACAGGGCAGTTTACGTGACAGGATGCACACGACAGATCCGTCCGATAAAGATGACGAAGTAGTATGTCCCAAATCTTGCCTACTTTTTTGCTACACATTCAAAAGTAAATACTTTTTCTTCACAAAGAGTACGTACTTTTATGGCGTAGTGTAACTTATGCCGAGTTCAGACTGCATGATTTAAGCCCCGATTTTGGCTCGCCGACAGGTTTTGAGAAATCGCAGACAAATGCCCGAAATCACAGGCAAATCGGTGCTCGTTCACGCGAGTGACAATCACGCAGTGTGAATGACCAAAGACGCGATCTGAGAGAATCACCGACGAGTCGCCGACGCCCGTGAGATATTTGGCATGCTAAATATCTAGACCTGTCGGCGATTCAAAATCCTGCTGTGTGAAAGTGTTCTGACTGAAAACTACATCGGCGATGACCGACAGCCAATGAGAGAGCGAGATACAGGGCAGCGGGGAGTTCGGGGAGGAGTTATAGACCACAATATCAGTATTTTAATAGATATATTTACAATTATATCAAACAGAAACAAAGCACAAACATTTGCTTGACCAGCAGCAACAGCAGCACATTGCAACATTATTTATTTACCCCAAACTCTCTTCACAGTCCTTGCTCCCCTTGTCTTCCCAGCCATTTCCTCTCGCATAATGTTTTTCTTTTTCTCCTTTTCGCTGCAAATCAGTGCACAGACAATTTGGATCGCAAGCTTCTTCCAGGCTATCATTTTTAATAACAATTTCAATTGGGACGCAGCATATGGCTTTACATGATGACGATCGCTCTGATTGGTTTTAGGTCTATCCAATTGCGCCCAGATGCATTTGAGCGACGTCCGTTGGAGACGCCCCTTTGGAAATTAGTTATTAATGAAGCTTTGCCAGACCATAACTCAGTTACTACTGAGAATGATCTGGTTTTAACCAGGCTAGAAATGACTAAAACTAAAAGGCAGAAACGAGAGAAGGCGTCGGAGGAGGTGCGTGCGACCGGCGCGAACCGAATTTAAAAATGACGGGCGGTGCAGAAGAACACGCCGGAAATGTGTAGGAGGAAATGCGATGCTACCAAGCCGACCAATCACAGATCTTGCGGTCCGCGTCGTCGCGACGTGTAGTTACATTTTTGAGGAGGTGCGCATCAGGGTACGGCGAAGGGTACGACGTATGATACACGTCTATGCTTATGCTACGCCGTACCTACTGCGCGCACCTGACGCAGAAGTATAAATTGGCCTTAAGTTACATGTGCATGCGAGCAAGCACGTGCTGGCTGCAGTTCACTTAACGGCCACTGGTGTCGCTAATAACAAGGGTTTCTGAATTCTATTGTCACTGCTCGTGGTCTTCAGGAAAATGTGAATGAAATTAATATAGCCTACTCAAAACTCATGATCATTTTTATCCAGTGTGTCTTTTAATTGATATTATATTGACTTATAATAGAACAAATTCAACTACATTTTACTTATAGTTTTACATTTTAAATCTGGGATCATATACACGAGTTAACGCGCCAAATCGCGGGCGGCGCCATAACTGTACACAAATGCACTTCATTTCCGCCGGAAGTAGTTTGCACAGCGTCTGCCGGTGTAAACACAGCGATTTCGATGCTAGCTTGGGAACACGGTTCTACTACTTTGACTGGAGATGGCGTTACTGTCCCCCACCTGAATTCAGTACAGAACTGGGAGGATAACATGACGACGTGGCCCAGCATAACGTACAGCAAGATTTGCTCCTACTTCGTGCAATCCATGGCAATAGATGGAAAAGTAATGGACAATCTGAAAGCCTCCGAGGCATATCAATATCTGCACAGCAACAAAGTCGGTTGTGTCATGTCATACAAACATGCAAAGCATTTTCATCAGTCTGTTGGTTTTTAATGATCATATTAAGAAAACGTGCATGCGTTCTTTTGCCTATTTACGAAAGCATTTTATTTATTCTTTTTGCGGTGTAGTTTTTCACCTATATTTAACAGCGCTTCTTCAGAAGTACAAACACAACAGCCGTTTTTTAAATCCTATAATGGTTGAAAAGAAAAGAGTAAACACGGTCACTAGTAGGTTGTGATGGCTGTCAATCAAAATGTGGACTGGTGATTCGTTCCATGTCACGTGTTCCCTGTCAGAAAACAAATGGATAATTCGGTAAATTAAAAATTTAATTTAACAGAATTTATTAACTCGTTGCCTGCTGTAGTTGTTTTAATTCACATCCTTTCTAAAAATATGTTTTTGGTTTAATATATTCTTAATATATAAGTTAGATAGACATTATATAACAGTTTCAGGTCATGTTTTAGTGTTGGTAACATGTCCCACATTGTCCCACACAAACTTATAATTGTTCCACATTTGGTTTGTTTGATGGTGGTCACCCTAACTCAGCTGCGATCCTGTGGAAGGTAACTAGATTATTTGACCATTGTAGCCTAGGCCTATGTCTTTTTTATTGTTGGTATCCGAACTACATCATTGGCTACTTTGCTACAGTGCAAAGTGTGTGTGCCATGATTAGGGATGGGAATCGAGCAGAGAGAGAGAGACCCGGTCGCGCGCACGCGCACTCGCTGTCTTCGGAGCTGGCGAAAGTGTAAACAAGACTTCACAGTCTAAATAAGTTGCCTTATCTTCTCTGAAAATCGTTCCGGACATTCAGCTGACATAAAACAACACTTTAATTAAACGAAAAAAACTATCCATTGATGAAATGTAAACAATGGAGCGCATGGACATAGCCTCTTCGTAGCTGGTTTGTGGTCGTAGCACTCTCTATCTAACCACTCGTTCAGGTGCTTTCTCGAGTGTTTGCAACCAACTACCGCACACGTCGTTCCCGAGCCACTTTTCTTCATGTTGTAATTGGTATATCCTCTTTGTCACTGCGATAGCACTAGTCTAGAAATCAAGACGCACCCTAGCGGCAGCAAAATGTATTTCGCAGCCAGGGGGGTCTAGCAACTCTCAATAGACCTTCTAGCTGCAAAAACCTAAATTGGGTCAGGCCAATCACGTCGTGTATAGAGTAGGCGGGGGCGGGCTTAACATATGACGACAGAGTTGCGACGGCTGCCACTTGAAAACAAAGAATGGCGGCTGCTGCTGGAGAACAGTCTTTCGAATCGGCTTTGGCCGCGACTCTGGAGGACTTGAAGTTAAGTTTTTCTTTGAGAAAAGAGCAAAGAACGGCACTTAAGTCATTCTTAAAAAAAGGAAGATGTGTTCGTCGTTTTGCCGGCCAGATATGGCAAAAGTTGAATCTATCGTTAGCTCCGCTGTTGGGAAAACGCTCTGGTTGGTTGAAGTGCTGTCCTGTTGCGTGCAGAGGGAATTTGAAAGACAGCCGTTTATCCCGCCCCTCGGATTAAACCGCGTCTATGGTGAGTTTCCAGACCTAACATCTTGATGTAGGTCTGGCTTGCCAGGCTACGATAGCACTGATTTGTCGGCACAACGGAGCTAGCTAGCAAAACAAACCCAGCCCGCCAGAACGGAAGTGGATTGCATCGATGGGAGGAGTTTAGGATGTAGAGCGGAAACGGCTCAAAAACTTGTGTATAGGGTTGTCATTTGACTAAACAAAATAATTGAATGAATTAAATTATTAGTTTTGTTTTTAAAAACAGTTCAACTCTTGAAAACACATCTATAATGTTTCATTTTTAAACTCTAGAATTTATTTTGTTATTTTTATATAATATATTTATTTATTTAATTTTATTTTTAATTAATTTATTTTTATTTTTTTTATTTAATATATTTATGTTATATTTATTTATTATTTTAATAATTATTACTGAGTATTGTAATTCATTTGCAAGCTTTTTAAATGCATTATGTTAAACTGGAAGATATTTAACTGGATAATTCAAATAGCACATCTATGTAAAGGAATAAACTCAAAAGTGCAAACATGACAAAAGGGACTTCTGCTCTTATCTCTGCGTCAGAAATGATGCCGGAAAAGAAAAGTTCTTGATTAGACCATTCATGAAGAAAACTCTCAAAGCAGGCGATCATGTGGAGAAATATTCCGCAACAGGAAAGGAAGCAGCCCGATGATTAATGCATGACACCCGCATTGACATATCTCAAGACATGACGTCACTCGACATGCTTAGACCATATTAAGACCTTTTACTATGACTGTGTCTTGGTTCTGGTAAAGGATCACGAGACATGGGAGGAATTAGAATTACTGAAATTCTTTGGAAATGCACTGACCTCAAGTTTCTGGACACACTATACTTTTCCATAAAGGTAGATTATGAAAATGCAGTCAGCAGTTGCGCAGACATTTCCGGACTGAATAGGCTACTTCTGATGATTCACAGCTTACCATGCTCATATTACTTCTCTTTATTATAATCAAAGAGAAGCAAACAAAGGAAGTGTAAAAATGTTTCGGGGAAAGCATACACACAAGGAAAGGTTTACTCAGGCTTTACTTGTCACAGTTATAGTATGCTCAGATTTGGTTTCGTTTTCTATCAGTTTAGACACCTGTTTTCTTGTTTCTCCTTTTCCCGCCGCTAATCAGTTTCCATAGATATTCATTTTTAAATCTCAGCTGTTCATAATTTAGTTAAATCACCATGTGTATTAAATTCCTCACCTTCACCTTGTTGGTTTGTGCATTGCACACTGTTTCGAGTTATTGGCTTATGTTTAATAAAGACTATCCTTATTGTCACTCTCAGGCTGCTATTCAACTATTAAATCCAGAGGATTCAAGGCTAAGCATTTAGAGTTGAAATTATATATCTCGATTTTTTTTTTACTTACTGAGAGAATATAAGATAAGATATATAGAGAATAGAGAATATAATATAAGCAATTTTTGAACTAATTGCTTGAATGAATGATTTTCCTAGTCACTTGCTTACTGGCCTAAAGTCGGCATGAAACAGAAGTTTTGATAGTGTTTTCTTCGCTATTGTGACATATATCCAAATGAAACGGCTTCTCAAGCAAGAAAAAATGTGATACGGGAATTGATTTTGTCCATTGGGAACTGATTGTTTGCTATTGGTGTGATGTCATGTGAGTGACAGGTTGATCCCGCCCTCGTGCCAGTAAACACATCATCAGAGAAGAGATGTCGTCGCAAAAGGGGAAACTGTTTTGATTAAAGATTACGAGGGCACATGAATTAAAAATAAATAAATAATAATTCATAATAAATGCTGCAGTATTCCATAAAAAAGATTTTTTAATGCTGTAATTGATTTCATGGTGACTTTAACCATGTAAATGGGCAAGCAGAATGATACAAACAGTGAAAAGTCCCCGTGCTCAGAAAGACCGGAAGTAAACTTTCTATGAAATATAATAGTATCCCATTCGAATTCTGACATATAAACATGCTATTCACATTTAAATTGTATGCATGTAAAACATGATTGCAGAAGGCAAGAACAGAACCTGAGGGAGGAGAAGAAAATGGAGTTGGAGGGAAAGCCTTTTATCTTCAGCACGTGGAATCGTATAAACCTGGAACATCCAAATGGACAAATCAGTAGAGCAGAGAATACATATACCAGTGTAGGCCTAGAATATAAATATTACATGAAGCAGCCAGCAACATACGAACACCTCAATCCACAGGCTTTGATCTCCATCTGCAGCGAACAGAGATACCAAACGCTTTTGCTTAGACAGATTAATCTGCGACCAAAGGAAGGGTACTTCTGATTTTATTCCAGTCACCACAGTCCAGACTCCAACTGCGCAAAAAGAGCTTTGGTTTCTGAGACACCATTAGACATGAAACAACTGCTGCTGTAACTGCGTGTTTATGTGTTTCCTCCACAGGCGTTTGATGCGCAGATGAGTCGAACTGGCTCTTTGTTTACCTTAACGTTATTCACAGACAAACAACATGGCTGCTACTATGGCAAGCCATTTTAACATTTAAAAGCAAATTTTGACTATCCGGAATTAACATTGTAGATATCAACAATGTCTTTCTGACTAGTCGTAATTACATTTTGGATAGTTGGAATTGTCATTCAAGATATCTGTAACGTAATTGTGACTAGTCGAAACGACAGATAGAGATATCTGTAATTCAGTTTTGACTAGGCAAAACTGAATTACAGATATCTGCAATGACCTCATTGAAAATGACATTCAACTCGTCACACATCTTAAATGACAATTGCAGATATCTGTAATTCAGTTTTGACTAGGCCGAATGAAAGTTAAAGATATCTCAAACGTCATTATGCCTAGTGCAAATTATTGTGCATGACGTTGCTCTATTTTACATATCCATTTCCCCTCCCCGCCATAATCAATGAAAAAGTGGGTTAATTTCCTTATTTCTATGAATGGAAGAAGAAAGAAGCAGTCATGGCGTTGGCTGTAATCGAAAAAAACACCAGACAATGTTTTTTATATACAAAAAAAATCATAATAATTTTTACAATGCTATGTTTATGTTCATGCTTAAAATGTTGCTGTTGCCGTAAGATTTATGCGTGAAAAAGATTCACACTAATTCACTTTAATAAAGATGCTTACGTGCTATTCTTGAAAGTACAATAACATTAACTTCCTTAGATGAGAAACAAAGTTCTTAGTTCAGTTTAGTTCTTATTTTTTATTTTATTTTTCAGTTTGAAACAGTATCTAACAGCATGAAAAAAGACGATTAAAAACATGGTGACATGGTGCTAATCAGTGCTAATTAAAGTTAACAGTTAACAGGTGCTATGTGATTTGATGATGAACAACACGATCTGCTCCCGCCTAAAGTGTGATGCATGCATACAGATATCTGCAACGTCATTTGGCCTAGTCAAAACTCTAATTCAAGGTATCTGTAATTACATTTTGACTAGGCAGAATAAAAGTTACAGATATCTCAAATTTCAGATATCTCTAATCAAAATTAATTTCAAGATATCTTTAACTTGATAATAGATATCTCCAATTAAATTATGACTATCCCTAACTCCAGTTTGAGATATCTACAACGCCATTTTGACTAGACATAACTCCAGTTACAGATATCTACAACGTAATTTCGCCTAGTCAAAACTTAATTTAAGATATCTGAAAAGGAACATGTAGATATCTTGAATTGAGGTGAATTAAAGATATCTTGAACTGGAGTTATGACTAGTCAGAATCAGATTGAAGATATCTCAAACGAGAATTACAGATATCTACAATTCAGTTGCAGATATCCGTAATTCAGATAGTGGATATCTGCAACTGAATTGTAGATATCTGTAATGATAAACCCCATTCAAATGAATGGCAAAAGTGATGTCATTTGTCCTAGGAAGAATGTCTTTGTGGAAATCTGAAATTACAATTATGGATAGGAAGAATAGTTGCGGATATCTGAAATGTTCTTTTTGACTAGGCAAAACTGAATTACGAGCCCGATCTCACGGGAAAACGTACAAATTCTACGAGGTGGCTTATTCGTACGAATTCATATGACCTGACTCGTACGAATTAGTACGATTTTTGCAAAATCGTACATATTTTACGAATTGCCCAATTCGTATGAATTCATACGAATGACCTACCCCTGACCCCGGCCCTAAACCTACCCATCACGTGGGTTTAGACAAATCGTACAAATTCGTACGAGTGAGGTCGTACGAATTAGTACGAATTAGCCAACTTTTTATCATTCGTACGAATTCGTACGAATTGGTCGTGAGATAGCGTTGGAATTACAGATATCTGCAACACATATCCAGTCTAGCTGTTAAATGTTAAAATGGCTTGCCATATGCTACTGCAATGGATACTTTCACGTGCGTGAAAGGAAAGAGTGAAAAGTTCAGCCTACCGTAACTTAAGAACAATGATACTTTACTTAAAAATAAAACTTTAGGTAGTTATCAAACACTAGTGTAAAATCCAAGCTGAGATGTAGACCGGATATACACTATACACCTTATTTTTCGACGCAGAACTAAACGTGTTTCTGTATGTGTGAGCTCATTTGCAATACGAACTAGTGTATAATTAAGACAATAGCCTACACTAAAATAATATGGTAAGAAATACCAGTTTGCAATATCAAGCAGCATATTTTGTACAGCAAAAAACGGTAAGGTTTTTTTTTTTACGATTTGTTCGTATGCAACCAAGGCTGCATTTATTTGATATATAGAAATATTGTGAAATATTTTTGCAGTTTCAAATAACTGTTTCTATTTGAAAATATTTAAAAATGTAATTTATTCCTGTGATGTTAAAGCTAAATTTTCAGCATCATTACTCCAGTCTTCAGTGTCACATGATCCTTCAGAAATCAATTTAGCATTCGGATTTTCTGCTCGAGAAACATTTTTGATTATTAATGTTAAAACCAGTTGTTTTGATTAATATTTTTTGTGGAAACCTTTTTTCAGGATTCTTAAATACAATGTTCAAAAGGATAGCATTCATTTGAAATATAAATATTTTGTAACAGGCCTGAGACTTTACAATAAGGTTCTATTTGTTAAATTAGTATAACATGAACTAGCACTTAAAAGTACTTCTACATCATTTATTAAGCTTAATTTATATTAGTTCAAACATTTACTAATACATTATTAAAATCAAAAGTTGTGTCTGTTAATGCTACAGTACTTAATGGAACTGAGCTAACATGAACAGTGCAAAGTTCATACAGTAAATACAGTAAATTGCTTATTATTTAAGTTAGCTGATGCATTAATACCTAATGGGATCTTATTATAAAGTGTTACCTTGTCTTTTTATAATTTACTATTATATAAATTATTTTTATATTATTAATTTATTAATATTATTAATGAATTTTAAATGATTAATTTTTTATTCTCTTTGACTTGAGAAACAGGACTATTATCATAAAGACATCATGAACAAATAATATAAAGAGATTAAGAACATCTCCCCCTCGTCCAGATGTTCACTGTCTCTTCCATGGAACTGAATGTGTTAGAGCTCAAGTATGCTTGGACTGGACAGTTTTGGAGGAGTCGTATTCTAATATGATTCATAACTCATTTCCCCAAGAGAAGCATTATTTTGTCCGCTGCCAGCAGTGTCATAAATAAGCAAGTTTAGGCTGTTACATGATTTCTTGGATCAAGTTTAGGGTGCATCTGTCCATTACAACCAATGGGGTTTTGTTTAATCCTAAAACTTTTAATAGTTTTATAACAGTAGAGTATATATCAAAATCCTTTACCAACTCAATTATGTATGTTTAGCAACTGTATACTTTTCAGGCCTGTCAGTGTGAAGATATGTATAAAATGTAGTTTAGTCAATAAAACATCCTGTGACTGGCATTTCCCGTCATTCCCTTAGATTAGGCTATTTGTGGAGATAAAGCAGTCACCAGCGGAAAGATAAGGGTTATGTCTAATTCAGGAGTCCTAGTTACTGTAAATAAGGTCTGGAAAGTTACCCAGGGCTGACCTGGGATTATCCTCAGCTTCTGTGATAAATCTGGAAAGGGCAATTCAAAAGATTGGCGTGTGACCTTTCACTTTGTTTGCAATCGGATGTTGTGTAAATGATTACAAAGGGTTTTTACTCCTCTCTCACTTCAGGCAAGTTGGGAAATCGTGTTTAAAAAACCAAATAATTATTTTAAATGCCACACTGCCATCTAGTGACAACAGGGAAGTCCTGAACACATCAAATGCCTTTATGTTCAGACTATTAAACACCTTGTTCAACTATCTTAAAATCAAGACAAATATGGTCAGTTGACCTTTGACATCTATTGGATTTAGAACTGATGAAACTGCTAAAGGCTACACTCCGAATGTATTAAAGGTCTAGTTCACTGTATGCCTTTATTAACCCACTGGAGTCGTATGGATTACTTTTATAATGGATGGATGGATGGATGGATGGATGGATGGATGGATGGATGGATGGATGGATGGATGGATGGATGGATGGATGGTATTGTATTGTATTGTATTAGATATGGATGGATGGATGGATGGATGGATGGATGGATGGATGGATGGATGGATGGATGGATGGATGGATGGATGGAGGGAGGGATGGATGGTATTGTATTGTATTGTATTAGATTTGGATGGATGGATGGATGGATGGATGGATGGATGGATGGATGGATGGATGGATGGATGGATGGATGGTATTGTATTGTATTGTATTAGATATGGATGGATGGATGGATGGATGGATGGATGGATGGATGGATGGATGGATGGATGGATGGATGGATGGATGGAGGGAGGGATGGATGGTATTGTATTGTATTGTATTAGATTTGGATGGATGGATGGATGGATGGATGGATGGATGGATGCGCTTTTTTGGGCTTCAAAATCCAGGGTATCATTCACTCCCATTATAAAGCTTGGAAGAGCCAGGATATTTTTAAATATAACTCTAATTGTGTTAATCTGAAAGAAGAAAGTCATATACACCTAGGATGGCTTGAGGGCGAGGAAATGATGGGATTTTTGGATGAACTATCCCTTTAAATAGAGCAGTGGTTCTTCTCAACTTTTTTGACTAGAAGATCAGAGAGAGAGAACGAGAGAGAGAGTTCATTATTAATATATTTCTGTATAGGTACATTAATTAACCACAATTTATTTTATTATTCCAGAAGTTTCCAGAAATGTTTTTAATCAATAAAAAAATCTTAAAGTAACGTTTAAAATACGTTAAATTAAGTATTTTAAAATACTGACACTAGGTGGCAATGTTGCTTATTATTAATGTCTATGCTTTTGATGCAAGAAGTAGGCTACAGAAAAAAATAGTCTTCATTGGGAACGATTTAATTAAATATGCATACTGAAATATAATTGACTCAAAATTATGACTAAGCTAAAAAAAAAAAGAAGAAGAAGAAGATTTTGAAGATTCCAGTTAACTGAAGGTGAGAAAAAGAAATGTAAACTAAGACGATGGACTAGATGAGAGAGTTGGCATGATAAATTCATAACGTTTGGTAAATCCAAAGCATACTCGAGATAATAAGCCATTAGCTGAGACAGGGCTGACGGTGATACTTATACGCAATCACAATTGCCAAAATTCCAGTAATAAAAAATGTCTCAGGATACAAATCAATTCTCAGCTAAATTCTATAGGCTGTGCAGGACGAGGATTGAAAGTATAGGCAAGTCTTGTTACGATTTTATTCTTCTCACGGTGCAATTTCTAGATCTTCACATATGATCACGTAGCCTAAACTATTACTTTGGCCAACAAATATTGTAATGTAAAATAAAAAATAAATAAAACTCTTGTCATGAGAATACAGTAGCCTACATCATTTTGGTTAAAAGCTTGATTATTTAGTGCACTTATGTAATTGTTTTATGTCTCTGTAAAACTTTTGACTCAAAAAGAACACATTGGAAAACTTTCCGACCTAGCCTTCATATGTATGGTTAACTAATTTGCCTAGTTTAATAAAGAACAAATAAGAGAATAGCGTACATTTAAAATAATTAATATAATGAAAAAAATTATGATGTTGTAGATGAGACATTGTAGCCTAATAATAATATAATTGTAATAATTGTAATAATCTTTCGAGTCAAACGTATTTTATACATATTAGTATATTTAATAATTTAATTGAAATGTAACTTGCTTTAAAACCACCTTTTTTTATCCGCGTAAAGCGCAAGGACTCTTTTTGCAACACACCTGAAAATATACCGCAGGTTACTGCCATTTCCATTAACATAGATCACCCCCACAGATGCTCAACGTAAATGTGAATATCATGTGTAATAGGAATTTGTCACATTGATCAGCCAGTTATGTGCTGCGATGCGGCTGACATCATACAGCGGCGACGGCCGCGGGTGCGCTTCAGTGATTCACACGCGCGCGCGCACCCACACACCGCCATAATAACAGTCAGCCAAAGCTCCGTCAGCATCAGCACCATCACCATCAAGACAACCGCAGGGAAACCAGTGAGTATCTGTATTTCATCATTCATTTCCGACGAAAGACAATGGTAGGCTGTATTATTCGATGTCCATCGTTTCGCCTTTGTCGTTTCTAAACGGCTGATATTAGAAAACATAGAATTTATTCCGTTAATTAAAAAAATTCCAATTGAAATTCTTTCAGTGCATCGTAAGAATCAAAAACATCCATCATTATGCTGAGGAATGATATCTCAGTATCATTCATACGCAGCTGTTGCGTATGGTCTATTGTGAGCGCGTAATGTGTGTGATGAATTAGGCCTACAAATCGCGTTTTAAGCTTCCGTTGTCCTGAATGTGTGCTAGGTCGTCGATTATAACGGCGTTTATGGTTTGATGAGCTTTCAGTGCTGCTGGTCTGTGCCACACACACACACACACACACACACACGTATGCTGATGTGCAGTACATGTTGGGCATCTCGGATAACCTTGATAGAGCCAGTAAGGTGTTCGTGTGGAAGAGCCAATCAAATCCGCCTATTCCGTGTCCTGCTTCACGTGCAGTGTTTGCGTCAGAACAGCAAACATTAGTTTACTTATTTGAATACAGTTTCAAATGTAGTGCGTTTATAAAGAACATTATTGGGTGTTAACAATGATGAAAACCAACGGATGTTTTTTCAGCAATCCATTCATATATTTTAAATATGATAAATTATAAATTTAAAATGCATTATAACATAAAGTAGGCTACTACGGGAAAAACACATTGATTGATCGATCTATGGACCATGTTTGGTCCCCATTTGCAAAGTATGGTTTATAGGGTATATTTGATGCACAGTCGATTCTTCCCCACTAAATGTCACATAAAAAAGTGAATCGTGATTGTTTTTTTTTTTTTTTTTTAGGCTATGTCAGTCATATGGCCCTTTCATTTCAACATTTTTGGCCTGATTAATCTCTAATATGAACCACATTAAAGAGCTAAATCTGAGCTAATATACAATCTTTACTTAATTCACTCCAAAATATTTTTAAATTAATAATTGAAATTCTGGGAATGGCATATAGGGGCTACCATGCCTGATCACAGCTAGCTTTTAATTGGACAATGTGGAAAATCGCAAAATGGCTTAATATGGACTGACATTTCCATCTATCACCAGTGGTTATTGTGTTTATGTGTTTTGTATTCTGTAGAGAGCTCTATAATAGCCTATTAGGATGGAAGAAGATAATGAGAGAGAGGTAGTTTTCCTCAGCTAATGAGTAAGACATGAGTGTGTGTGTTGGTGAATTATCACAGTCGTAAGTGTGTGTGCATGCGCACTGAGTCATAATGAGATGAAGAGAGATTCACAGTAACTGAGTAACGAACGGCATCAGAGCTCCAACAGCAGGCCCCTAAGACACAGACTTAATGGAGAGGTAGTATTTTCTCACTAACTAGTGCTAAATGGAGAACATCAACCAACAACAGATGCAGAAAATTATGCTTTGGAAGGGAAAATGGTGCAGTAGCATCAATACGTTATTGCATCCTAACTCTTAATATATATATTACACTACTGAGTGTCCAAAACCAGGTGCAAAGTAATGTAATGAAAAATATGACACGGTATTCGGTTGGATATTTTACTGTAAATACTGGGTTCATTTGCATTTGTTTTTTTGTTTTTTTTTCAAATATAATATCTTATTGTGTGTGTTTGTTTCAGATATGGTGAAACTAGGCAGTAACCTGGCGGAAAAGGTGACGAGACAGCCGTCGGTTGAGGACGGTTTCGACAACATCCCCCTCATCACCCCACTGGAGGTCGGACAGTTACAGCAGCCGTTCCCTGATAAGGTAATTACCATTCAAGCATTAGAGAGCAGAACCCACACATAGAGCCATATGAAAGACAGGAACGCACCTCTGTTATTCATTACTCTGCATAGAACTTCATTAAGAGGAAGAATGTCATAGGAAGCCGGAGGTAGACCGGCAAACATCCAGTATCGCTGATACTATCAAAGACAAGCTAGAAACCACCCTGTTAGATCCTAGCGGATAGCCTGGCATGAAAGAAAGAATTCATGTGGCACCATCAAGATTCATTGTCACCGAGTATGATACGCTTTATCACTGAAAGGCTTTGCAAACCATCTGATCTTCCAAACGCACACACGCTCATGTCAGGACTCTCACAGATGGCTTGTATCTATTCTTAGCGCTGTGGGAGGCTAGTGCAACGGGTGGAAACGCACAGCAGAGTTTGGGTTTAACTTTGCAATGACTCATCTAAAAGATGACAAATGATATAGTAGCAGGAGCTCTCTGCATCTGTAATGTGCTGAAGTAACATCCTGCGCATCCTACAACACGGGCTCGCTGGGAAAATGTGCCTCTGCCTACATTTTTGTGAAACTCCAAAAAACGAACAGTACATATACAGTACATACAATTCACTTCAGTTTCAAGCTGAAGCAAAAAGTAGTGGCAGTAAAACACCAATGACTTTTATTCACACAAATCGTAATTACTATTTTTTTACGATTATTTATTGGTTTCTTGCACAATACTATGTTAAGACCTCAAAACACTTAATTCCATAGTGCATGATTTGTAAATTAATGCATTTTGATGCTTGTATCACATAACCAGCTCCATATTAATGGCCTTTCTGATGTACAGTGTTAAACTAGCTCGGTAGCTCAACTGGTACAGCAAGGCACTTGTGGCGCTGGAAAACGAACCACTTGTAGAAGCAAGCTAAAATGGCATGGTAGTTTCAGCAAATGCGCTTCATCTCACGTTTGCTTTGTTAAAGTCCCCATGTATTCAATAATTTTATCCCTTAAAACTCATCTTTGATCACCAAAATGACATATTTAAATGTTTTTTCCTTGAAAAAAATGTCTTCATGCCTTAAAGTAGCTTGAATGTAACTCTACACCTGTGCCTCATTTAGTATACGCTGTTCTATGAATATGCAAATTAGCCCCGCCTCCACTCACTCACACCAGCTCAGAGATCCACTGGTTGACGATCACACGTTGACGTGATTGGTTACAAGGTAGTTTGTGATGTCAGAAACACCAGCGATTTCAAACCATGTTTTAGTTCACTGCAGTTTTAAGGAGAAAACACTCAGAAATGGTGTTGACTCATGAATTCGCACATGGTTTGTCTAAAAACATATTAAAAACACCACATAGAAACATAAACAACATTAAAAACTTGATTTTCACCACACGGGGACTCAAATGGCGTGTTCACACCAAACGCGAATTTAATTATTTGCGCGAGTAGATTACATACAAAGTCAATGCAAAGACGCGAATTCGCGCCGGGCGTCGTGAATGACGTGAATTGGGCGACGCGTTTGCCGCGAAAGCTCGATAATCGCCTCAATCGCGTCTTCCGCACAAGTTGAAAAATTTCAACTCGAGCGGAAAATTCGTGTGAAGACGGTGAAATTCACAGAGTTGAGTGCGCCTCTGGGTGGTGCTGTGAACCCAGACACGTCGGCGTTTGGCTTTCCTCCGTATTTGGGACTTCCACAACAACTACAGAGCAGAATATCATTTATTTCAGACATGACGGAGGAAAAACTATGGCAGAAAGAAATTGTGTTGTTGTTGATGATGACACACTCCTTTTCGCGGGATGTTTTTATTCGCGAGTGACGCGGAAAACAAGAAAAACATCCAGCGAGTAATCTAGAGCGAGTAAAGGCCCATTCACACCAAGGACGATAACTATAAAGATAACGATAAAGATATAATTCTAAAAATCGTTCTCCATATTAAAGAATAACAGAGTTCACACCACAACTATAACGATAAAGATATGAGGAACGATATCGTTGGGATCACTTTCAGAACGATTTTTTTTCCAGCTGTCGAACGATAAAACACTGACAGCCAAACATTCTAATTTAAAGGTCTCGCGCATTTAAAATGGATCTGGATCATCCGGGCGCGCGCATGCTTAGAATAAGAAGACCGTTATCGGTCGTTTGTGTGGACGCATATAGTTATCTTTATCGTTATCTTTATAGTTATCGTGCTTGGTGTGAATTGGCCTTAACGCGATGCGAATATACACTTCGCGTTTGGTGTGAACACACCATAACACTATCGGTTAGATTTAGAGTAGGGTTTAGTGTATAGGGCGTTAACTGAAAACCACGTAAAATTGAACTCATCCACTCGAATGAATCATAAATTTGGCTTCATTTGGAGCACATAAGGCTTGGTTGGGGTGTAATGTTGACTCTACTTTGGCTTTTCAATCATTTTTTTCGACTCATTGTGTGTGAGTCACAAGCTGGTAGACAATCTCAATCCACCTTAATACAGTCAAGAACATGATATCTGGTTGACAAGCTAGAAACCAGCGATGACATTCGAAAATGCTGCTACTCGCTTCAGCTGGTTCTCCATTAGGGTTTCTAATGCTTACTATGAAAGCAGCGAACCCATTCTTGTGGTTTCTGCCCAGCCCCCTCTCCTTTTGTTCATAATGTGGACTTTTAATAGTTCATTCTTTCTCTCTGACTCTATAGGTGATTGTGAAAACCACAACAGAGTATCAGCTGAAGGAGAAAAAGAGGAAGATGTATGTGCCCAGCATCAAGAAGCTAAACATAAACCTTTACGATGAGATGTCAGAGAAGCTCAAGGTAAAGCGGTTTTACACATTTGTCTCTTTGTTTTGTGAGGGTAATACAAAAACGTTGATGTGTGAGTGTCTGTTTTCCAGCTGACTGGGTTGATCATTATTACCTTGGCGTTCCTGGCGTGTCTGCTGCTGTTGGTCATGTATAAAGCGCTGTGGTACGATCAGCTCGGCTGCCCCGATGGCTTCGTCCTCCAGGTAAACACACTAGCTCTGTCCCATGCTGATAGAGATCATCTGTGCTCTACTTTAGAAACCATTTTTGGTCTTAAAATGGAGATGACCGATCACACACTTCATTGAGCTAATGTCTGCACTTGAAAACTAGCCAGTGGTCGCCTCCCATTTGACATCTCAACCTTAGATACTGAACGCATCCTACTGGTGTTATTCTATAGCTACCAGTTACACAGAAAATTCTCTAGGTTACTACTAGGTTTTGGAGCAGAGCGATTAAGTATTAACTGAATCTTTAGTTCGTGTGATATTCGTTTAACATATTATTTTGTTCAGAGCTCAGCAAAGCGTAGTCGTCTTCCGACAACATCTAAAGCTTTGTCGGAGTGTGAGAATGTCTTTAATTAGTCTGAAGCATGACTAAACTGTGATTAAGGCCTGCAGGGGTTTCCACCTCTCCCCCTTTGATGCAGATACCACTGCTGTAATTAGCGTGCCACACTAATGTAGCGTTGCTAACTTTGAAAATTGCCTCTTGTTAAGATGGAATGAGGTTTTTGGAAGCTTTGGCATGTTGACGTCTCTTGATTGACGCCTTTCAGTCACAAAACCGCTTATTTTTTATTATTTTGTAGTGAGATGGATGAGCACTCTTTGCTCAACTGTCACTTTATGCTTCTAAGCATCTGTTTGACAAATTGGAAATGTAATAAACCTTTCATAGTTCGCATTCCATAGAAATAGTTAGTCAGAGCCACATTGAGAAAAATTCTGTCTATACATTCTGTAAGATTTTAGGTTTGGTATTAGTATATACTTAAAAAAAAAAAATAAATAAATAAATAAATAAATTATATATATATATATATATTATCACAAATGTGAAAATGTATTACATGGTAAATTAGTTGTTTTTTCAACATTGACAAAAAAAGGTAGGTTCAAGACATGCTCTGTTCTAAATATTATACGGCCAAAATTCTCTTTAATTTTATAGAATGCACATTTTGCACTGTATGCAAATTTTCTGTATTACAGAAAGCCCAGATGATCTACAATTTTCTCAAATGAGTATTTTACACCAGACCACACTTTGTGGAGGACAGTGTATCCCACAATGCAATATACATTTTCGAGATAATCGATGAAAATAATATGTAATTTTAGCTGCAGTTTTTAAAATATATTTTTAGTCTTTTTTTATCATACTGACAAGAAACAAAAAAAATGGATAAAATATTTGATTAAAAATGCACAGTATGCACAAATGCTAACGTTTTTATTTCTGAAATGATAATTGGCCACTCATTGAATTAAACATGCAATATAATGAGACTGTTTTACTTGCTATTTTTACATACATTATTTATATATATATATATATATATATATATATATATATATATACAGTACCAGTCAAAAGTTTGGAAACATTACTATTTTTAATGTTTTTGAAAGAAGTGTCTTATGCTCATCAAGCCTGCAGTTAAAAAAAAAAAAATAAAAAAAAAAAAAATAATATTATGAAATATTATTACAATTTAAAATAATGGTTCTCTTTTTTAATATATTTTAAAATGTAATTTATTTTTGTGATGCAAAGCTGAATTTTCATCAGCAAGTACCCCAGTCTTTGGTGTCTTATGATCCTTCAGAAATCATTCTAATATGATGATTTGATACTCAGTTATTATCAATGATGGATACAGTTGTGCTGTTTAATATATTTTTTTGCAATACTTTTTTCAGGATTCATTGATGAGTAAAACGTTAAACAGAAAAAAACATTTGTGTTAGATGCGATTAATCGATTTTACAGCACATTATATGTTTATATATATATATATATACACACACACACACACACACAAAACAGTATATACTATGCAGTATTCAGTATGCTGAAAGCTAGTATTCCAGTAAGAATTTTTTTTTAGCATTATAGATAGTAAATGTACAGAAATTAATTTTTTTTCTTGTTGTTGTATAATGTGCTAAGACAGTTGTATGTTCAGGGCTTCACGTCAACTTGCTCTTGGAAAACATGGAGATAGAAAGACTTTGTCCACTTACACAATATCGATTTCCCCAAATATATTCATGTGTGTAAAAGGAAGTGTTTCAGATGCTACATCAACAGGAATGCAGAGCTCCGTGACATTCACCTTTATGTTTGATTTATTAGAGAACCTGCCTGACCTTCTCCGCACTAGTTAATGTATTCCCGTCTAACCTTTTATTTGCAAACATCCACTTTCTAATCCAGCACAGACACTGCACCCCGGCGGCTCTGGAGATGTACTACCCTGAGCAGAGCTCCAGGGCCAGCTTGTACACCGCCATGACCCACCTCAACCAGGCCAAGAAGAACATCCCAGAGCTGTCCCCTCCCTGGCTCCCGGTCATGAAGGACGACGTCAACCACCCCGAGAAGTAACTGTCTTTCATTCATCTGAAAGGGACACAATCCAGAAATGTTAATGGTGAAGTCAATCGGAAAGGGGTTTATGTGCGTGTTTTGTGTTTAATATGGGGAATATGATGCGAATAAGTATTTAGATTAACTGTGACGCACACAAATGTCCGAAGTGAAGCCTGTGGGGGGTTCCCAGGTTTCTACTTTCTCACTCTTTTGCAATACAAATGCTTTCAGCCACTCAGAATTCTACTCCCGACGCTCCATTCCTGTTTAGAGGAAATCTAGGACGATCCGTTTTAAATGTCACCACGCCACTTTTTTTGATGGCACGTCTCATTGTAGGTTTAGTCTTGCTGCTTGTAATTCTGCGACGTTTGTTAGGCGTTAGTTCTCGCTTATGGTTTCATTTGGAGTCATTTAGCTTAGTATAATGAACTGTGCATTGGCTGTGAATAGTGCTCTATTGAACCGCAGTGCAACTGAGAAACAAGTGCATTGGCAAGATATAGCATTCCAAAAACTCAGATCTTTTTCCCTAAAATCAACTCGAACTACTGATTGTTGTCTTCAAGCAATGTGTCTTTGATTTAAAAGAGAAAAGTGACTTACACTTGAGTTTTGGTTTCTTTTTTGTACATTTTACTAAATGAGATCTGACTTTTGATCGCAAGGACGAAATGATTGGTGCAAACGGTCAATTTTATACACATTTGCATGCTTACCTTGTTCCATCCTAGAATTTGAAAATGAATGTAAATTGAAATAATGGTAAACAACCATTTTTAGGTCTTACAAAAATGTAACATTTTTTCTGTTTGTTTGTTTGTGTGCTGAAACATTTACACACTAAGCACCAGCAGCTATTTTAATGTTTAATTAATGTTATACATTTTCAAGAGAAAGTTCAAGAATGTGATAACGCCTCATGAGGATGAGTGACCTTTGAATTGTTTTTGTGTACTAAAGCAAATGAATCCCATCTGAATGTATAAACTTAAAATATGTTTCCCCCTTCTTTGTTCATTTATTGTGCTTTATATTTATCTATGGTGATCTGTATTATTTTTTCAATTGCTATAAACATGTAAAGTTCTAATGTTTATTTATTTATGTATTTATCTTAGTCATTTGTAGGAGAAATTAATTGAGGTTATTGTAAGGGTCCGCAGGTGAAATCATAAACCCTGCAGTATTACTCATTTCTGTGTGCGACAAAAATTCATCCATCCTCAATGGATAATAACAGAATAAAGGTTTCATTATTCACCAGCGCTGTGTTCTGTCATTGCATACGAGTTTCTGTGCAGTTTTACTTCTAATGCTGTATAGACCTTATGTGCCCATATACAGTAAACGTATATGCCAGAGAAACGAGGCCGCCGCCATCTTTAGAATATTGTCTTTGAACTTCCCTTTTTGCGGTCGCTCTGTATATTCCTATGGCGCTGCTGTCCAGGAGTAGCTTTTCAAGTGGATTTACTTAATGTAAAGTTAACGAAAGTTATCATGAAGGATTGTAATTTTTAAAGCAGATGTCTAAACAAATGTCAGTAGACCGGGAAGATTTTAAAACGAGCCGTTCATTCATAAATTCGCAATATCAGTGAAAATACAGACCGGAAGTCAAAAGACAACGAGCGCAGCGCTGAAAAGGGGCGGGGCTACATAAGGTATAGGTTGCTATTCAGAAAAATCCAGACCCTTGATTCTAAAACAGTGTGCTGTAGGGTAGACTGGGTACAGTTGAGACACTTTTTGCGTTTTGATTTTTCACACAAAAAATAGATACTGAAAAGAAGTGAATTTCCACATGGCATGCCACATGACATTTCATTAGCTTGTAGACAAAGATATTATCAATCAATAATACCCACAAGTAGTTTATATTTTCCACAATTACCTAATAAAAATAAGGTGCTTTTTGTCTCAACCTTGTCTCAACTGTACCCATATGTGGTACAGTTGAGACAGTGCATGGTACAGTTGAGACACCCATTTTTAATGATGTAAAGATAACTTACCATTCATTGTAAATATAAAAAATAAAGACAAATAAAGAAAATAACAATTGGGCAACATTTTTGTTTATTCAACCATTTATATTCATTCATTTTATTTAAATTAGCACTGGTTAAAATGTATAAAGCAGGAACAAGATATTAAACAATATTTATTAATAATACACAGTTTAAATATCACAAATATCAAATTTTATTTTCATTTGCGTCCTATGCTGGCTAATTACGACCTTTAATCTGTTATCATAACACTGAACAATTTAACAGTGTGTTTCCTAATAGAGCTCTATCGGGGGTACAGTTGGTACACGTGTGTCTCAACTATACCCCGCTGGCCACCTCGCACATTTCTCTAGATTTTGCAATTACCTTGCATGACACAATACCATGAAATATGCCAGTTTTTAGGGCACAGAATAAAGTTTGTGGTGATACCAGTTACGTTTAACAGTCATATAGGGATAATAAGCTATTCATTGTGGAGAGTGCATGGTGAAGTGAACGTCCTACTTTAGAAAAAAAACTTTACCCGATATTTTCGGATCGAAGATGCGTCCACTGTTCAAATTTCCCACAAACAAAGAGGACACTAATACGCATGTGCACAGCAAAAATCACAACTTGTGCTTGCTGCGAACGCAAGTTATTAAAGGTGTCTCAACTGTACCTATGTCTCAACTGTACCCAGTCTACCCTAAATTAACAGGAAGGCATAACACAATTTATTAGTAGTAGTCATGTACACAACTTCCTTACTGGAGTTTGTACAGATACTACAGGACAAATATTACTCCATTACAAGTAAAATTTGTAAAGACCGATTTTTACTTAGCCTAAGTAAAAGTACAGAGGTACTTGTTTTTAAAAATACTTGAGTATCAAAAGTAAATGTCAATGCATTGTTTTTATTATTGTTAAAAGCTTTAAGAATGTTATAAAACCTATGGAAATTAAACAACTGAATTGACAAAACAAGACAGCTGTAATCATCTTTTATATACAAAAGAAGTAGGCTACACATCTAGTGAAATAAAAAGTTTGATATTTGTCTTTCAAATGTAGTGAAGTTAAAGCAAAAAGTTTCCAGAAAAAATGTACTCAAGTATAGATGCTCAAAAGTGTACTTAAGTACTCAAGTAAATGTACTTTGTTGCTGTCCACCTCTGATGACAGGGACTCCATTGTATCCTACAAGTAAAAAAAAAAAAAAAATTAATGATGACATCTAGTCGAGAAGACTAATATTCACGTTAATCAGACATTGGTTGTGTCAGAAATTGCCCCCTTACCCTCAACACAATATCAATATTAAACACAGTTCCAGTGAGATTGAATAAGTGCACAATGGTTTCGGCCATTGATTCTGACGTCAACCCGACTTTCATTTCCAACCAAAATCTTGACAGAAATTAAGGGGGTGTAAAAAGTACAATTTGTCTTTCAAATGAAGTGAAGTTATAAAATGTTTCCAGAAAAAATAATACTCAAGTACAGATACTCAAAAAGTGTACTTAAGTACAGTACTCAAGTAAATGTACTTTGTTACTGTCCACCTCTGGTAGTAGTATTATATTTACAGTAAGATTTAATTTGTTAACATTAGTTAACTGCATTCGTTAATTCTCATTCTCAGTGCATTTTTTAATCTCAATAAATAATTTCAACATTTACTAATACATTTGTATCTGTTAACATTAGTTAATGCAATGTGAACTGACATGAACATGAACATTTTTATTAACTAACATTAATGTAACGACACTGACAGTCTATCCGGCCAGATGCTCTGAATTAGCGAATCCTGATTGTTTCTCTCATGCTAAAACACCTATGAGCATATACCCAGAAAGGCCTAGTTGACTAGCTCTCTGACACAAGTGTCTACAAGCAGGCCCTGGTTAATGTTTTACACGACTTAATGAAATAAACGAACAGGCCCCTGTTTGTTTCTCATACTATCACGTGCTGCGACCACAATTCCCTTACTGTGTCTAACGTTTGTCCTTTGTGTATTGAAGGCAAAATTACAAGACTTACCCCATTCAGTTGTTTTGGACAACTAGGACTATCTTGCTTCTCCCAGCAAAAGTATATGACGCCTCAGGCTGTCAAGTTAGTCGGCCCACAGAACTACCTTTGTTTTGCAGAGTAACACATTCTCAAATAGCCCCCAACCCCTCACGTGGTATGCACCACGAGATGCAACCGATGCTGACCTCACAGATACACGCAGACACGCACACTACCATATATGGACTTCCACTAGTAAAATCTCATTTTACCAACTATTACAACTGTGTAAAGAGTGTTCTGGGTGATTTGCATGTTCCCCAGAATGATATTAGAGTAGTTGTGTTTTTGAATTACAGCAATGTAATCTTAAACTGCCTTTGTGTCCACAAATAATGTATCTCTATGTTGCTATCCTTGTCAATAGTCGTTCTTAGTGTTATTTTGATCCCCTGGGCATGAAGAAGAAGATTTTTTGATAAGAGACTGTGATAAACGTTATGGTTCCATGCGTTTTAATTCCCCGAGCATAATATCACATTTTGCCCCTCGTGATTCCACACGAGGGTCGGGAAGCATTAACACACCCAGACGATCTTCCTGCTCGGAATGCTCTAAACTGATTCGTCATCCACGAAAAAGGAGGCGTACACAGGACACTGATAAAAAGTCCAAACCCTCCTTCTTCTCTCTCTCATTTTCCTATCTCTCTTCTCCCTCCTCCAAAACTCTGGAAACCCAAGTCCGGACCGGCTTCGGCCTGCTTCTCTTTTCTTTTCTTTTGTTTCTTTTATGTTTTTCTATAGTCTAGTTTCGTTTTCCTATTCGCCTCGGTTCATTCACGAGCTGAATGAATTTAGCCTGAATCATTCCCGGCAACTGCACCTTAAAGAAAGAGACTATTTGAACCTCCCGCGCTCGCGCTCGCATGGAAGACACAGCACGCGCACGCCTCCCCTCACACGACTCACGCTGCTCTTAAAGACACGCAGGACCCTGCCTTCCTTCCTCATACAAACAGAACCATATGCAAGTATCGATTATTGAATTGAACTTTTAATGTGATTTCTTTGTTGTGTCTTAAGGGTTACTGTCTGTGTTTTTGCCATAGCCAACTGCGATCTCTGATCGCAGAGATTTTTGCTTTCACTTCCGATCTCATCTCCCATCCTTCTCTCTCTCTCATCCACTCTCTCTTAATCCTTGTCTGGCATTCTATCTTTTTCTAACTCTGATCATTTTATTCTCTCTCACTGTTATTCGTTATCTTGTATTGTTTAACTGTATTTTATGTATATAATAATCGTGTGTATTGTGTAGTTTGATATATTCCTTAGTTCGATGTATTATTAAATTCCATATGCCCTTGACTGACTCTGATTTAAATGCCCATATTACTTAGTCCCTGAAATGTTCGATCTTAGCTATATGCTTTCTCTTGGTACGATTTAAGTAACCTAATTTTACAAACACAGAAAGGTGTCTTTTCAAGGCCTGGAAAAGATACTCTTTCTCGTGGTTGTAAGGATAATTTTCCTTGAGAGTTAAGTTAATCTTACGTTCAATGTTTGCTGGACAAACAGATTGTTTGATAACTAAATTAATTCCATTAAAGTTATCCCATAACTTCGAGCTGAAATAAGAACAATTGATGTATTAATGCCGAACTATAACCCATTATGGTAATCGTTCATATATCAATCTAGTTCAGCTGCGATAAATTAATGTAACTGTATATGCAAAATATTAATCATATTTATGATTAATTATTAAAATTCCCTATAGATCATTTGAGCTAATATTAATGTACAACCCATTGTTCTTACAGTTTGGTGGAGAACGCGACGCATTTCAAACTTTGTTTATGGGCAATATTCAGTTTCAGTTAAATGTGTATTATGGCTATTGATAATTGAAACATTACACGCGCGTTTTTGTGAATTGTGAGAATGAGTCGCGCTCAAACTCACCAGCTGACTACAAAGTCAGTAGGCCTAACGTTACATATTAACAAGTGCTAAAATATGCCTAAACAATTTTAGCACTGTTAAATGCTACGTACACTGCAGTAGCCTATTTAATATTACAAATGTCAGTTAAGAGATGAAGAAATATCTCTGCAGTTGATACATTTCTAATATTTGTTTTAAATCGCTGTGAACGAAGAATTCTCACGTGCGTATTACCGGTATTAATAAATATGTTTTGAAGCGAGCTTCCTTCTAAACATACCTTGCATGCAAATGTCGTTATTGAATTTGTGGTGAACCACAGTGATATTCAAAAATTAACGATAAAACTCCTGGTCGAAAAAATGGATTAGCTACCCAATTTTTAAACCAACACACTTAAATCATAAAGTGCTATTTTGATTAAGTGCGTATGGGAGTGCAACAGACGTAGCCTACAATTCCTGTTGTCCACATTTGAGTATTTGCGGCAAAGAAACCCCGCCATACTCTCTTGTGCAGTATTAATAGCACCAAAAGGTCCGCCGAGACCTCTGTCTAATTTGTGATTGTTGCAGAAAATCAGCGCGTTACGCGATCTGAAAGCTCTATTAGCTTTGAATCACATGGAAATTGGGTGTAATTCCATTAACTAAACGCCAGAGTGCGTTCGTTAAGTGTTTAGAAGTTTCAAATTACACGCCCCCACCGACGTCACCCTGCGTGAGCGCCGCCTCCCACTGACGTCAGCCTGCATGAGCGCAATTACGCCACCTTGTGGCCAGTTATCAAATAACGCTCTCTTTACTGCTGAACTTTTTTTTTTTCCTGTGAATTAATGTCTAAACTCTTATAACTATTCGCATTTACAGCTTTGCTCGTGCGAATATTATTTTGTGTTAGACCATTTTCCTGCTTTTAACTGATACATTTACTATGAGTTTGGTTCAAAAAAGATTTGAATTAAAACTTAGATTAAATCTCAGCCATTCCCTTAGAGGAAACAACGGCACCTAGTGGCCGCCTCCCGCTAGGTCGGTCCACTCAGCTCTCTTTTCTCTCTCTTCAAGTTTACTTCCACTTGTCTCTTTTAACTATCTTAATAATTATTGATGAGACTTCACTGTTATCACTAATTATTATGGGATATTATTCTGAGTTTTCCTTTTACATGTTCTTTACATGCTCATTCAAATTTGATTTAAACTAGTTTGAATTTTAAATTTAAATTGAGTTGTCTATTCACCCACTGGTATCCACTTGGAGGAAACAGCACCATCGTGTGGCCTTGTGGATACTAAGTCGGCATCACTATTTTCCTCATTTCACTCTTTTATATCGTCTTTCTCTCCTGATTATTTTTATAAATAGGACTGATACTTTAGTGTATCTGGATTATTATAAGATATCATTCTGATCTTTACATTTCCTTACATGCTTATTTTAAATTTTAATTTAAACAAGTTTGTAATTTTTAATTTGAATTAAGTTTTCGGTTTGCCAGGTTAAGCAGAGAGGGAGCACGCCCCCTTGTGGTGAAAACACACTACTGCGGCCTGCCTCTTCTCCTGGGTTCATCCTGCCATTTCATTTTGATTTTTATTTTCAATTCTTATTTTTTTTTTTATTCTATTATTTTATTTCTACTTTTTCCTATCTCTCTTTTGGGTTAGGTTATTTTGATAATTACCATCATTATCATAATTTCCTTTTCATTTTATTATTATTTAGTAAAACCTTTGACTCCTATTGCCACATAAATAATCCATTTGGTTTAAACAAACTAGCCTTAATTCACTTTAAGTTTCACTTGTTTATCCTTTGTGTATTTATAGGTGGCATTCACTTGAGCACTGTGGGGAGTTGCAGTCATCTCGGGTTGGTTTCCGCGAGCGAGGTTGCCCAACTGGCGTTACTGACACTTGCCGTTACGTGAGTTTCAGACACTTCCAAATCCCGTACCATCGTTGCGGCACGCAACTGCGACATTAGCAATTTGCCACTCCAAAGGTCAACCGCGCCAGCCGACACACACAAAGCAATTTTGGGACAATAAACCCGAACTGGGGCCTAAAAGTGGGCCACTCCTCAGGAGAGTTCCGGGCGAAAACCCACTTTTGCTGTGTTGTCTGGCCGGGGACACCTTGGTGTTGCCAGGTTGTGTTTTAAAGTCACAAGTTGTCTGAGAGGGCGCAGCGAGGTACAGGGAGAAAACGAAGCTGCCTGAGGACACTGCGGTCAGGTGTTAGGAACCGTCGAAGGGGTTGACTGAGCCGCGGGTCCCACCAGAGCGGCTTCAATTCACCACAGGTAAACTAAATTTAATAAAACCCATGCCACTTACTATAAGCCACAAAAGATTAGACATCCCCTCGGGTATATTCTAGATGTTAGGCCCACCTTTATCTCTTCTCTAAGCCATACCATCTTCCTAGGTTTCCTACCCCGATAGCCCCACTCACCTGTTGGCCTATCTCAAACCCTAGCAGTGGTAATAGCTTAGGTCTCTTTATCCTCTTGAACACGTACTGTGTTACTATTCTGTTTATTTAATTTCAGACCTAGTCATCACTAGTGTTTTGTTTTACCTCAGTCTTTTCTATCCTTTGTTCTGTTGTGATTTGGTTCTTTCATTTCACCTAGAGACAGTAACCTGTGAGAGCCACCAAGGAAGCTAAATAGTAGAGTGATAACCAGCAGCCAGTGTCACCACGTGACCCGCTAGGCTACTGCCTGTCAAATTTCCATTGCAGGTCCTTTGTCGACCCAAGTTAATTGGAACTGTCTAACTGTGCATCAGTTAGCCCCAAAATTCTCATAAACGGCATAGCCCGTATGAGTATAGCTCGTTAACCTTAGAACGAACTTGCATTGGTCTCTTTGTGTGTGTGTGCTGTGCTTCTCTCACCTACAGTGAGCCAGGATGTCCCGTTCATCCAGTCCAGCAGTCCACGGGGGCAGCCTCTCGACATGGTTGAAAGCAATGACTACCCCCTTCCTGCCAAAGGACGCCAGTGACCTGCAGCATCTGAGCCAAACGCAACTGGACACCGAGCTAGACGAGCTGATAACACACGATCCTACCCAAAGCTACAACTACAAAGACTGGGCCAGGATCGTCAGCAGCGTCACCCACAACGTCTTCGCCCAGGCGAGGCTCAGCGAACGGCGCAACATCGACCTGGAGCAGCAAGCAGCAGCGCTACAGCTTCAAGTGGAGGAGGCCTGGAAAGACCAGGCCCGAACCCAGAGTCGTCTAGATCAGCTCCTCCTCGAGACCCAGAACCAGCGCGAGAAAGAGGACGCCACAGATCCAGCGCTACAGAAAGAAGTAGAAAGACTTCGAAATGCCCTGCAAGATCTGCGCCTCGACACAGACCAAAGAGAACAGTTGGAGAGAGAATCCAGAAAAGAACTCGACGAAAAACTCCAACAAAGTGACGCTCTCCTAGAGAGAGTCGAGACTGAACTAAAAGAAACAAACGCTAAAGCCAGGGCCTGCGAAAAACACTTGCAAGCGGCCCGAGCGAAAATCGGCGAGCTTACTCTGCAGAGAGACGAGCTCCAAGATGAACTTGACACTGTTCATGCAGAACTGAGACATTCTTACAGACTACAGAGTGACTGGAACAGAGAAACACACATCACAGAGTTTCTCCCGGCCAGCCACCCCAACCCTTTCAGCCAAGAACCCAGAGCTGAAAAGGGAGATGTAAGCCCACGGCTCAAGACATCACCAGCCAGCTTTCAAGAACACCTGTCAGCAGCAAAAGGGGGAGGACCCTTTCAGACAACCCATGCCACTAACCACGGCACGACCCCCAGAGAACTTGACAAGCTAGCCCGAAACATTCCTATGTTCGATCCAGATTCTGCAGAAGGTTGTGACATTCATGCTTATTTAAAAGATATTGACTTTCACTTGCAAACTGTCGCCAATTTGACAGCTTGGGACAATTTGTATCTGTTAAGAATAACGGCTAGCAGTGATGTTCGTAGCTTCCTAGACCGTCAAACTGAGGCTGTCAAAACGGACATCCAACAATTACGGCAAGCTTTGATCCGCGAATTCTCTGATCCAGACTCCGATCAAGGTTTCATCGTTGCTGTAGACCTCAAGCAAGGTCGGCGTGAACACCCCCAGATCTACTACAACCGACTCCGACAAGCCTTCTTTGGAGCACGGAATGAGCCCGGGATGGAACAGGATGTTACCTTTAAAACTCTTTTCCTGCGGAATCTCCATCCAACCTTATCCCATCATATTGGGGTTCTGGCCGATGCACGGACCATGTCTACCCAACAGCTGCGTGACTTAGCCCATAAAGCTTACACCAAGCAAAAGACTATTTCTGAAAAGACTGTGAAAAACCCCACAATCTATTCTGTTTCTGAGCACTGTTCAGAACTGACTTTAGAGGGTGCCCCACAACACCACAGTCACAGACATTTTTACAGAGAGTCACGACCGTTCCAAACCAGCAGAGGGCAACACAATCGCGGTGGTGCTCGTCCAAAGCACCAGAGCGAGCGCTCTGAAAGATTCCGGGAAGCCGGCCGGCGACCCAAGAAGAGCCGACCTCCACCGTCCAGGACAACAAGCCCCGACAGAGAGTGGAACCACTCTCGACACGACACTGGTAAGCTCAAGCCTGAGCTCACATCACATAACCACAGTGCAGCCACGTCTGAAACAGCAGAGATCCTAAGGGTGCTGAAAGAGCTTCTTCACCAGAAACGTTGCAAGAAAGACAAGAAGGACGAGCCAGACATCTTATGCCTAAGCATAAGAACTGAAACCAAACCATCTGACCGCCAGCTGACTGAGCCAAGCACCCCGAACACTGCTCGTCATCCAAAGATCACAGAGCTAACTGTCACATCACAAGGTGACAGCATCACCAAAGCTCCACAGCTGACAGCGGCACACCCTGAACGAGATGGCACACTTCCTCACACCAGGTACCAAAATACCAAGGTACCAGGAAACGCTGTTCTGTCTAACTGTCTCCGCAGCAAGCTACACGGGACCGGTCCTAACCACCCGATGACCGTTACACCTGTCCCGATGCCAATGTTCCTGGGCAACCTCATTGAAAAGGGCACAGGCCGAAAACTCTACCTGAACATCACGTTGGAAAAAGAAGTGAGCATGGAAGCCTTGATCGACACAGGATCAGACATTACGATAATTTCAGTTCAACTGTTCCAAAGACTCCAATTTGAAGCTAAGAGACAAGACCGAACTCTTACACCTCAAACTTGTGAACTGAACGTACAGTCATACAGTCAACATGACATCCGGCTCGAACAGGTAGCTCACATTCACCTGACAATTGGTCCTTTGAGTCTACTCCATCCAGTGTTCATCTCAAAAATGGACACCTTTCCATTCCTCATCGGCAGAGACCTTCTAGATCGTTTTGAACCGTTACTGGACTTGAAACAGCTCAAGATCTGGGCTCAAGTACGAGAACTTTGCCCCCTCCAGTCACAGCCAGACGGTCAGGTCACAAAGGTCACGGGAACTTCCGCAGAGCCCGACTTTCAGGTCACAGAGTTCATGGGAACTCCCACAGCCAGCCAGGAAGACACAGACTCAGCACCAACTGAAGGTTTGAATCCGCTACCCTGCACCTTACAGCCCACCAAAGACTTTGACACTTGCTGCCTCAATGTCATGACTGACCTGCAGCGACATGACCTCACTCAAGCCATTGCCAAGCCTGGTGCATTAAACAACAAGCTGTGGTCACTTTCAACCCACCCACCCACCCTAGAGGTTGAAGGGCTTACACACAGCATAAAAACTTTACAAGCTCAACTGCCTACCTCAGAGCCGCTTACGCTGGCTCCGCTAGTGGAAAAGACAACCATAATGGACATGCGGACTTCTGTCACCTACATACAGACTCTCCTTATCCACCCTCACACGCCGTCTGACCCCACTGACAACCAGTGCCTCAGACCACTGCATAACACAACACACATGCTGCGCGTACAGAACAACATTATGAGTTGTGCACCGATTGACATCACAATGCCAAGGCTTATAATGCCACGGCGCACAAAGGGGGATAAACTGCTAATGTTCGTCTCTAACGCATCATGTGCTGCACACCGCGACACCAGAGACACTGACGAGACACTGAAGCAAGCGACAAGCCGACAGCAAGATGTGGCAAAACATGGGCCAAGGCGAACTAAACCCAGTCGCCGCCCACGAAGTAAAAAGACTGCCCTGTCCAATCAAAGACAACCCTTGCTGGCTTCTTCCTCCCCTTTCTCTCTCTCTCTCCCTGTTGTCTGTACCAGGTTGCTGCCGTGGTTCGCCATGCTGTACTGTCAGCCAACCAGAGGACAGCTGCCACTGAGAGAACAACTGAGACTCCAGATCACCGACGACAGGACCTACCCCCAGCAAGTGCATGTTCGACTCATCCAGCCCCGCCCGGTCTACAGAGCACACTACCCCAGCTCCGTAGCCCAATACATCTGGACAAGTGTCCGACGGACAGAGGACTCCCTCTCTCACGCCGAGGCCAAGGTCGAACACATGTTCAACCAACTTGAGAAAGTGACTGTTGCACAATCGGGACTCCTAAGCACCAACCACCACTCCAGCCGGTTTCTGGGAGCGTTGCTTGAAGCCGTAGCTGCTTCCAGAACTCTGTTTAACATTGGTATGTCCAGTGTAAATGCAGCGAACCAGACCGCAAACTCCATGAAGCCGCGGTTTACTGTCTTACAGAGTGACTTTGTCCAGACTCAGCTGGTTACAGCGCCAACGACAGACATGCTGTGGGAGGTTAGCTCCTCCAATGACAGCATAGCCACAGGTGTAATCCCACCGTACCTGATACTAAGCCTGATGCTAACTGTGCTGGCTTCCGCCATCAACACGCCAGCTGACCTTCTACAAAAACACCTGGCCTACTCTCTGGGTAGCGCCATCTCACTCTGCGTCGATCCCGAGCAGAGAGAAGTGTGCTTTCTCCTAAATCTGCCTATCATCGAGTCAAGCCAAGTCTACAGACTTACAGACATTTGCAAGGTCAGGTTTTGGCAACGCAACACCCACATCAAGATACGCACTCCAGACGTGGTGGCCTACCACGACAGCGACACACAACGGTACCCAGCTCCAAACCTGCACCTGTGTACTATGACCAAAGACATTCATTATCTCTGCCCTGCCGAAGCTAAGCCTCACACACAAGTGACAGAGACGCAAGCAGAGATTGTAGGTGAAAGTTGGCTTGCTAACACACCTGTGCACACAGCCACTGTCACGCACGACCAGCATGACACAAACAGCCGTGTCAACATGCTCAACCAGAATACGGGACTTCAAGTATCGAAAGGTGTCACCCTACACCTTGATGGCTTGGCATGGTACCATCTTCCGAGCGAAGAGTACCAGACAGCATTGGAACTCCCATCCTCCAAGAACTACAACCTCACCTTAGATCCAGAACTAGAACCCCGTAGTGAGAAAAGGGGGTCCCAACTCAATGACATTGCTCCTGCCAACAAAGCCCTCCGAGCACCGGCTCGACGGCCCGTTCTGAACACTTCATCTGCGGTTCGAGGCTGGAACGCTGCCGACATTGTGCAGTGCACCTCTGCAGGTAATCAGCCACACCCTAACACTAGGTTGGCCTCCATCCTGTACAGAAGACTCAACAAGATGCGATACAGCCAAGCTCACGAAAGCTGTGTCCGAAGGTCTCAGATGGAATCCCCGGAAAGGGGGTGTCAAGTCAGAGACCACGCCAAACCTCAGCGAGCTGAAGCCTCAGCTCCAAGAACCACCTGCCTTCCCCCATCATGATCCACCTGCTACACAACCATCATGATCCACCTGCTAAACAACCATCAGGATTCACCTGTCATCAGCCCATCGTGATGATTGTCGTCCGATGATGTCCACACAGGGACTTCATCCGACGAAAAGGGGGAGATGTAACGACACTGACAGTCTATCCGGCCAGATGCTCTGAATTAGCGAATCCTGATTGTTTCTCTCATGCTAAAACACCTATGAGCATATACCCAGAAAGGCCTAGTTGACTAGCTCTCTGACACAAGTGTCTACAAGCAGGCCCTGGTTAATGTTTTACACGACTTAATGAAATAAACGAACAGGCCCCTGTTTGTTTCTCATACTATCACGTGCTGCGACCACAATTCCCTTACTGTGTCTAACGTTTGTCCTTTGTGTATTGAAGGCAAAATTACAAGACTTACCCCATTCAGTTGTTTTGGACAACTAGGACTATCTTGCTTCTCCCAGCAAAAGTATATGACGCCTCAGGCTGTCAAGTTAGTCGGCCCACAGAACTACCTTTGTTTTGCAGAGTAACACATTCTCAAATAGCCCCCAACCCCTCACGTGGTATGCACCACGAGATGCAACCGATGCTGACCTCACAGATACACGCAGACACGCACACTACCATATATGGACTTCCACTAGTAAAATCTCATTTTACCAACTATTACAACTGTGTAAAGAGTGTTCTGGGTGATTTGCATGTTCCCCAGAATGATATTAGAGTAGTTGTGTTTTTGAATTACAGCAATGTAATCTTAAACTGCCTTTGTGTCCACAAATAATGTATCTCTATGTTGCTATCCTTGTCAATAGTCGTTCTTAGTGTTATTTTGATCCCCTGGGCATGAAGAAGAAGATTTTTTGATAAGAGACTGTGATAAACGTTATGGTTCCATGCGTTTTAATTCCCCGAGCATAATATCACATTTTGCCCCTCGTGATTCCACACGAGGGTCGGGAAGCATTAACACACCCAGACGATCTTCCTGCTCGGAATGCTCTAAACTGATTCGTCATCCACGAAAAAGGAGGCGTACACAGGACACTGATAAAAAGTCCAAACCCTCCTTCTTCTCTCTCTCATTTTCCTATCTCTCTTCTCCCTCCTCCAAAACTCTGGAAACCCAAGTCCGGACCGGCTTCGGCCTGCTTCTCTTTTCTTTTCTTTTGTTTCTTTTATGTTTTTCTATAGTCTAGTTTCGTTTTCCTATTCGCCTCGGTTCATTCACGAGCTGAATGAATTTAGCCTGAATCATTCCCGGCAACTGCACCTTAAAGAAAGAGACTATTTGAACCTCCCGCGCTCGCGCTCGCATGGAAGACACAGCACGCGCACGCCTCCCCTCACACGACTCACGCTGCTCTTAAAGACACGCAGGACCCTGCCTTCCTTCCTCATACAAACAGAACCATATGCAAGTATCGATTATTGAATTGAACTTTTAATGTGATTTCTTTGTTGTGTCTTAAGGGTTACTGTCTGTGTTTTTGCCATAGCCAACTGCGATCTCTGATCGCAGAGATTTTTGCTTTCACTTCCGATCTCATCTCCCATCCTTCTCTCTCTCTCATCCACTCTCTCTTAATCCTTGTCTGGCATTCTATCTTTTTCTAACTCTGATCATTTTATTCTCTCTCACTGTTATTCGTTATCTTGTATTGTTTAACTGTATTTTATGTATATAATAATCGTGTGTATTGTGTAGTTTGATATATTCCTTAGTTCGATGTATTATTAAATTCCATATGCCCTTGACTGACTCTGATTTAAATGCCCATATTACTTAGTCCCTGAAATGTTCGATCTTAGCTATATGCTTTCTCTTGGTACGATTTAAGTAACCTAATTTTACAAACACAGAAAGGTGTCTTTTCAAGGCCTGGAAAAGATACTCTTTCTCGTGGTTGTAAGGATAATTTTCCTTGAGAGTTAAGTTAATCTTACGTTCAATGTTTGCTGGACAAACAGATTGTTTGATAACTAAATTAATTCCATTAAAGTTATCCCATAACTTCGAGCTGAAATAAGAACAATTGATGTATTAATGCCGAACTATAACCCATTATGGTAATCGTTCATATATCAATCTAGTTCAGCTGCGATAAATTAATGTAACTGTATATGCAAAATATTAATCATATTTATGATTAATTATTAAAATTCCCTATAGATCATTTGAGCTAATATTAATGTACAACCCATTGTTCTTACATTAACAAAGGTTAATAAATGCTTTAAGAATTGCTCATTGTTAGTTCATGAATTTTAACAAGTTAGACCTTATTGTAAAGTGGTACCAGTTTAACAATGGTGAGGGTAAAAATAATAAATGATGATTATTATTAAAGATCATAAGTTAACTAAAAAGGATTAAAGTTAATAAAAATGTAATTAAATTGAATTAACAAATTATATCAAAGTCAAACCTTAAATTATGCATACTAAATGTCAAAAATATAAATATAAATATGACAATATAAATTGTCAAAATATAAAAACATGACTTATTCATATTTTAATTTTTAAAAGTTCTTACATTTTTATAGACTGTATTTTATGTAACTTAAACAATTTAGTCACCATGAAATTTCAACATTTACTAATACATATTTAAAATCCAAAGTTATATTTGTTAACATTAGTTAATGCAATGTGAACTAACATGAACAAACAATGAACAGCTGTATTTTTTATTAACTAAGGTTAACAAAGATGAATAAATACTGTAACATTACTGTAACAATGTATTGATCATTGTTAGTGTTAATTAATTTTGCTAGTTGCATTGCTCATGTTAATTAATACATTGATTAATGTTAATAATTTAGACCTTATTGTAAAGTGTTACCAGTTCATGTGCCCTCATAATCTATAATTAAAGTACCTTCCCCTCCCTCTTGCAGCTCTTCACTTCTCTGATGATGTGTTTACTGGCGTGAGGGCGGGATCAACCTGTCACTCACATGAGATCAACCAATAGCAAACCACAACCGTCCAATCAATTACCTATGGACAAAATCAAGTCTCGCTCTAAAAAAAAAATTCTTTCCGTTTCACTCTAAAGACTATTACAACTTCCGTTTCATGCTGGCTTTTAAATGTAAAAATAATGCATTTAAAAAGTTTCCCACACATAACAAGACTCAAATATCATAAAACCGAACACACATGATTTCACACGATGCTCCTTACAGTCCCCAGTGTAATTTACATTTTCATTACTTTTGCTGTACTGTTGTGCAGCCGCTGAACCCAATAAATTGTTCAAAAGTAATTATATGAGAATTGCATAGTCAGCACACAGCTGGTGTTGCCAGGGGAAAGGGCGTTCATTTGAGTGAGGGTGTAAAGTGGTTGTAGGTCAAGCCCTGTTTGAGGAGTGTGTGTGTGTGTGTGTGTGTGTTTCTCAGTAGGATCTCCCGAATACTGGCGCCAGCAGAGAATGCCTTTCTCTCTCTCTCTCTCTCTCTCTCTCTCTCTCTCTCTCTCTCTCTCTCTCTCTCTCTCTCTCTCTCTCTCTCTCTCTCTCTCTCTCTCTCTCGCTCACTGTATCTCTTTAACTCCTCTCTCACACACACACTTGCAGATTTAATGAAGTGTCAAAATACTCAACTCAGAATGACAGCCTACCCAGTGAACTGTCCAAACTCATTTTCTGCTGAATCCTCCACAAATACCTCACAATGAAAATAAGACAAAATACACTACCAGTAAAAAATAAAAAAATAAAAATGTTACACAGCTCAGAAAGATTCTCACTGTGAAAACTCATATGGTGATATACAGTGCCACCTACAGGACTTTTTTTACAGTCACTTAATGTGGCACTGTTTTAGCAAACTTGTTTTTTGTTCTACTTGTTTGTTTTGCTTTGCTTTGTTGTTTTGTTGTGCTTTGCTTAGTTTTTTTTTTTGCTTTGTTGTTTTGCTTTGTTGTTTTTTTTGCTTTGTTGTTTTGCTTTGTTGTTTTGTTTTGTTTTGTTGTTTTGCTTTGTTTTGATGTTTTGCTTTGTTGTGCTTTGCTTTTGTTTTTTGCTTTGTTGTTTTGCTTTGTTTTGACGTTTTGCTTTGTTCTTTTGCTTTGTTTAGTTTTGCTTTGTTTTGTTGTTTTGCTTTGTTTTTTTTTTTGTTTTTTTTTTGTGTTTTTTGTTGTTGTTTTTTTTTTTTTTTTTTTTTGTTCTATTTTGACCATGACAGTTTCTTCAAGTTAGTTTTATTTTTTACCTCAATAATTTTTTTCTCGTTTTAAAAACAGTCTTCTTTTTAATTTATGTTTAAAGTGCAGGTAGACTGCTATAAATTATACTTATAATATATAATTATATGTAAGGGATAATGTATAGTGAGCCGGTTGTTATAGTGAATAACAACCCGACAGGCTGAACGGGATCTTGAATCAGCCTGAAGGGGTTGTTATTCACTATAACAACCGGCTCACTATACATTATCCCGCTTATTACATGACAAAATAAATAAATAATTTGACACAAATTATTTATTTAAAAAAGAGTTTATTGATTTAAAAACGATTGTATTGCTTCCGCTAAAGAAAATAGTCCGTTCCGCGTCCATAGCAACACGCTGTTTTTCATGGCAACGGTCTGTTATACTTCGCAGCGGTCTGTTATCAAGAAATAACAGACCGCATTCTACATTGGAATTCAGCCAAGCCATGTAATAAGTAAGGGATAATGTATAGTGAGCCGGTTGTTATAGTGAATAACAACCCCGACAGGCTGAACGGGATCCCGACGCGAAGCGGAGGGATCTTGAATCAGCCTGAAGGGGTTGTTATTCACTATAACAACCGGCTCACTATACATTATCCCGCTTATTACATGGCTACCTACAAAATAAATAAATAATTTGCCGCGAATTATTGATTTAAAAAGGGGTTATTGATTTAAAAACGATTGTATTACTTCCGCTAAAGAAAATAGTCCGTTCCGCGTCCATAGCAACGCGCTGTTTTTCATGGCAACGGTCTGTTATACTTCGCAGCGGTCTGTTATAAAGAAATAACAGACCGCATTCTATATTGGAATTCAGCCAAGCCGTGTAATAAACTTATACAATATATACGAAGTATTATAAATATAGCCTACTTAATTCTAAATATAATCTTAAATCACCGGAATCAAATTTGACTTCTTATTTTATTATAAAACTATAAAATTCTTAGTTTTATGGAATATTGCAATAGAATATTATATGCATGTTCTGGAAAAGAAGACTAAAAAAACTGCTTACATTTTTTTTTTTCTGCACTGCACATAAATTCTTCAGAAGCAGTATAGTCCATTGATGTATGATAATCATGTGGCTTTGGAAGAGTTATTCAAATGAACCAATTACATTAGTTTTAGTTTCTAAGGAGTGTATAAATGTGCCCGTGTGTAGCATCTGTGATTTACTGAGGCGGTAAAACTACCTTAAATTGAGAAGTGTTGACAGCCTCTGGTTTTTCCGTTGACTTTCTGTTTCTATAAATGTTCAAACTGCGTAAAAAGTGTGTTCTTGTTTTAGCACTATGACAGGGAGTTTATTGCCGTAACAAGAGAACCTCCTGACCCTTACAGGCTGAGCAAAAAAGCCCTTTCATACGTCATGCGCGAACCGAGTCTCTCCGTTTGATCGTTTGCCCTTCAAGTAAAGGCCATATTGCAGTCATAAAGGGATCAATGAGAAATCAAGTGACTTACAACTGTCAAAGCATAATAACAGCTGGCAGGCCTGTCGTGACACTGGGCAACTGCCAGTGTACAGTGTGTGCGCTCTGTGTTTTTATTGAATGTGGGATCTGTTTTGAATGACTGTCTGAATGAATGTCTTTAAGCTGCTTAAGGGCAGCATTTAGTCCTTGATTTATTCGTTTAGGATTGGCTTGGCGTGGAATCCTTTCCCAAACTCTGCAGTTCGCAGCAATTTATGCTTCAATGAGGGAGAAACCCACAGAAACAAATATTTGAGTGTGCTCCATAATGAAATGGCCATATTTGTACTGATTAAATTGAGTCATAAGCCCGTTTCAACAAAGCCTGGCTACACAGGCAACCATTTAAGATCCTTATATTAAACAGCAGACTAGGACTGTCCTAAGGCCATGAAGAGTAAGAGAAGTATGCAGTAATTGTGCCGGCCGTCTAACCTGCGTTCAGTGATCTTTGTTTGATCTTTACTTTGTGATGATTAAATTCAATGTAATAAATGTATGATCTAGTATAAAGAGGCAGAGAGGCTTTGAGCACTGTACCTTTGCTTTTTTCATATTCAAGTTTCTTTTTTATTTATTATTTTGTAGTATTTAATTGATTTAATTTAATTTCATTCAGTTCCTAAACTAATTAAAGGCAGAATTATAGTGTTGCCCAGAATCGCTGGAGCCATAACGTCATTTTCCTGTTGAAAAAACGCAGTATTCGATGGCAAAATTAGAGGGTAAAAATGTTAATGACTTACAAATGGGTATGTATCAGGACTTCACATCCACTTACAACCTGTCCCCCGATCTCTAATCCAAATTTATGGCAATTACACACGTGGAGCAAATTCTTAGACAAGTAAATTAGAGGCAGTCTGAGGTCCGGGAATCGTGTGTAGTCACCGCATTTGCTCTTTTTACGTAGTGAGTAATAGATGCCAATTTACAGTCTCACAGACAGAGGAAGTTGTTGTTATTTTATCAACGTCTTAATTGTATGAACATGGACCATGTGCCTCAGCTTGGACAGAATATTTGAACAAAACTGTATGCGATATGAGTCAGAAGACTTTTATGGTACCATTATGACCTTTTTCATCTCACATAATTAATGTTGCCCTTTTTAAAAACAAAGCCAGTCAGAGTGAAAGCAGTACACTGCAATTTAGAAATTATGAAATTATGGTATAACTATGGAGAAAGATATGGCATACTCAAAGTATTTGCTTGTTAAATGATCACTGCTCAAACATAAAAGACACTGGGGCTAGTTGTCAAATGAAATCAGTTGACTTAACTTAAAGTCCCCCTGTGGTGAAACTCAAGCTTTTAATGTTGTTTATATGTTAATGTGGTGTTTTTAATATGCTTTAAGACAAACCATGTGCAAATTCATAAGTCAACACAATTGCTGAGCATTTTCTCCTTAAAACTGCAGTGAACCAAAGACGGACTCAAAAACACGGTTTGAAATCGCTGGTGTTTCTGACATCACAAACTATCTTGTAACCAATCAGGTCAACGTGTGATCGTCAACGAGTGGATCTCTGAGCTGATGTGAGTGAGTAGAGGCGGGGCTAAATTGCATATTCATAAAATCGCGTACATGAAGCTATTTTAGAAAAAGCTATTAAGAAAAAAACTTGAAAAAAACTTGAAAAAAAGTGAAGAAACCCAATGCCTTTAAATGATTAAGTACATAAACTTCATGCATAATTGAACAAATTAAGTTACAGGGAATTGTCATGGTCACATAACTTAATTTTTTTTCAATTACATGAGGTTTATTTACTTAATCATTTTAAGACAAGGGGTTTCCTCACTTTAGGTTAAGTCCACTGATCACTTTTTACTGCATGGTGTTTTGTTTTGTTTTTGTCTGTCAATTTCTGCCTAAAAAGTTATGGGTCATTTTCAGTTTGTTTAACATACATTTCTGGTCAAAAGATTTTTTAATGTTTTTAAAAGAAGTCTCATGCACATTAAATCTGCATTTATTTGATTAACAAGTAAAAAGTAAAAAGAGCAAACATTGTAAAAAGTGAAAAGTTGACTTAACTTAAAAAAGTGAGGAAACCTGTTGCCTTAAAATGATTAAGTAAATACATGTCGTGTAATTGAAAAAATTAAGTTACGTAAACTTGAAAATTCCACATAACTTAATTTTTTCAAGTTTATTTACTTAATCATTTTAAGTCAACAGTTGTCCTCAATTTTCTAAGTCTACTGATCAATTGTGAAATATATTAGAATTAAAATAACTGTTTTCTAATTTAACACATTTTCAAATGTAATTAATTACTGTAATGCATAGCTAAATTTTCAGCATCATTACTCCAGACTTTAGTGTCACATGATCATACAGAAATCGTTCTAATGATGATTTGCTGCTCAAGAAACATTTCTGATTATTATCAATGTTGAAAACAGTTGTGCTGCTTAATATTTTTGTGGAAACAGTGATACAAAGTATTATCAAACTTTTACATTTTGTCCATTAGGTAGCTGATTTTGAGTCTGCATGAAGACTTGCAATTTCATAACTAGCCCAGAGATTAAGGTTTCAAAGGCTCGTATAACTCTCACGATACCTTGCTTGGCCTCCGTCATATCACTTCCCAGACTCTCGCTCTTTCTCCTCCTCATATCATCACACACACAGTTCTTCTCTCTCACTCTCTCTATTATGTCAGTGTCGCCGCAGTCATTGTGGAAGCTGAAGAAAGCTTGGGTGAGTGTTTCTGATGTTGGCACCAGCTCTTGCCTACTCTGTGAGTTTGTGTGTATGTGTGATCTGCCTCTCCCGCTAAGAAACGCTGAGTACTCACTGACAGCTCTATCACTCGTCTTCAATGGGGTGTAATTTGTGAGAGCCTGGCTGTGCAGGGGATGATGGGTAATTAAGAAGGTGAGTCAGGCCACTGAGTCCGAGCGTTGACAGCATTTAGCCCACTGCTGTATAGTCCACTGTGTTCAGAGTGTCTCCAAGGGTCTGGCATACACAGATCGCTCAAACTGTCCCAAAACCAGAAGTTTTAATGGACGCAAAAGAGATCAGGAGGTCAGAAGAGAGTAACATGAATAACAATCTCAGCATTATTTGGGTTGTGCAGCCTGGGAAGTAACTATATACGACTATTCAGATATTGCAATGATGATGTGCACTCAAGTGATTTTGATTGTATGTGTGTGTGATATATGCATTTATTACATGGCTTGGTTGAATTCTAATGTAGAATGCGGTGTGTTATTTCTTGATAACAGACCGCTGCGAAGTATAACACACCGTTGCCATGAAAAACAGAGTGTTGCTATGGATGCAGGATTCTAACCGTAGAGACGGAACAGACTATTTTCTTTAGCGGAAGCAATACAATCGTTTTTAAATCAATAAACTTCTTTTTAAATCAATATTTTGTGTCAAATTATTGATTTATTTGGTAGGTAGCCATGTAATAAGCGGGATAATGTAGAGCGAGGCGGTTGTTATAGCGAATACAACCCCGACAGGCTGATCAGCCTAAACAGACTCACAGTCACCGGCCACTTTAGGTACACTTTGCTAGTACCGGATTGGACCCACTTTTGCCTTCAGAACTGCTTTAATTCTTCATGGCACAGATTCAACAAGGTGCTGGAAACATTCCTCTTTGATTTTGGTCCATATTGTCATGATATCATCACGCAGTCGCTGCAGATTTGTCGTCTGCACATCCATGATGCGAATCTCCTGTTCCACGACATCCCAAAGCTGCTCGAATGGATTGAGATCTGGTGACTCATTTGAGTTTAGTGAACTCATTGTCATGTTTGAGCTTTGTGACAGCGTGTTATCCTGCTGAAAGTAGCCATCAGAAGATGATACACTGTGATCATAAAGGGATAGAAATGGTCAGCAACAATACTTAGGTAGGCTGTGGCGTTTAATCAATGCTCAATTGGTACTAAGAGGCCCAAAGTGTGCCAAGAAAATCTCCTCCACACCATTACACCAGCAGAAGCCTGAATCGATGATACAGGGATGCATCCATGCTTTCATGTTGTTCACGTCAAATTCTGACCCGACCATCTGAATGTCAGAAATCAAGACTCATCAGACCAGGCAACATTTTTCCAATCTTCGAATGTCTGATTTTCATGAGCCCGTGTGAATTGTAGCCTCAGTTTCCTGTTCTCGTCTCACAGGAGAGTCACCGGTGTGTGTGTGTTCTGCTGCTGAAGCTCTTCTGCTTCAAGGTTCAACATGTTCAGAGACTCTCTTCTCGGGTGTAACGAGTGTGTTTGAGTTACTGTTGCCCTCAGCTCAATCCAGTCTGGTCATTCTCCTCTGATCTCTGGCATCAGCAAGGCATTTTCGGCCACTGAACTACAGCTCACTGGATATTTTCTCTGTAAACTCTAAAGATGGTTGTTTGTGAAAATCCTTCTGAAATTCTCAGACCAGCCCGTCTGGCACAAACAACCATGGCACAAAATCACCTTTCTTCCCCATTCTGATGCTCAGATTCAACTTCAGCAGATCGTCTTGACCATGTCTACATGCCTAAACGCATTGAGTAGCTGTCATGTTATTGGCTGATTACTAAGCTTTTAATAGTCTTAACCACAAATTATTGGTCAGGAAAATGCAAAAAGCCATAGCTGTCTCAGAAAAACATCAAAGACAGAATGAAGTTTTTGTCAGAATATGGGAAGTTGTGCGTGGAGTGTTGAATCACAATGAAGCGGTGTCTGATGAGAAATATAATAATAAATGCGTCACAGTGAAGCGTGAGGAAGAGACTGTGTCATTCTGTGAAGAGGCTTTTTATCTGCTGCTATTGGTGAGTTTCTTCACTGTGAAAAGTCATTTAATGCTTTAGAGTGCAGGAGAATAATGCAGAATGGCTTGCTTTTCACAAATAAAAAGTTGTTTTCTAAAGATGAGTGATCAGATGTTATTCTTCAACAAGACAATACTCCTGCCCAAAGTGCAAAGACAACCAAGAAATGGCTTGAGAACAACATCAGGCTCATGTTTTGGCATCGGTCAGAGTCCAGATTTGAAGCCTATAGTTAATATTTGGTCTCGCATTAAACTCAAACAAACTGGGAGACATTTTCCAACTACTCATGAACTGTTTGAAGCCATTAACATTGAGTGGAACAACACTGACTCTTCTTCCTGTAAAAAGCTGTCTGCAAGAACGATTATTCTGTGCTGAGTCACTTAAAGTATTTGTGCAATTCCTGCTAATTTCCTGACCAGTGGTTTGTGATTATAATGGTTAGATCATTAAAATACCACTAAATATTTTGCTATTTTGGCTTGGTCCAAAATACATGCCATATATATGTTTTAGACAGATAATACTCATTATGAATGTCTGGTGTCAATGAAGAAGGATTTGGGTCCAGAGGTGTGGTTACAATATCTAGCAGCAAAAGATAATGAGGCATGTTAACTTGCATTACCAGCTTAAATTGAGTACTAATTTCTATGAAGTTTAGTCATAATCAACAGTAGTAATCAACAGTATAATCAAGTTTTTTTTTTTGCTATGATTTTCATTGACACTTCAAACTCAGAACATCTGGATTCAAAGAAAATTTTAGTAGTTTCTCTACTTATTATTCTCTACTAATGTTTCTCTCTGGGTCTTTTAACTTTCTCTTCAATGGGCTCACAATTTAATTTCATCTTTTGATTGTGACATCTGGTTGTCACTTTGAAAGTGTCAGATTTGTTTGTTAAACAAACCAGTGTCAAATTATATTTTTGAATGCTTGAGATGCCTTGTAAATTAAGTGCACAGATGACTCCAATAAAATACAACTTATTTTCAACAATCATTTAAAAGCAACTTTCATGTTCATCCTCTTGCCAACAGACTAGCCTCTTACCAAGAGGCTAAATGTTATCACCTCTTATCTCTTATCAGAAGTCAGATGCAAGAAAATCTTTATGCAAAACATCTGTTTTATATTCACTCATTTACAAGACAATTTTGTTCATGAGTTATCTGGTGATGCTTATGTAGGCTATCATTTTGATTCAATCAGGGATAGATTAAGGAATTTTTGGGATGTAAGCCTTTTTTTTTTTCTTAGCATGACCTCATGTCTTTATCTTGTAGTATCCTACTGAAGCGACTGTCACTCTGCCATCCAACCAACAATAGACCATATTGTGTATTAGTAAAAAAATAAAAATAAAAATAAAAATAATAATGAAAAGAAATGTATTCTAGGCCTACTCACCATCTTGTCAATGATTCAGAGACGTTAAATGTCATAACACTGTCAGGTTTTCTCATAGTTGACGACGATACATGAATCTAATCGTGCGAGTTAATCCGTAAAAAAATATTTTAAAAAGCCCGCAAAAGGTCAAAAAGTTGCGAGATAAAAACATTTTTTTAATTGCAAACGTTTCGCATTCTCAATGCCAAGGTCACTAATTTGAATCATTTCCCTTGGAGTTTTTTTTTTTTTTTTTTGGTCTACTATGCACCTCATATGGACAGTTTTAAAGGTGCGGTGAGTTTTGACTATTTTGAGAGTTAATCCGTTAAATTTGAATTAACCGTCAGCGACTTAAAGTGGAGACCGGAGCATTAGTCGCGCAGCGCGCGCATAACACAGAATTGGCGGGAGTGGCTCCCAAGACGCTGACTGGATATAAAACCTTCAGGTGACACGAGACGTGCGTTCCTGGATTATATAACGTGGCAAACAACTTGCTCAATACAGTCCCGTTCACATAGCAGAGGTGAGGTTCGTCAAAAATGAGGATGTGATATATAGCCTACGCCTACGCTAAAATATAGGCTAGTTTTTGGTTCATGGTTCATATAGGCTGTGTGTGAACGTAAACAAGTAGGCCTATTAATCCCCCAAAACAGGACCAACAACCTTTTTCTGTTGCTGTGTGAACATGGCTACATTTGATTTTAGACCTGCAGTGGAATATAAATATTTACATTTATAAAAATTAGGCTTCTTATATTGAAGTTTGTTCCTCACACAAAGTTATTGTATGGCTTGACAGGGTCATTCATGTTGTTGTAAGATAAAGAGCTGAATGAAATGTGTCTTTTTGAGTTCCAAAAAAAAAAAAGAAGAAAAAAAAACTGAACAGCTATGGGTTGAAATGTCATGATGACAGCGAGTAGCCTAAATAATGACAGAAATTTTATTTTTGGCTGAACTCTCCCCACATAAGATAATGATCTTTTGTCATGTGTGCCATCAACATCTGTAGACATCAGGAAAAAAATAACAAAACGTAGCCTTACCTCTTCCATGGTGAACTAATTTATTTGCATTAAATCTGAAGCAGCGGTTCTCTTCCAATATGCCTTTCCTTCTCTCAGTTCATCTATCTATGCCACGCTCACGGGCCGACAGCAAGAAAGAGAGAGAGATATGAATGTCTCTCTCTAATTGATAAAGCCATAATAGGAGCCATTTCTCCACCATCTGCTAATTAGAACCATGAAGGGGAAGAGATTGGATGTCTGGAGAAGGGGTCTGCCGTCTGAGGGGGTCTTTGATCTTCTGACTTGTCTGCCATGCTGTTTTCCTTCAAGCTTTCCTGCGCGGCTTGAGCAGACCGCGGCCTCCACTCTTGGGGATGGGAACACTAATGGATCGCTTGAAGAGACCTTTTGCTTTAGGACTGGGGCTAAGCAGTATCAGCTGGTCTGAGGCAAGTGGCTGCACAGTTCATGAAGTGCTTTGTCAGATAACCCCGTCGGGAATAACAGTTGGCCTTCTCCAGGACCAGGCATGCCAGGGTAGATGTCTACAAAAAAAAACAAAAAAAAAAGAGACCATCAAGCTTTTGAGGTCTGAAATTCCAGAACACACCATGGAATTCCAGAAGTCAGGGAGAATGTATCCAAAAATTACAATTTTGAAGCAAATCAAATGACTGAAATGCTAGTTAATTGGCGTTACCGGGTCTCTTCGCATTACATTCTCATGATTAAGTGTGATTGTTGATGACGTGTGACCGAAGCAGCGTTCCGTCGGATCATTCTGATGAGGATAATCAAAGAATAACAGCCCAGCTGTTTTTAATAGAGAGCCTAATCCTCTCGTCCTCAACGATCTAATGCAATCATGTTGCGTCGAATGAGCCTAATAATAAAAATTGATTTGAAAGTTGTTTAGACACAAGTCATGTAAATTATGAAGCATTTGACATTTCGAGAAGGAAATACAATGAGCCATTTGTCTTCAAAGAAGAAACGGTGGAGGTCATCAGCGCACTCTTTTGACTGAGTTGTAAATATATCCAATAGCATGTGTTTCAAATTGCCCATTGGTTATGGATTGCTTTACGAGCTGCTTGTTAGTGGCCCAATGGCTTTAGCCTCTGTTGATTTACCCCCAGGGAACCAGGGGTCAATTAGTCGGACACACAGAGGATCCTGTTCTTCAGAAGCTTGCTTTTACACTCTGATCTGAGAGCAGTTTTGATGGAGGACAGCAGGGTTTGTGCTGGAGACATTGGTTCCAGAGCAGCTCTTAGAGTTGGCATTGCTGATAAGAGTCCATTAACTTTCTTGAATTTTGCTGCTGTTTTAAGTGAGAGTGAGTTTGTCATGACGTTCTTTATGGAAGCCAGAAGAGTTTTTTCATCACTGAAACAGTTCTACATTATAGAAGAGAGACTTTTATTTTTGAGCAAATTATTTTCCCTTTCCGCTTGCTGGAGAACCCTGTTTCTACATACATGATGAAAAAAGAGATATAAAATGAAATTTCACAATTGCGGAATATAGTCACAAATTCACAATAGGGAGATATAAAGTTTAGAAAAAGAAAAAAGGTAATTGTGAGATAAAGTTAAAAAATAAAGTCACTTTGTGATAAAATCCCAGTTATGAAAAAACTAAGGGGCCATTTACACAACACCGTTTTCAACTAAAAACGGAAAAATGTTTATGCGTTTTGGCAGTTCATTTACACGATAACGGCATTTTGTGGGTCTGAAAATGCAAACACTTGAAAACGGGTTTCAAAGTGCAAGTTTTTGAAAACGATAATGTTATTGCCTTTGTGTAAACTACAAAAACACGAATTTGTGAAATCATTGATGTCATGCTCGTGTGTATCATGTGTTCAGTCTATAGGCGCTTAGTGTTTCTTTACAAAGTGACATCGCCAACTACTGGCCTGGCATAAATAATACAGCGTTTTTAATCATTTTCACAGATCGGAGAGAATGTGGATTGTTTTGTCTATGTTGTCGTCTGTACGCAAAAAAACGTGAAGGAAAAACTTTAACCGTACAAAAAAAAAACGTACAAAAGTCACACTGTGAGATATAAAGTTTGAAGTGATTAAAATATAAAGTACGAGTTTAAAATAAGAACATTGACAAAATAAATCATATTGTGAGATATAAAGTCACAATTAAAATAGGAAGTGCAGTTATGAGAAATAGTCACAATTATAATTACCTTTTTTTTTTGTTTAACTCTGGGACAGAAACGGAACCCATAACAAGCTGATTTAAAACGTTTTGTACTTTTTTGAAGTTCAAGCGCTCAAAAGTTCCCTCCGCAGACCCAGCTAGAGCCTCATCTTGCTTTGATTTGGCTCACAAAAAGTGTTTATCTGGCTGTGCATTGTGTTATTTATGCCTTTACAACCCCATCAGTGCTCATTGCACTCACATCTGGCAGTTCATTTTACTTTTACACCTCTGTTTACACGTCATTACTGTCTAGCTGTAATGGGGGACATTAAAAACTTGTGATGAATGGGAAAAATTTTAAGCTGCCTCCATACTTGTCTGAATGGGGATTCTCATATCAAGTATGGATTTGTGGTCTTGTTGTTGTTTTTTTAATGCTATTATTTTCTGCTCTTGTAATTGCATGCTCTGTCTACTGCAAACCAGGAAATGAATGCTTTAATATGATAGAATTCATTTAACTCTATTAAATTACAGTTGTACTAGCATATATAATCACATTAGAAACAAAACCTATAGCTCAAATTGTTTCTTTGTTGTTGAATCCATGTTTGATTTCCACAGAGATACTGCAATAAGAGTTTTTGCAACAAATACTATTGGCATAAATTATTGTGTTAAATTACTGTGGCAATCTACAGAGAAATTCCATAACAGCATGTTTAAACTGAAAATAATTGAGTTTTTTCTGCTTGCCAACCACACTGAAAATGTAATTTCCTATATTGATCAGGAATATCTGGCAGAACATTTAAGATTTGCTGATTTATACATGCAATACAGTCAGAATAATTTATATTTCAAAACAAACAAAAATAGCAGAACTGACTGCATATGCAGTATTATTGAACTACACTGTAAAAAATGATTTTTTGGTTAAGTAAATACTACTGAAAAAAAACAATGTAATTTACATGAAAAGGTTAGTCCAGGCAATAATTAAAAAAACTAAGTAAATTCCATATCAGTACTTAATTCAAGCGAGTAGAAATGAAAGCGTACATATCTACTCAATAAAATTAAGTAAAAATTACTCAACTTTTCTGATACTGGGGTTCCCATCATGCACTGGACGTTGAATAATTAATGAGGTTCATTTTTCACTGTTTTCCAGCTGTATTTACACTGTTTTATCATTGCTTTTGTTTTCAGGATTAGTAATTTGCCATTTTGTGACATTTCGAGTAAATTTTCTGCTCAAAATGACACATTCAAACACAAAAATGATCCATCAAATGTTACCGTCATTGTGTATTGTCTACCAAGTATTGAGGTACTGTATTTGCATTTACATGAGACAACATCTGACATGATGTAGTATAAATTACTTAGATAATCTAAGTAAAGCACATACTATAAATGATTGGAATAATTCAATATTATTGTTTGAGTGAAATGTAATGCAAAGGAAATTTCAACTAAATTGATGTTAATCGACCTTTTACTAGCCAAGTTAAATGACTTATTATCTTTGTTACTTTCACTTAACTAGGTTAAGTAAAGTTTACTTAATTACATATTCCAAGTAAATTTAACTTAAAGATTTCTAATTAAAGCTACTGATAAATATGTTTAGGTTTTACTTGGCAAACGTTGTAAATTTCCTAGCATTTTCTGAGTGAAAAAAATTAGCAAGCTTTTTTCAAGTAATTCCTACTCCAAATTTTTTACAGTGTATATTTCCGAGCCAAACCCCTGTGTTTGAGACAAATTTCGAGAGAATGAAAGAAGGATGAGCTCCGTATAACCTCAAACAACATGATTATGGGCCTTCAGAAGCCACAGACAATAGAATAGACCAAACATCCCAACTCCTATTGTTCTGTGTGTTTATATTGTTTTCAGGCCCAAGAGAAGCAATTACTTCTACTAAAGAAAAACAGTGTTCTATGGAGAAACAGGGAATGAGAGAAAGTATTTTAAACGTCTCAGGAAATCCCCCACTGGAGAGAATCAAATCTAGTTTTTATTCAAAAAATGTTTTTTTCAAGTAGTTTACATTTACATTTTCTTTACGGAAATAAAATATAACTTTCTTTCATGGAACGGGTCATGTTTAAACTTGGTGCATTATTATAATGGCATCATTGATGTAAAATCTGTATAGCGCGGACTGATATAAGCGCAAATGATATTTTCATAGCCTTGACGTACTTAATTTCTTTTAATCCCCTGAAAAGCTTTGCGTAAATACTCATCTCTTTTGTTTTCCAGGGAAAAAGAAAGTCATACATGTTTGGAACTACATGAGGATAACCACATGATAACAGAAATGTCTTTTTTTATGTGAATTATCCCTTTAAGACCTTTGATGTCCTCTGACATCAAGAATTGAATTTACTTTCCTCATTATTGCAAAGCTTTTTTGGGGTCTTATTTCAGTCATAAATCATTATCAGGCTTTCCCAAAAATCATCATGCCCCCTTCATTGTTCTTCTCCCAGGGATTCTTTCAGTTTTCTTCTGGGTAAATCCTATGGACTTAAAAGCTTCTTCAGTGAATTACAAAGACATACCACCAAAAAAAGCACTGACAGGGTCAAAGGAGGAGGCATGTTCTTGGATTTTGCCCTACTCCATCCAGGATTTTGAGGGATGAAGACTGATTGGTTAACTTAAGTCTAATGCACACAGTCAGGAAAAAGAAGAAAGATTGGCTTTATAAACCCCATGAAAACAGAACCAGACACGACTGTGAGTTTGTGTGTGCTGAAATGCTCCGTATTTCCTGTTGTACCATCATGTTATAGTCTGTTTGTCATCTGTGAAACGTCTGTAATAAGAATCAGCATGATGAAGAAGAACAATGGATGCACATCTAAATTGCTTTTATTACAACATCCTGTAGTCCTTTGAGAGCTGTACCATAATCAGACTTAAAACATTGTTTGTTTACTATAGTACTTGTAGTATCTGTGAACTGAATGTCAGATCAATGGCATACAAACTAAATAAGTTTGTTGACATAGATATACGCACACACACACACTCACAAATTGCAGTCTTGATCTTGTGGTCTTAGTTGTTCTGTGTTGAATAATGTTTTCAAGCTTCAAAACGATAAAAAGGACTTTGAAATTATCATATTGAAGTCACACAGCAGCTTTGTGTGAGAAATGCATTCATTGAGCAGATGCTTTTCTCCAAAGCAACTTACAAATGAGGATCATCATATTGTTAGCATTTCACTTTTAAATGTTCCTGTTAACCACTGCAAACGAATCACTGGGTCAGTGAGTCGTTTGAAAATCAGAACTGAATGAACTGATTCATTAAAAAGATCCGATTGAAAAGAATCAGTTTACGAGGTTTACGTCTTTTCTTTTGAGATTATCAATCATGAGGTTAAACATTTTATGGAGCATAAAAAAGAGTGAACAGGATACTGTCTTTTTTTCCAACGGATCAATTTGGATATATTTTTCTTGATTTCTGTTCACGTGGACTTACAAGGTCTGATGCACATTTAAACACACTGAATGCACAAATTACTCCTATCAAATGGCTTGTTTAGCAGCACACCTTACACATAAAAATAGTCCTCCTCAGCACTGCAACAGTTTCATTAGGGTCGCTAGGTTCTTTAATTTACAATAATTGGGGCTCTGAGGGTATTTTGAGTTTATATTTGTAGGGATAATAGCAACGAGTCAACTGCTCGAGGGGAGTCTGTTGTTTTATTGAACGAGGACTAGTTTCCAAATCCCAGTCCTAATCATCAAAACTCAAACAGCAACAGTGGTGAGCTTTAAACTGCAACTTCTTCAACAAGTTTGTCCAGTTCCATTTAATTGTGCAATTACATTTCAGTACAATCATTTGGCTCATATCAGGAGTATTTGTTTCCAAGTTCTGCGGTTGCTCTTGTTAATGTTTGCGACTGAGAATCCGGTTCCAAATCAGCGTGGAAGAGCAACTTCTCCTGGAGCTAATTACGCAGGGGGAGGAGGCCGTTTTCTCATTTATTTGACCCAACATCATGATGCAATTTGGTTTTATCACCGACGGAATACTTATAGAGCGGCTGTGCGATTTCCTGTAACAAACACGTCTGTTGTGCCATTAGAGTGAGTGATTTCACACAGCAGGTTGCCAGTCGTGCACAAGTTCCCTCATCGCTTGGGAAAAAAACGACCGCTAATGGAAATGTTGAGCTAAAAATGCTCAGTCATTCAGCCTTGTTGTGGGTTTATTGCTTTTCCATCTTGTAGGCCTACTTAAGTTTCTAATAGGAAGGATGACACGTAGCGCAGATGATTTGTAGAAAGTAAAAGAAACCTGTGTTTACATAACCCAGGCGAATATACATGAAGCAGCCTGAACTGATGACTGATAACAGGCTGTTTACGCTCATAGACATTCGCATGGACAGATCATGGTTGCTCGAGTCAAAGCGGAGCCACCACATCATATCCAAAAGGAGCCAAATTGGCCATATACACTTTTAAAAAATATTGGCATTTATGGTCCTATGAAGAACCTATAAAGGAACACTCCAACCATTTGCATTAAGCTTTGCAATGTTAGAAACCCAGTCATACTATTGAATGGTCGTGCAACATTTTCAGACAAGACAAGAGAGAAATCTGTATTTACCTTTACACTTCCTCCTACAATGACTCAAAAATCGTCATTTTGCGTCGTTGTAGGAGGAAGTGTAAGAGGGGGGGATTTCTGTTAAGACTACAAGCACTAGTTCCCACCCTTTCAAACCCGCCCATAGGGGGTTGTACCTAATGCGCTAACAGACCTATCACAGATCAGTGCCAGTGCGTTTGATTTCACCATTCATTGTTTACATGCACACCTTTTGTTTCAGTCTAACTGAATTCATTCCGATTGGTGAATTTGAATGTAGTGTTTGCATGAACGCTAAACAAGTGATCAGTTGATGTGTGTTTTACCCTTGCTAAGAAAATACCCGCTCCTCCGTGAGAGATAGCCCACGAGACCGGTGCATATGCATCTCACAGGCGCTCATCAGTAATCACGCCACCGGCTTTTGCGTTCTACAGTCGCCATTCATCACGTTTACTGTGGCGAGCAGGACGAGGCTAGGGCCGCGGGAGAATGACGCGAGGCCGCTAGCGTGATCGGTTGATGTGCGTTTTAACCTTGCTAAGAAAATACCCGCTCCTCTGTGAGAGATACGAGACCAGTGCGTCTCACAGGTGTCGGTCATCAGTAATCACGCCACCGGCCTCGCCTCGTTCTCCCGCGGCCCTAGTCTCGTCCTGTGCGCGACTGAAGAACGCAAAAACAGAATCCCGGACATTTTGTGCGATCTCAAAAACCCGGGCAGACTCATGGAGACTAGTACTAGCTTAGCTTTGTTGTTTACAACTGCTCTCTAACCGGTAGGCGTGGCTTGGGAGTGGCCTAGTAGAGCAGCGAAGCAAGTGCATTCTGGGAGTTGTTGTCTTTCATCCACATGAGCCAAAAATCCATTTTCTGGCTTTTCTCAGTCTAGAAGGCTCCAAATTCAAAAATAATTTCACATTTCTACTACATAAATGACCCAATTTAAATACACATTCATCTTTCCATAGGTGGAGTTTCCCTTTAAGGGGGTGTTTGGACGTATTGGTGTTTTGGCCATTAATTTACGCAACAACAGCGCTTTGGGGGCCTGAAAACGCAAACTTTTTGAAAAACGATACAGCTATTGTCTAAGTGTAAACTACAAGACATGAATTGGTGAAATCGGTGATGTCATTGCCATGTGTATTACGTGTTCAGTCTATTGGCACGTAGTGTTTCTTTACGCAGCGACATCGCCATCGCCATCTACTGGCCTGGAAGCAGAATACAGCGTCTTAAGTCGTTTTCACGGATCTATGTGAACGGAGATCGTTTTGACAACATTGTCGTCTGTACTCAAATAACACAAAGGAAAAACGTTTCTATTTTTAGTACATTGTTGTCATGTAAACGTACCCTAACGGTTCTTTATTGACATTGATGGTTACAAGAAGAATCCATGGAACCTTTCCATTCCACAAAAGTTCTTTATAGTGGAAAAAGGTTGTCTGGATTATTAAAATGTTCTTCACACTAAGAAGAAAAATGGTCGTTTTAAGAACTGTTCACTGAAAGGTTCTGTAGGGAATCAAATATGGTTCTTTGATGTATCGCTATGAACCGACTTTTGGAACGTTCTTTTTTAAGAGTGTAGAATCTTTTGATTGCACAAAAGGTGGAAAAAGCTTCATCAGATTATTAAAATGTTCTTTTAATGAACTGTTCACTGAAAATTCTTTGGAGAACCAAAAATTATTATACTTTATTTTCAAGAGTGTGGAATCTTTCGATTGCTCAAAATGTTCTTTATAGTGGAATAAGGTTCATTCGAAATTAAAGTTTTTCACACTAGGAAAACCATGGGTCTTTTAAGAACTGTTCACTGAGAGGTTCTTTGGGGAACCAAAAATGGCTCTCTTGTGGCATTGTTTCGAAATCCTCCATTTGGAACCTTTATTTTTAAGAGTGTAGTTTATTATGAAACCCAGATTCACTCTTGTAACGTTCAAGTAAGTCCGCCGAGTTCTTCGGGCTTCATTACTAGGCACGCAAGCATAGAAGTCTACCTCTGTGGAGAAGCATATTATTGTAAAATCCCAAGAGCCCAGAGACATCCATTAAGTAAATTCAAAGCTAACCCACCACGACTCCAGCCAGCTTGACCCTCTTTGGATCCTCCGAGTTAAATAATACAAGCTATTTCAACACAGGAGATCAAGAAGATATGTGCCCAGCGAGAAGCCGAGTTTCACGTAAAGTACCCTGTGCTGGAGTGATATTAGATAAATGAGATCAAAATTACATTACTGAGCTCTTTATGGAGCTGTGAAAAAAACATCGCCCACAGGTATGTTGCTTGGCCTCGTAATTCGCTCCAGAATCGTTACCATCTGGACTGACATTGGGGAATGCTTCTCTCTTAAAAACCTCAAAGCAAATGATACAAGGAAAATGCCATGTTCATAACCTGGTTTAGTGTTGCTGGACGCTTACGCACACACACACAAGCGCTCAACAGGCTCTCAGGAATAGCGAGGCTGAGATAATGCCGCTTTCTGGCATCTGGGTCTAAGGGATCTTCGTGGAGCCAGGACTCTTTTCTGCATTAGATGTTGCTACTCATAATTAGAGCTTGTAATTACAGTAAATCTTCTTGAAATCTTCAAGATACCCACAGACCCAAAGTATGGCTAAAAAGTGAAAAAGGTAATTAATAAAAGAGTTAATGAATGAATCCTAAAATGAATGAATCAATCAGCAAAACAGCTAAAAATGTAAAAAATAAATAATTAAATAATATAATTTTATATATATCTCCCGTAATGCATTGCAATGAGCACCATGGTGACCAAAGTGAGAAAAACATTGTTTATAATTTTATTTCATTTAATAAAGAAAATTACAGATAAAAAAACAATATGTATATACTGTATATATATATATATATATATATATATATATATATATATATATATATATATATATATACATTGTCTTAACTGATACCACCAAAAATTATGTTTTAATTATTATTTGATGAATCTTCTTGATTATAAATTTGAAATACATACATGAACTGGCGGATTAAACTTATTATTAATTGTTATTTAATTATCACTTTTTACAATACAAATTGTGCGAAGTAGATTTATAGAAAATTCTATAAAAAAAGAAATATTAAAATAGTGCCTTATAACCGCCTATAGTGAAACATTTTCAAAATTTAGATTAAAAATTTACATTTAATATCATTTAAAAAATGTATTAATAATTAAATTAGTGGTAACTATTGGCAAATAGTTCTTGATAGCTGTTGTTGTTGTGGTCACATCTCAAGAATAATGGCTGAATTACGCACATTCCTGAACACGGGGTTTTCACTAAAGAGCATCGCTGACCTGCCAGCACACATGAGGAGCCATTGAGGGACCAGTGAGAGCACCTGAGGGTTCGGCAGGAGCCGCCCGCCGTCCCGTCGCCCCCGCACCCCGCCACCGTACGAGAAAAAGCTGTTGTTAATAAAACTTTAAAAGAAGAGGATGAAAAGGAGGAGAAATTGAGCAGCCCGGGCTGTATTATTTCTTCTCAGTGAGGGAGCTGCCCTCTCGCTGGGCAGGCCGGCAGTGTCAACCCTTCGGGGAGGGAGGCGTGAGGAAGGGACAGGGATGGGATGGGTATTTGACCATGGACGCCCCCGGGGCAAAGCAAATCATTTGCTTCTCAGAGGCTTCAAAGAGAGGCAATTACACTTAAGTAACCGCATGAATAGATTGTCTTGCCGGGGAGCATTCTGGGAGGAAAAACAGAGTTGCTTTGAGGGAGATATACCACACCTCATCCAAACATCTTCTACCAAACCAACCCAGCAACTGTCTGTAATTTCCCAGCCAATGGAATAATGATCTATTAAGCTATTTGCATTATAATTTCGGAAGATTCTATTCTTGAATGCCTAATTAAGCCAAGCCATTTACTGTTGTAAGAAAAAAAGGCTTCAGAGGGGTTCTAGACTTCATTTTAAAGAACGCTTTATGCCAGAAAGGTTCTAGATAAGGAGAAATGGCTCGAATGATTGCATAATATTCTCAAGTTTAATTGGTTATTTAAATGTTTCTAGTGATAAAGTATATTTACGAGCTGCTTCATTCATAAAATTGAATTAAAATTTAAATGAACTAAAACAAAATGATTTTTTTTTAAAGTTGCTGCCTTAAATTTTTAAGTACAATCAACTTGGATGTTTAAGTCATTTTAACTTAAATTACATTAAACTTACTTTAAACAATGAGTTTAATCTTGTATAAATAGTATAACTTAAAAAAATAGAAAATTGCTTAACTTATTTTGATGAGTTAAAGCAATGTAAAAACACATGTTGTCATAACTTATTGATTATATAATTCTTTTCACATCGCAGTAAACACTGTCAAATGTTTGACTCTCAAGAGTTTAAAAAGCGTTTCCAAAAAGTAATTCAGTAATAAAATCACACATTCTGAAGGTGACGAAACTGCTTATAGGCCCATATACAATTTTGATTTGTATTTATTTAGATATTTGATTTAAAAATATCATGCAAGGTCATGCAAATATATAGGTTTGGTGATCATTTGAGCTTTAATCATGTTTTAAAAAAACTGCATTTTCAGTTTCAACTGACTGTAGAAATTTGATTTCTTTAAACTCAATTTTTAAGATGAGCAAAAGTAATCCGATTACTTGTAACAAGTCAAAGTATTTTTTTTACTTTGATCCAACGACACATTTTTTCGGTGTACACCCGGCTATTGAGAGAGAACGGTACCCACAAAGTCAGCAACCGTTGGGTTTGAGAGAGAGAGATTATTAGAGAGTCCTTTGAGTCCAACCTCACCTGTGGAGAGAGGACTATAGGGCTCAGTGGGCAAATAGAGATCACAGCAGCTGCCAGAGCTGTTAGCCAAAGCGCCCTACGGAGAAGAAGAAAAGAGGATGCGAGGCCTTTCAGTTCACCGCCACTTAGTAACAGCAGCCTTGTGGAAAAGCTTGCGGAATGGGAAAGACAAATCCCCGTGCAACTAAATATTAGAGGTCTCTTTCTTACTGCGTTATATATGGGTCTAATAGCAAACGTCAAACGGGACAAAACGCTAAAATATAGCCGTAGAGAGACGTGCAGACGGACGTGTGGACAGACAGGACACACACATGAATGTCTCAGCAGGGTGAGATCTATTAGAATGCAGATATCAGCATAAAGGGTCATACATGGCAGATGCTGAGTGGAAAAACTTTAGAAATGCTTGCGGACAAAGGAAATTTGTAGTGTGAGAACAGTCTGACAAACCACTTCGGCATAATGAGCTAATTATGTTTGTTTGGAATCTGAAGGTGAATGGTAGGTTTGTTATGAATAATAATTACCTAATAAAATAGAAAAAAAGTTATGTTATAACAATATAAGAACATGGCAGATCAAGTCATTGTGTGTCATTGGATGTACTAGCTGGCTCTGGTTCAAAAAAAAAATTTCTTTTCCTTTTTTTTTTTTTAAAGAAATTAAAAACTCAGCAAAGACACATTAAATTGATCAAAAATCAAGACATTTATAATGTTACAGAAGATTTTTGTTTCAAATAAATGCTGTTCTTTTGAGCATTCTATTCATCAGAGAATTCAGAAAAATATATGTAAAGCAGCACAACTGTTTTCAACATTGATAATAATAATCAGAAATGTTTCTTGAGCAGCAAATCATCATATTAGAATGATTTCTGAAGGATCATGTGACACTGAAGACTGGAGTAATGATGCTGAAAATTCAGCTTTAACATCACAGGGGACTAAATGACATTCTAAAATATATTCACATAGAAAACTTGTAAAAAAAATAAAATAAAAATCACAATATTACTGTTTTTACTGCCTTAAAATGTAGTAAAATATATCTTTTGTGTCATATGTGTGCCTAGGGCTGTGGAACGATTAATCGCGATTAATCGCATCCAAAATAAAAGTTTGTGTTGTTTACATAATATATGCATGTATATATTTAAGAAAAGTGTGTTATTTATAGTTGTATATAATATAAATTATATATAAATATATATACAGTATGCAAATATTTCTTAAATATGTACATGAATGTGTGTGCATACAAAATAATTAATACTTAGTACACACAAATAACATGTAAACACAAACTTTTATTTTGGATGCTTCACTGCCCTATGATGCCTCGCATAGCTATAGCTCAGTATTGGAACACAGCCTTTATCCTGTAAGTGAGCGCTCTTGTTTAATAATAAAATATCATCCTCTTTTTGTTTTTCCTCTCACAGTAGCACAACTTCAGCCACTGTGCCGCTTCTTGCTGATGTGAAAGCAGTCATAATCTCTTAATCAATTCCTCATAGCCACTGCTAATTACCCAACTCTTGATAACAGGCCTCAGAAGAGCCTTTGAAATGCAACAAGTCAATTACCTGTAAGGTGGATTAATGTAAGCTTACTGGGCCTGTGATCTTCCTCTCGACCCTCCCCTCCCTCTCCGCCTCATTCTCCTCACACAGCAAGACTCACATCCCTTTAAGGCATTACCCACGCATCTCATTTACATCGCCCTGCAGACAATTATCACACTCAGAAAAGTGCAATTGTGTTTTCTACCTCATTAAGCAATAGAACAACAAAGCCCCTAGTTCCCTCTCCCCTTCGCTCGCCTTTTCCTTCCCCTTTTCCCGCACACCTTCTGTCCAAGAGAGGTGGAATGGAAAAGTGGAACAGGGAAACCAAAGGTCTTTTTGGAAATAAGTGCATATACTTACTCGATCGCTTAAACGTTTGTGGTCGGTAAGATTTTTTTAATGTTTTCTGATTTGAAAGAAGCCTCTTCTTCTTACCAAGGCTGCATTTATTTGATTAAAATTACAGTAAAAACTGTAATATTGTGGAATATTATTACTATTTAAAAGTACTTTTTTCTGTTTCTGTATATATTAAAATGTAATTTATTCCGGTGATTTTAAAGCTGAATTTTCAGCATCATTACTCCAGTCTTCAGTGTCACATGATCCTTCAGAAATCATTCTGATATGATGATTTGCTGCTCAAGAAACATTTCTGATTATTATTATTATCAATGTTGAAAACAGTTGTGCTGCAGATTGATTCACCAGAATTTTTTTATGTATGTATGTATATATGATCTATGTATTCATGTATTAATTTATTCCCAAAGAGATTTTTAATTATTAAATTTAAAAAATATATACTTTAAGATATATGTATTTACAATTTTTCTATTATTTATTTTTTATCTAAATTATAATTCACCGAGTTTTTTTAAATAGGCCTACTGAATATTAAATGTATACTTTATTTAAAATATTTACATTTATTTTATTTAGTTTTAATTATTTGTATTTTTTATAACTGATCTCTCATTTTAAATGATAACATAAAAACTTTATCTAAAATATATTTCATTGCGTTTTAATGATTCTGTTTACTTATCTTTACATATCGTTTGTTATTGAGAAAACCCGAATGTAAACGTTGTTTAAAAACGAGCGGACTGGATACAGAACCCTCGCTCAAGCGAAATCCCAGAGAAACTTTGTCTTCTTTGTCCGAATCCTAAGAAAAACGTTTCCCTGGGCCTTTGGTTTCAGTAAGTAATGAAATAAGCTTGGCTCTGGAAGGAGGCTGATCTTTTATACTCCTCCAGAAGCGACTTCTGTCTCACCTGATCCAGAAATCAAACTGCGGACTGAGCACAAACGGCAGAACTGGTCTGGGATCAGCGTGGCCACTGTGAAACAGACATCTGCCCAGAGACAGCGGCTCCGACCTCCTGCCTCGTGTCCTGTGAACATTGTTAAAAGCTCAGCGCTCCCTCTCTATTCTCATTGAGAGAGACCAAAGAGTGTTTATTCAAAGAGTCATTTCAACCCACCGGCCCCCTGGTGCCTGGCTTTTTCATGGTAAAACTTTCAAATTGTAATCTCAGGAGAACCAAGCACACATATTTGTTCATGCCTGATCTCCCACATAATCGAATGACACCAGATGGCAAGCCGAAGGACGTGCCAGCGGACCTATAAAAGAGGGAAATAAAATGCCATCATAAGAATCCCCAAGTAATTTTATGAGCCTCTAAAAATACTTAACCCTCAGAAGGCTTCAGATTTTCAGGCCCAAAGCAATTCATCCGACCTCTACCGAAACTTTTAAATCAGTAACAAAGCTTTTCTTTGTTTGTGTAAAACGTTTAAAAAACGTAACGCCTCTTCTCACATTGCACCAAAGAGGTTATTGTCCGAAAAAACTCAAATTACCTTTTCTATGACTCCTTCAGATCCCCAAATACTCACTTGTAACAACCTGAAATGAAAATGCAAATCACGTTATTTGACTGGAAAGACGATAAAACAAAACCGAAGGAGCAGAGATCATTTTTGATACAAGTTTTGCGGCCACATAGGGTGATTCAGGTCAATTTTTATACAGAACTGCATGTGCCACAAATAAGCATGGTTTCATATCGCAATATCTTACTCGAGTCCAGAGCCGAAGGAAAAATCCCCACTCCGAGTCCTTCCAAGTGCTGGAATTCATTCGCTAGCTGGCGGTTGAGACGTGACCCCGGCAGTTAAAGCGTAATTCAGGCAGCTTCATGAGAAATAACAGTGCGTCTTTGGCCACTAACTACCTATGAAAGTGTGGAGACATTCCTGGTTAGTATGAGTGACCATGGAGTCGCCACAGTGGCGTGTATGTAGACACACACACACACACAGTTCCATTCATGATTGATTGGTGTAAATATAGAACATAGCACTGACAAACAGACACATATAGGCTCTGTTCCAAACCCCATTGAGCTGCCTTGCTGGCCACTGCCTACATAGACGGCATACTAACCTCATAAGTGATTGATCTGGAATGCTCTACATAGGCAACGTTATACAAAGTGGATGGAAGACAGGATTACAACTTGAAATGCCGCTAAGCTAACACACTCCATACACAAATATTGAGAATATATATATAATTGCC